>NC_090448.1:294164585-294467615 GCF_031143425.1 Pleurodeles waltl | reverse complement strand
CCTTAAATCAATGAGATTGTGTAGATTAAGGTAGACAAGCAGTTTATAGGACTATATTGCTCAGGATTGGCCAGGCACAAATAAGAGTGGGCTTATTGACAAAGACTGACCAAGAATCAGTAGGATCATGTAGCTCAGTAGAGAACCTGAAACAATAAAACAGGTTCATCGTTAAACCTGTAGGACTAAGAAACACACGGGAGTAAAAGGGTTAACACAGAGCAATCCATACCAGCAACCAACAGGATCATGTATATCAATGAAGACAAGGAAAATACTCGGTAGACGAAGGAAATCAAGGAATTGCTCGGTATGGGCTAGCAAGAACTATAAACTGCCTTGTCAATCATAAGGGTAGTGGCTAAGACCAGTGTGCAATGCGAGCCCCCGTTGGACTTCTCTGTGAGAGGAGTATCGTGGTGTTTTTTCTTTGTTATTTAACTCTATTTCTTCAACACTAGCAGACTGCATAGAGCCAGTTGTTAAATGGGGTGAATGATGGCGCTGGCCTGCAAGCAGAGGGCAGATCATATGGAGGAAGCACATTATGATCTTTTGCATAACTTGAATAACTCTAAAGGCAGAATTCACAGTTTGATCAATCGATTGATTCAAGAGCACGAAAGTACAGGACCTCTTGACACATACAAGAGGAAACACAGGAAGACTAAAGAGAGGAATAAAAGAAAAAAAGAACACTGTTTGAACACTGTTTTGAAACTCGGGTGTCTATGGATGGCCCTAAGGACAACAGGGAAATCATTCTAGGATTTTGGTCCAGAGGAGTCTCCTGAGGCAAGACCACTTGAACCATGAAACACAGAGCAGAAGTTGGGGGGGTAGAATGAAAGACTTTACGGGGCCACAGATGAAAAATGGTCATGTAGACAGGATTTCTCAGTGCCATAAATGACCCAATGATTGACGCATAAAACCATGACCCTGACTTAATGGTCCACCTTGAGCCAGGGTCGCTGTTTCCTAGCTTCACTTAAATTTCACAGCTCTATATATGTAAATGGAGTACCAGCTAAGTAGTCTCTGTTCTATAGAAGAGACTGAGATCAAAGGGGGTGGGGTAGGGGTGATGTGTGTTGTGCCAGAGAGGTATTTTGGGATGTCATTGTAAGATCCATTAATGCATCACAGAGAGCGGGCGAGAGCTGAGCGAGATGTTTGGGGACATGGGTGCACAAATGGTGCCTAATTATAAAAAGAAATAATACTGCGACGGGGAAATATTAAAGTCAATTAAGATAATTATCGTGATCTTCTCACAGGAGAATAGAGTGCATCTCCTACTGAATGCAGAGCTTGCAAAGATAATAGACTGCAGTGCGAGAGGCTGATGCTTTCCCATGCACACCGCGTACAGAGACAGCTGCATACCGTGCACTTGTGAATAGCCACACCACATATCCACATATCCACATGCCACACCACATATCCACATACCACACTAGACAAACCTAGTTATGGAGATACACGCACACACCACGCACAGAGAAAATATAACACATACACTGTTCTATGCTCTACATTTTTATTTTCATGCTTTTTTGCGATTCCATATCTCCCTCTCTCTTACTCTACTCCGGTTTAAAGACCCTTGCAACCCCTGCAGTGCAGGTTGGCCCCCAACTCTTTAGGGAGCCACCTTTCAGCCCAAGGCTAATGAATATCTGTGAGATATGGGAGACTAGGGGACCCTCATCACATCCTGTAGGGGAGCCTCACCATTTTGCTTTATGCCACTGGATGTTTTGCAGCCGATTGTGCCTTTTTAAGCATGTCATTGGTGTGTGAACGCTTCCCTCGCCGTTGTGTACAACTAATAGCGTGTGTTTGTTACTCACGCACACTGGAATCAAGGATAGTACAGAGATGAGGTGGACGCCTTCTGCACTTACAAGTGATGCACAAAGTCCTTCTAGTCATGACCCCACTAAAAACACAAGATTCTGTTATTTGTTGTCTTATTCAAGAGATTGTCCGTCAGGTCCCCTCCTAGGCAAAGGTGTGTACCGGTGTCTCAAATATCAGGCCTGCACCCTCGGACCAACATCTAATGAAAATATTGCATTAAACATATGTCTTATCCAGAATTGCCAATGATGTGGTGCTGTGTTTGACTTTTCCCACTGATCCTACACCCCATGCTTCACTAGATTTTTCTTTTACTATTGGAGTGAGATTGGCATGATTTACAGTAGGGCATGGCTCTTCTTGATTTGGATTGCAGCAGATGTCATGATCGCAGATTTGTTCAACTACTTCAAATCACATTTCACAATCGCTGGATTTTTTTTTATATTACCAAGCAAAGGTTTATCCACTCAATATAAATGCTGTGCCATCTTCAATTGGAAGTATATTACATCATTCCCATGGGAAGGGGAGTCGGGGGTTCTCTCAACACTTATTCTGCAAGGAGTAGTCAACCAGCATTGGCGAAATTAGCGCCTTTCCCTCTAACACAAGAGTGGAAAAACGTTTTCCTGCACATTGAGAGAACCATACATTTAGAGGTGACTGGCGTCCTGAAGAAGGCAGCAGATCTTTAAGGACCGCTTAGGTATGCTGAAACATGCTGACAATCTAGCAAAAACAGCCACGTTCCAAGTTCTTCAAGTCTGGTATAGGAAACCATCACGGTGCCATAGCAAAAATAATACACATAGAGTCTTGGTATGTGTTCATGAGTTTCTGATTGATGTTTCTAAGTAAGAGAGCTCTGGGTTAGAGACAGGTCACCTGCCAGTGCATATCAACTGCATTACATCAGCACTAGGAGACAACGTGTGGGCAGACACTTGTTTCTCTTTTTTAACCTAGGTTAGATGGACAATATTTAGACAACAGAGCATGAGAAAGTGATCATCACACTCTTCACCTCTGTTTTTGAGGTTTTGGCATTAGTACATGGTCAATCCCTCATACATTTTCCTTGTTTCAACACTGTCAACATAGATCCACAGCCACCTTATTCGTTGTGTTACATCCCATCACTGGGACATTTCTTCCGGCTGTAGTAAAGATAGATTCTTTCCAGTGAATAGATCCTGGAGCATTACCGATAAATTATGGCACTGTCTTTCCTTAGTAAGAGCTTGACTCAAGGGACTTTGTCTGCATCATAGCCGTGTGTGAAAGTGTTTCTTTTGTAAATATGTGCAGAACTCCTTTCACACTGTGAATGCCTGTTTATTTGCGTGTTGGCTTTGGGTGGTGTGACATTTGTGCCACCAAATAGCTTTTAGCACAGCATGGTGCATGTTGGCCTTTGACCGATTTGGCATGAGTTTGAGCCCATGCAAGGCCGACTCAGCCTTCCATCCCTCCGAGGGGGGTAAATTGAGTGCCATAAGTTGAGTAATAGTTATATCTATTATGTACAGAGTTACAAAAAACTGCAGACATGCTGTATTTATTTTCACATAAAATCAAGTTATTATGTTGTGTTTTGAGTTGTCATCATGGTGTGTTTACTTCTATTGAGAATGCATGCCTTGTTTCTGAGTATGGTCATGGCTGTGTATCCATGCCTCATTGCTGAGTCATTGCGCGTGCCTTGTTGTTGAATATGTACACTGGCATGTGTGTGTTTTGTGGTTGTGGCCATGCCTTGATGCTGGTTGTGGATGGAAGGATTTCTTGGTGCTGAATCCTTGTTAGTGTACACCTATTAGGGGCGAAGTGGTGTGTGTGTGTGTGTTTGTGTGTATATATATATATATATATATATATATATATATATATATATACATATTGAAAATAAAACAAAGATTACTGGGACATTATAGTTAGGTTCTGAATCTCCTCAAACAAAACCATAGAAATTCAGCAGTTATAGTTATGTTAGCTCAAGTAACTATAACTCGTGCCCTAAGGTAATTATAACTTGTGCCTCCACCATACACAGTTTTCTCATCAATACTTTTAATGCAAATGTTGCAGTAATAATATCAATGATCCCATAGAAGGTGTCATCAGTGATGTAATATGTGGAGTAATGAGCTATGCATGGCGAAGACACAAGTTGTAGTTACCTTAGGGCGCGAGTTATAGTTACTTGATTTAATCATAACTATAACTTCTGAATTTCTATGGTTTTGTGCAAGGAAATTCAGACTGTAACTATAACGTCTCTGTAACCTTTGTTTTATTCAGTGAATTTGTATGTTTTTTTAGCATGCGCAGACGTAAATATAACCAGCTCCGTACACAGCACTCGGCTGTGCGTGCGGGGGTTGGCCACAGGGACTGGCCTTTGACCAGAACTGATGGCCATCGCTCCTGCATGCACCCAAACCTAAGCTGTGCACAACCTTCAGCCATGAGCAGCATGAGGTTGGATGTAGTGGGTAGGGTTCTTCAAATTTTCTTTGGATCCGCGGATCCACCAGTGAATCCGTGGGTCCTCCCATGGATCCGCAGATTAGATGAAAAAAATAATTGGGCAAGTTTTTTCCCACAAGAGGTCCCTAAGGTACCCTTCTATGTGTCCTGTGTGGGCGTTATACCTTTAACCAGACCCCTTATATGTTTTAGCACTCTTTTCTTCCATCCCCACAGCCAATTCTACAAACAAAATGGTGCTGCAACTTTTCTGTCAGATTGCGGCCATCCAATCAGAGCTTTGCTTTTTCCCCGGAGCTGGACAAGCAGAGGATCCATGTCCCTACATATGTATTTTTTTTTAACTCTAATATCACACAATACTGAATGGATTTACACCAAATCACAAAATGGATTATTTCTGGCCAAGAGCTAGGTTTGTGCCAAAGTTTGTGAAATTCTGTTCAGTGGTTCAGGCTATAGTTTGTTCAAAAATTTCAGAAATCCCATTGACATAGAATGGGGAAAAAGTGTTTTGGGTCCCCTTTTTCTCGGCCCCTGCTTGACGGATCACCTGAAACTTTCAAGACATGAGCAGAACTGACCCAAAGTATAAGTTTTGAAAATGTTGTGAAAATTCTTCAAACAGCGCCAAAGTTATTGGCAAAACAAAAAACGCTCTGCCTATGGAAAAGGTTCTAACTATAACTACCTAGTGGTGACCGCCACAATATTGTGTGTGTGTGTTTGTATGTATATATATGTAGCTGAAGACATTAGCACAACTTATTTGACTGCAATAAACAGTGAAGTTGCAATCCTGAGAGCACTATTGAGATATGCTGTGGCGTTATTTTTTAAATTTTATTTTATATATATTTTTTACAGCTCGGCGACGATAACACTATGTCAATCCTATGCTTAAAGATTTTGCTGTACAAATGGCAAAAGACTTTGTCACTATCTAGCTCGGCGAGGATAGCACTGTGCTGATCCAATGCTTAAAAACTTTGCTAGATAAGCAGACATTTGAGGTGAGCAAATCTAGAGTGTCGCTGGTGTTGCAGGGTGCTCCTTACTAGAGCAGCTCTCCACCTAAATTGGGAACTTCCCAGAGTTCTCCTTTGTTTTTTGTGTATATATATATATATATATATATATATATATATATATATATATATATATATATTTATATATGTATATCTCGTACAATACAATTTTGCAAAACTCATGACAAAATAAGTGTTGAAAAAGCTAAAAGGTTCTGGCATCCCAATGTCAGACCTGTTGCCTTCATCAGTGCTTGTTTTTTAAGTTGGCAAGTCGGCTATTTTCACATCGAACTGCTGACTGCATTCCACTTTGCTGAGAGTACACGCCTTGCCACTTTTTGTGTTATTGCTTATTGTAGTTCACGTTTTGCTGAGCGCATGCCTCATTGCATATTTGTGAGTGCCAGGTCCCTGAGATTGCACATGGTTTCCTGCTTGTTGTTTGTGTGTGCCTCAAAAGAATGCTTTGCTGTTGTATGTGACATTCCTCATTGCTGAGTGCTCACGTGTTTATGTATCTCCTTGCTCTGAGTGCATGCTGTGAATGTGCATCTCCCAGGTCTGTGCACTCAGGCCGGGAGGATGTGCCCTGGAAGTGGGCGTCCATGTTATAGTCTGCATTTTTGATTGAAATGTGAGTGCATGTGTAGCGGTCCTTAAGTGAATGCCTGAGAAATGTGCCTTTGGAATACAGTTACCACCTCACCACAGGTCATTTTGGACAAGGTCTCCAGTCCTGACCTTTTCACCTACAAATCTTTCCTCTTAGGTGTGATAGTAGTCTTTTGGCAGTAGAATAAGACTACAACACCCAAAATGCATTATTTTGTCACAGAAATGTTCAGGGATGGAAACATTTTCTGTAAGGATCTGGACCGGGGTGGTCACCCCAGCTTGGATGCTCTTGGCCTAGTCGATCGTGGTACTCACCATTGTCATGAGGAAAAAGTCTGTCCCCTCCGGAGCTGATATTTACTGAGTGACTGACTGACTGAATGTGATCACTGATCTGACCACATTAGATAGTTTGTAGCTTCTAAGCTTTACTACATCCATGTCTCAGTGGCTGCCGTGAGACTGATAAACCCAAGGGCTAGAAATTAATTCGCCTTATAGTTTATGAATTTCACAGCATTTTATGAATTTCACAGCGTTAATTACCTTTTCTGCTAATAAAATACGAGCACACAAATCCAGTCACTATCGGGGGCTTTTTTCTTTTTCGCGTCCTCCATGATGACATTCAAATATTGATTTCTGCGACGAGGGACCTGTGGCCGCGAGGGTGGGGGAGTTGAGGGGGAGGTTAGGGGATGGTAGTGTTCCATATTTCTCGATTTCCGTGCAGGAAATAAAAAGGTGTTTTGTTGTTGTGGTTTTTTGTATTTTTGTATTTTTTTTTAACCGAAAAGGGGCGGGCAGGTAAGAACATCTTCAAATCGATTACTTTTCCTCAAATCTTGCTGTTTCAGACCACTAGTACGCCGCCACGATGTAGCGGATAAGTGTTAAACCTGGGGAAAGAGAGGGCGTGCTGTTGATTTTGTTTTTAAATATATATATATTTACATTTTAGATAGGGAGCGGATTGGGTGGGAGCAGCTGTAAGCACGGGCCTGCGGGTACGGGGGTGCCCACCTCTCCCTCTACCTTCATCCTGCCAGTCTCCAGCACCTTATAATAGAAACTGCAACCGTCGCCCCAGACAGCGATAAAATCAAATTACTTTATAATGCCTATTTATTTTTTTATGCTGGGGGGAAGCAAGAAGGGCGGGGGAATGGGTTGATATCTGAGTAGAAGGTTGTAATTCTCTTTTTATACTGAGGGGAGGGCATCGTCTCCAATCACGAAATGGAAAGCGCATTTCTATAAATTGCAGGTCAGGCTGTCATCTCTCTGACAGGAGCGTTTGTGCTGCATGTCAGCGCCGGGGAATATTACAGGCTAGGTTTGTTTGACATTCGTCGTGTCTTTAAAGCGCTGACGGCGGGGAGCTACAGCACCCTCTGCATCCACGCCGCCCCGTGTCCCTCCACATTTTTTAATAGCCCATTAAATAATTCCACTAGCCCACAGTGAAACGACAGGGCCTTCTTTTTCGAAGCGGCTTTGATTGATGCAATCAGAGCACGGCTCGCCCCATAGTATGGCGATGGGGCCCTGGACTAGGGGTTGAGTGAGCGTGCCCATAGACTACTTCTTCCGGTCTCGGAAAGAGTGGCGTGATTACTATGTCATGGGCAGTAGCGCAAGAAAGGACCTGTTGCCCCGCCTCTTTTTGAACTGTGAAATACCCCAATAATAAGGGTTCAGTGTGCGCCGGTGCCACTGCACTTGCTGCACAAATGGAGGCTACGTCCTTACGCTGAAGGTGTCTCTCCCTTGATGCGCTGCCATTATTAGAGGTGAAGCCCCCTGGTGACTAATATAGAAGTAGCGCAACAAAGGCCCCCACAAACCCCACCATGCGGTGGGGGCGCCCTCCAGGGGGGCCCCCTCAACATAGCACTCTTGCCCGAGAGCTCATGAGTGAGTTCGGAGGTGGGTCCCCTCCATGTTCTTTGCAGGGGGCCCCTTCCAGTTTTGATACGCCACTGATAGTACTGCTGTTACATGTGAGCTTTGGCTGAACTGGCACTGCCAGTTGCTGTAGATAGTGTTGTTGCCAAAAGGGATGATGTAGTGGAGCGTTGGCATCTGTCTCTTCTGTCCGGTTTGATGTCACCTCGTTGGTTCTAACTATGAAGAGGATATGGCTGGCGTTCTTGGTGTAGGGGTGTCTTGCCTTGACCTCTGTTAACAGAAGCGATGCTCTAGGCCCACTTTCCTATGGTCGTGGCCATCTCTTGCCAGGGTTTTAAGTAGGCGATTCAGCAAGAATCTTCTTTTGGGGTGATGTGATCTGTCTTTGTGTTTTCAATTAGTTGATGAAATTCGTACCATTATAGGTGATGCTGTTATAGCTACTATACATCGAGGCAATGTTATGTTTACTTGAAGGATCCCAGCCCTCTCTTACCTCGTGTACTTGAAGGCAACACCATGTTCATCCTCCCTTCCTTACCATCTGTTTTCCTGCCTAAATTACCTTTTATTGTGTTAAGTTCTGTTCATGCCATCCTCGGGTTCTGCATTTGTGCTAGTGTTCATAGATGTGTGGAAGGTTTAACTCTTTAACAAGTGCCATGTGCTCCATTACCTTTCACTTACTGAAGCAGCTTCACATGTGGCCATTTCACCATGGTAGGTGGGAGCTGTTTTTGGTTGATTCCATTGGTTGTTGCCAGTTTGGAGGAAGTGGTAGATTTCTGTGGCCTCTCCATCATAGGTGGGATTGCTGTCTGTAATCTATCATTTTGTGTAATGGTCAGCTGTGACATCTCATTCAAAGGAGTGATGATTGCCTGTGGCCTCTCATACATGAGTGGGATAGCGTAAGTGGCTTCTTGATCAGAAGAGGGATGGCCATTGGTGGCCTCTTGTTCTGAGGATAATCTCATTCTACAGACAGCCTTGTGTTTTCATGAAGATATGTCGACAGAATGGATGGCCAGCCATGGCTTGTTCATTATAAGTGGGGAACCCTATTATTAGCCTTTTGTTAACAGCAAGAATGCCCTGAGCTGGTGTCTTAGGCTGAACGTCGGTGGCCATCGGTGAACTCTTGCTCACAGTCTGGATGACAAATCATGTCTTTTATCTTTGAAGGAGCAGGGGCTTCTTATTCACATGAGCGATGACTCTTATTGAAAGTAGGGAGGGTTGTCCAGAACTTCTTGTTTACAGGAGGGATGACTATCTGCGACCTCTCATTTAGAGAAGTGATGGCCTCTGCTGCCTTTTGTTCAGGGGAGGGAAGAGAGAAACCATCTGTGGTCTCTCACATACCTTACAAAGGGGTAAAGATGCACATGAGCAATAGTCTTTTCTTCATATGAGTGATTGACACCTGAGCCCTCTCATTTACAGGTAGGATGGCCATCAGTGACCTCATTGCAAGAGAGTGGAGGTGGGGAACCTCATCTGTGGCCTTGTTCACAGGGTGTGTAGCTATCTGCGATTTTTCTCACAGGGCACATGAATATCTGTGCTGTTACCAAGTGAGACAGAGGTTGGTAGCCTCTAATTAAGTGAAGGAAATGGTCATCTCTGGTGTGTGCTCATTGAACAAGTGCTAATCAAGAACACTCTTGTCCCTCCACTTGTAGTGGTCCTCTGTATCTTCATGATAAGAGGAGGAGCATTTGTTCCCCTCATTGCCTGAAAGCATGGCCATCTGTGGACTTAATGGGAGTGATGGGTTTGAAGCCTTCATTTACAGGAGGGATAGCATTCTCCGGCATCTTGCTCACAGCAGGGAATGGCCATCCATGGCGTCTTCTTTTAGGGATAGATGAACTTTCGTGGTCTCTGGTCTCAGGAGAGATGACCCACAATGGCTACATATTCATATGTGGGATGGCTGTTTATGGCCCCATGTTAAAAGGAGGGATTAGTAGCCAGGACCACTTATTTATAACAGTGATGGCCATATGTGGTGTCTGGTGCACAGGGAGGATGTTCTTCTGTGAACTTTTGTCACCCTGATGAATTGCTATCTAAGGCCTATGTATTATATGAGGATAGACAGCTATAGCATTTTGTTCACAATAGGGACGCCCTAAGTTGATATGGTCTCTTCTGACCAATGCTTCCAGTAGAGTTGACCATTCTTAGCCTTTTTGTTCAAAGATGAGATGGCCATCCATGGCCTCTTATAGAATGAAAGAGGGCTCTCAAAGTCCTCTTGTTCACATGAAGGATGCCTATCTGTGACCTCTTCCTCACAGTAAGGGCAACCATCTTTGGCCTTTTATTCAAAAGAGGGAGGATTATTGATGGTGTCGTACAGATTGGGGCGGGGGGCTTCATCTACAGTTCCTTGCTAAAGGAAGCAATGGATATTCAGGACTTCTCGTTCACATGAGTGATGGCCTTCTGTGTCCTCTCATTGAGAGGAGGGAAGGTGCTTTATGATCTCTTATTCACTGGATAGATTGCCATCAGTGGCCTCATTTTCAGAAGAGTTAAAGTGCCCAGTGGCCTTTTATTCACAAGATGCATGGCCAGACGTGGTCCCAGTTTAACAGAGGAGGCATGGCTATCTGTAGCCTCATATTTGGAAAAGGGATGGCATGTCTCTGGTTTCTTACTCACATGAAGGCTGGAGATCCATAACCTCATATTCACAAAATGGGTGCCCCAACAGTACAGTCTTATTCAAAGGAGGGAACCCCTTAGGTACCCGTTTATTCATTGGAGGATTGACCATTTGTGACCTCTTGCTAACAGTAAGGATGTCATTAGCTGGCCTCTCAGTCAAAGGAAAGATGTCCCTCTGTGGTGCTTGTTTGCAGGAACAATTATCAGAGGTGGCCTTTTGATGGTTGTGGCTTCTTTGGCAATAAGGAGAATGGCCATTCTTCATTTGTTATTAACATGGTATTTTTATGTGGATGCTTGGTTAGAAGACAGATGGCCGTCAGTGGCCTCTTGTTAATGGAGGATGCCCTTGGGTAGTCTCTAGGTTAAAGGAAAGATGGGCTTCTTTTGCTTCTCGTTCAGAGGAAGGATGCTTTTCGGTAAGCTCTTGGTTACAGGAAAGATGGCTGTCTGTGGCCTCTTGTTAACAGAAAGAATACTCTTAAATGGCCCCTCAGGTAAATTACCTCTTGTACACAGGAGGGAGGTCTATCTATACCTTCTTGTTAATATGGAAGTGTGTCTTCCAGTGTAAAGCGTGGTAACTGTCCGTATTCTCGTTTGCAAGTTATAGAAACCTTGTGGCAGGAAGGGTACCTTGTATGGCACCTTATACGTGTGAGTCACTGGTCTGCAGGTGGATCGGAGCCACAGAGATCACAGGATGTTTAAAATCTGATAGCAGTCCAACTTGTTGCTTCATATCGAATGAAACGGTGTGTACTACAGAACATCGACCTCCTCAGAATATCACGGTACAAAAATACTGAGCACAGATTAATGAACGGTAAACCTATACAGGGAACTATAGGTTTAGTATTCCTAACTTCATGTACCTTGAAGACATATCCCAAGATACATATATGTGTCTAGAAATTCTAGACCTACCTGTTGACATTTTATTTTGATGTTTTCTTCTCCATATTGTGTCCTATCGATGTTCTGAGTGAACATCGATGAAAGGTATCAGATAACACTGTGGTTTACAGGACAACCTACCCAGCCTTCTCCTTCGCTTCGTGAAGAATCTTTCATGCACCCTGTAAGGGGCGGTACTTCCGTTTGGCGATAATTCAAACCCACTCCGTCTCCGGTTGGAGGAAGTTCCTCCTTCTGTGTACACTATCCTCCTCCTCGATTCCCACTTGATTGACGGGTGCCTGCTAAAGCCCCACCAGTTCGGACAAGTGGTGCAGGATCCAGACATCTGACACAACAGGGCGTTCAATTAATCATTATGCATTTAAGCCAGTGTTAATAAGTGCTAAATTACAATCGAGCTTCACGTGGAGCAGTGTCAGTTGATGGAACAACAGTGAAATATATAGGCCCCCTGCTCGTCTCGAGCATCCCCAGTGGACCAGACATGACTGCCCTCCCTCGCCCAGCAGCGGCCATCCACAGTGCGCCTTTCAAACCCGGCCCCAGCGCTGCCCTGCCAAAGGCACTTTGCGTGTTGGTATAATGGAACTGGCAGATATCTTTATGGGTCAGAAATGCATTTAATGATTTGGCTATAAACTAGATTGCCCCGTTTGGCATGAGTAAATGCGCCTCTTTTTTGCCTTTGGAGGAGGGGCAGATCGGAGAGAGCGGGTGGGCACAGGCTGGCACTGTGATTGGGCCACTGTATGATGCGGTAGGTTGGCACATCTGCAGCTCGGATCCTATTAATAGCGCCAGTGCAGAACAGGCATCGTTTGGAATGGATGGCTGCTCTGTCAGACACACCACCGCCTGGCAATGCCTCTGCCCCCTTGGTGTCTCACTGTCTACAGCACAGGGTTTGGCGGATAAAGGCTTCCGACTGTAGGTTATCCAGTTATAATCTAGAAAATAAAATATCGACTTTCACTGATTTCGACACAGATATCACGGCATGGAGAAATTTTGACAATCACTATGTATTATTAACTAGCAAAAGATCAACATGGCTCATTCCCAAATATGCTGCAAATTCAGGTAGGGTAGTCAATTACCCAAGTTGATCTCGTGGTAGTGCATATTTAATGTGCAACAGCTTTATTGCATGTTCAGTTTTTGATCTGGCTTGTGTGTCAACATTGTGTTTTAGGACCAGCTGGGATTATTGGAGCAGGTCTGCATACTTAGCGCACAAAAAAACGCAATAGTTTAGGGACAATATTAGTGACCCTGTGCTGTTGTGAAGGTGTCAGACCTATTTTAGGGCCTACAGCCAGTTCTATACATTAGGTACATAGGGCATCATTACGAGCGGCCAAGAGCCATTCCAATTTGTTCAGTGTATTCATTCCTGGAATTACAGGGTCTGCACATTTTGGTTTTGATAATTCCGAGCCCGGAGACACCAGACCAGGTGCTGCTTGGGATGCAGAGAGCTGCCACACTCCCCTGCTCCTGCATAATCGAGGGAACTGCAAATGGTCCCCTCAAGTCTGCCCTCATCTGCTCTGCGTTCGCCCTATCGCCACGTCCTGCAACAATGTCCTCAGCAAAGCCCCAACACTCATATAGCACCTGCTGTAAGTAGGCGATAGATGGAAGTGGATAAAAGCATGGTATCTTCCCTGAAATAGGGAAAATATGCAGGTTTGGTCCAGTATTCCTGGGTCCACATGGTATTACTCATGCTGAGGAAATTAATACATCATTTCTAGGCTCAAGTGCTGGAATACTGGATGGAATCCATGGACGTCAATTTGCCGAAATGCCACGGGTAGCGGAAGTGACATCACATGCCCTTTGACCTCCACTTTCATCCACACACTCATACTTACACATGCACACTTACGCACACTGTCTCTCACATAAACACACTCTCACCCGCAGGCACACAAACAGCATCATTTTGAATGCATTTTTTACTTACCTCAGCTGCCATGGAAGGGCATATTGCAGCTAAATGTACTTTATTTTTATTACACTAATAGTGAATAAAATCATATTATTCACTATCAGTTCCATAAAAAATTGACAGAAAACAAAGAGTGGAGCCTCAGTTGACGCCCATGAGGACTAGCTGCCACTGTGTTTCTGCCACTGAATTTGTCACCTATGAGTCCAGGGGTCGCAAAGGCAATGCCAGGAGGTCTCAAGGGGCAAGCGTGGGCAGCAGTTGAGACCCCTAAATGACATCCATGCTGGGATCAAGTTTTGTGAGACGTAAGGGAGATGGAGGCAGGATTAGTGGCTGATATTACACAAAAATTGTCACTTTTTTAAACAAAGAGATTCAGTGTGGATTTTTTATGCAATAAAAATATATTTTCAAACTTAAAAAATGCACATTGACAGTAGAACACTGAAGACCGAGGTGTGCTATTTGGTCTCTTTTCGGAAAAGGGATGAAAATGTAATTTTTTTCTTATTCAGTAGTTGAGATTTAGTGAAGGCTGGTCGCATTTAGAATTGATTAATAATGGAATATCTTATTTATGTGCAAAATTTACTCGAGAATCCACTAGTGGATTTCCTCCAATATGTTATTTATATGGTGGAGGACAATCCACAGCGGATTCTCGTTTGGGATTAGCCGGACCTCCAAAAATCAGAAGCTGGAAAGTCTAAATCCCACCCTTGTGTTTTGTAATTCGTGTCTACAACCCTGCATTGTTTGCAGAATGGTGGTTGACTCCTGCTTGTCTTTTGGATTGTTCAGCTAACAATTGATTGCGGGTAATAGTTTGTTTTAATTAATCAAAGGGTTTTCTTGCTTGTGGAAAAAAGTCTAATTGTCTGGAATACTGTAATCAGACTGTGGAACTAATTTTCAATGCTTACTGTCGTTTAAAATCTGTATTTCACAGGGATGATGAAGTTACTTCAAATTATGCAAAATAATTGATGTGTTGGCGTAATTCGCTTGATCCTTGGATTTTGAAGCTGCTTCTGCAATAATACTTATAATGGGTACACTTAATGTATAACGTTGTATCTTAGGTGAAAAAAATACACATTATATATAAGCAGTCTTTTAAACTGGACTAATATAGGACTACTCCCTGAAAAAAAAAAAAAAAAAGGTTAAAGTGCCATTATAGCTTCTCTTGGTAATATTGTACTTTATGTTAAAAATAGACATTCACTGAAAAGAATCAAAGGCTAAAGTGAGATTCAAGGTAAGTGAAAACGTCTGTGAAATGATACAATTTCAGCTAAAAACTTAAAACTAACCTGTTATAATTTAGTGAGCTAGCTATAACTTGTGCCCCCACTATTCACTGCTTATGGCCCTACATATTATATCACTCATGGCATGTTCAGTGACATAATTAATGACTTCACTGACATTTCAACATAATTGATGATGTCATAGTGGATTGGAGAGCACTCTTCATAATGAGCTTTGACCAGTCCTAAGGCTGTACTCTAGCTTTTTTTAAGGGGAGTCCCTATTTTTTACATTTTGGCCAGGGATCCTACAAGAACTAAGGGGTAAGGGTATCCCTACTCTAGGGAATTAAGTTACTGGTTTAGGAGGGTAAAACCCTACTCAAGCAGTAACCACATTTCTTGTTGGGGTGAAACACAAGCAAAGCTCAAATTAACCTGTACTTATCCTTCTGGCAGCTTTGCACAAAGCAGTCATGCTTAACTTTAAGGCAATGTGTAAAGCATTTATGAAGCACTTCAAACAGTAATAAAAACACAACACAAGAAAAATCCCACATCAATTTCGAAAAATTGAGTCAAATTTTATGAAATATTTGAGACCTAAATGACAAATATCCAATCAGTAGAACTAGAGATATGCAATTTTAAAGATTTAAGGTAAGTAGAGCACCTAAAAGCACAAATGCTACTCATGATTATCTGATAGTGCGAGACCAGGTGAAAGTCACAAGTTCAGGATGACCACAATGGAGCACGGCCTGGATACAGCAACCCGTTTAGGCTTGCAGAAAGAGTTACCTTCTAAAGTCCATATTCAAAATTCTGACCTGCTCGCAATTGGAAGTTATCCCGTATTAAATATAATAAGATAATCCAATAGGAGGGCAGGTCTTGCAGTAGTGAAAAATGAATGTAAGAGTTTTTCACTACCAGGACATGTAAAAGTTATTAGTAGATGACTAACGTTTTAAATACACTGCACCCTGCTCTATGGGCTGTTTAGGACCTGCCCTAGTGGTGACTTTTATATGTATCAAAATATAAGGCTTAGGTCTGCAAAAGATTTATTTTTTGCAGTTTAAACTTCATTCACAGGCTGCAATGGTAGGCATGAGATGTTTAAAGGGCTACTTAGGAGGGTGGCACAGTCAGTGCTGCAGGCCCAGTAGTAGCATTTAATTTAGAGGCCTCATGTACATGTAGTACTACTTGACTAAGGACTTACAAGTAAATTAAATGTCCCAATTGGGTGTATGCCTATTTCACCATGTTTAAAGAAGAGAGTACAAGCACTTTTGCACTGGTGTACAACGGCACACTGCGCAGAGTTTAAAAGCAAGCAAAAATGTTTTTTTTTAAATGAGGGTAAAGGCAAAAAGCATGGGAATAATCCTTCAGAAGGGGCCAAATTCAAAAAGTATCCTGCCACTTTATGACCTTTTTTTTAGTTTTCAGGACTCTGAAACAAAGTCCCCGAGTCCTGTAATGGCGACAACAACATTTATTTTCATGCTGTGGCTGCCAATCAGGTCCTTTGATCCATTGGGACTTCTGTGGGACCAGCCAATCAAATGTCTTCATGGCAACAGACTTTGGCCCTCATTCTGACCTTGGCGGGCGGCGGAGGCCGCCCGCCAAAGTCCCGCCGTCAGGTTACCGTTCCGCGGTCGAAAGACCGCGGCGGTAATTCTGACTTTCCCGCTGGGCTGGCGGGCGGTCGCCTTCAGGCCGCCCGCCAGCCCAGCGGGAAAGAGGCTTCCACGATGAAGCCGGCTCGGAATCGAGCCGGCGGAGTGGAAGCTGTGCGACGGGTGCAGTTGCACCCGTCGTGTATTTCACTGTCTGCGCAGCAGACAGTGAAATACATTTAGGGGCCCTCTTACGGGGGCCCCTGCAATGCCCATGCCAGTGGCATGGGCACTGCAGGGGCCCCCAGGGGCCCCGCGACCCCCCCTACCGCCATCCGGTTCCCGGCGGTCGGACCGCCGGGATCTGGATGGCGGTAGGGGGGGTCGGAATCCCCTCGGCGGCGCAGCAAGCTGCGCCGCCTTGGAGGATTCAATGGGGCGGCGGTACACTGGCGGGAGACCGCCAGTGGTGCCGGTCCGACCGCGGCTTTACCGCCGCGGTCGGAATCCCCATTGGAGCACCGCCGGCCTGTCGGCGGTGCTCCCGCGGTCCTCCGCCAGGGTCAGAATGACCGCCTTTGTGTTTTTCTAGCTCATCATTGATGGCATTGTGCTAATCCAATGCTTAAAAACTTTGCAAGAAAAACAGACATTTGAGGTGAGTAAATTTAGAGTGTTGCAGGTATTGTAGAGTGCTTTATGTAGGCACTGCCCTCCACCTAAACTTGGAAACTACCCAGAGGTCTCTGCTTCTTTTATGCATAATTTATGCAGCACTCTAAGCCCAAACGGGAATTCTTTTGACTTTTACTGAGTGTTCCCTGGAGTCTGGACAAAGTTAAAAATCTCTGAAGAACTGTAATGACAGCGAAACACGTGTCAGTGGTTGCTTTTATTCATTCTAGGATAGCTTGGATGGTATTTTACCTAAAGTGGTAAAGGGCTTTTGTAACTTTACAACTCGGCATGGATGGCACATGACTTCACATAATAGACTAATCTGCGTGGCCGAGAGGACCTCTTTTGCCAGATGCCATCTCTCTCCAGAAAGACAGGTGCACTCACTGAGTTAGAAGGCGTGAATATGTCCTTGTTGGACAAAAATTACACCTACAAGTTTTGGCCTCACAGGGCCTTGTTCTTGGGAAAAAGCCATGTAAGTAAAAAAAAAAAACACAGAAATTCACAGTAATATTTTACTAAAGTAACTATAACTTGTGCCATGAAGTAACTATAACATGTGCCATTGCTATGCACTCCCAATACCCTGACATATTACATCACTCATGACATGTTCATTGAGAGTATTGATAACGTCACAAATGACATCTGAAATTACATCATTTATTACAACAATGTGCATGGTGAGGTTATAATATCTTATTATTTGATGTTCATTAGTTTCCAGTCAAGGGATAAATCTTCCAATAATCTACGTAGCTCTACCCCAAATTTTACATTTAAGAAATATTTACTTTTTAATAAAAGGTCAATGAGATATTTGATTTTTTGTGTTGCTTTTGTGATTCTAAATTAATGTGAAATTTTATTTTGTAGTTCTTGTTACTGTAAATCAGTGTTAGTGTTTTCGCTGTGCCCCCCCATCTCACAACTCCATGAGATTAGACCACAGTGCATTTGGATACACCACAACTGACCATAGATGGGTCTCAATTTGAAAACCAACACAATCAGAATTATGCTTTTTGACCTTCAAACGCAAATTAAATCTAAACAATATTTATATAAAGGTGCATGTGCATTTTATATATAAAAGTAACAGAAGCTGGACTAATACCAAGAGCTTTTGCTGTTGACACATAGACGAATGGGTTAAGTTGAGTAAAATACACACAGAGCACACAGAGCACACACGCACCGACAAGAATTTTGGTGCTATGATTAGTCATACCAAGACGAATAGGGGAAGACTTAAAGAATTAAGGGCCAGATGTAGCAAAGGATTTGCGCGTCGCAAACGGCAAAAATCGCCGTTTGCGAGGCGCAAATGCCTCTTTGCTATGCAGAAATGCATATTAGGAGTCGGGACCGACTCTCAATATGCATTTCAGAATCGCAAATAGGAAGGGGTGTTCCCTTCCTATTTGCGATTCGGAGTGGCATGCAATACCATTTGCGACCGCATATGCGGTCGCAAAGGGTGTCGCAGTTACCATCCACTTCAAGTGGATGGTAACCCACTCGCAAATTGGAAGGGGTCCCCATGGGACCCCTTCCCCTTTGCGAATGGACCCAATACTATTTTTTCAGGGCAGGTAGTGGTCCAAGGGACCACTACCTGCCCTGAAAAAATACCGAAACTAAAGGTTTCGGATTTTTTTTAAAGTGCAGCTCGTTTTCCTTTAAGGAAAACGGGCTACACTTAAAAAAAAATAGCTTTATTTATAAGCAGTCACGAACATGGAGGTCTGCTGACTACAGCAGGCCTCCATGTTTGTGAGTGCCCATAGTTGCTATGGGGCTGCAATTTGCGATCCACCTCATTAATATTAATGAGGTGGGTCTTTGCGACCCCATACCGACTCGCAGACGGTGTCTGAGACACCGTTCTGCATACCAATTTGCGAGTTGCAAATTGCGAGTCGGAAGGACTCGCAATTTGCAACTCGCAAATTGGATTTTTGCTACATCTGGCCCTTAATGTTTTCCTTAGAGCAAAGTGGTTAGAGATTTCACAGTTATATCAGGAATCTGCAGGTGACCTTTCATAGAGGAGCATCCGAAAACTAAGAAGTTTCATTTCTGAGCAAAGATCTAAACAGTGTGAAATTGGATTTTTGTACTGTAATTACAGGCTAACATGATGAAAATAGTACTGGACAATCATATTCACTTTATATCTTAGGCACTGAAGATTTCTGTACGCCTCTGATATGAGAAATATTTTATTGGTGCCTCGAACTAAGCTTTTCGTATCTATCACTCCAAAAAGGCAGGTGATGCACTTAGCTTTTGGCTTAGTACAATCGACGATAGGTAAAGGCAATAGCTAACGTTCGATGATTGTTTGGAGGGATAAAAGGAAGGGTTTTTTAGGTATCCATATATGATAAAAGAATGTAATGACTACCAGACTGATTTTAGTGATAAGAGCAAGAACTTTATTAAACCTAGTACCTAGATTTTTGGCAAGATATAACAGGAGGTGGAGCGCTTCCTAATGACAGTGGCCAAGTGAAAGAATCCCAGTGGGCTTTGTCTCCACCCAGCACTAAGACCTTTGTTTTATTCGCATTACACTTCATAAAGTAGTTGCTCATCCAAAAATAGATGGCCAAAAGACATAACCCAAAGGGAGAGGTCATTCTGGAGGAGCTCTGATCTAGAAGGAGACTGATGTCAGTGACATTGTTATAAGTGAAAAACTTAAAGCCATATCCCTGATTACAAGGCTAACAGTTAAACATTGTTAAACAATATAAGGAAAAGATAGGATCCTAGGGTACTGCTGAACCTAAGAAATAATACTTCTAGGACAAATTAAGGGAGAACATTTTTGAGACACAGGAAATTAAGTAAATTCTTGGAGCCTAATAAAGGTGGGAGGGTGGTCATATAATATTGGTATCCTGTGTCTATAGTCAGCAGCTGAGCTCCATAAAACATCTCTTCTCTTTTGTTGATGGCCAAATGCCATCGGCGAACGTGGCTCCTGTATCTAAAACTATGAAGGAGAGGGATTAGAATGGTGAACAGAGAAGGGGTAGTTTGATGGTAGTTGGGTTTAGAGATAAGGAAACTACAGGCTTCCGCCACCACTGCGCCAGGCCATTCCCAGTGGTGCATTATATTTCCTTTAGAATAGCCTTGTTCTCACTTGCAGTGCTCCATACCCACCCTGTTCACACTTTAAGAGATGTACCAATCAACAGAGCAGTAGGTGTAATGGCAGTGGGGCATATGACTGTGAGGGCCCCGCTCCACCCCGATTTTGTCTGTAATTTACCACCCAACCGAGGGTCAGATTGACCCAGTTTTCTTTCTTAAATTAGTGCCCATCGCACACTGAGTACACCACTGAACACTCTACAACTGTCATTGACTATTAAGTGCAATAATTAAGGAGCAGGCAATGTAACAGTCCAGGATTTATGACACTTATTCCTGAGATGACTGCGTATTTATTTTTCCTTGTTTTTTAATTTAATGGAGGTCAATAATTTTAGCTGAGAACAGATTAAGGACGCCCAATTTATTGCTGCTGCAGTCCACGAATGGCTAATCAGGTTCCTTATATCTAAATCCCAGTTTGAAACCAATTTTTTTTGTAATTTTTTTATCTCTCAATTTGAATTCTTATTTCTGCGCTGAAGTGTCCTGCTGTGGAGGTCAGCCCGGGGTTAATGGGAAGCTGGCTTAGGCTCTGGGCTGGTTCCAGTGGCTGCAAAGGCAGGACGGTAGCAGCCTCAGCCAGGGCTGGCTCGCGGGCTGCACGCGTGCACCCGGCGGTTGCACTCCAGGTGTAGATAACCGTGGTGTTTGTAATTAGCTGCTTCCTGCCTGATGTAGTTGAAGTGGAACAGCATTTTAAATGAGCTCCAAGCTTTATCTGAAGCTTTGGATGAACAACCTCTCCCATACATGCCAATAGACCTGATTCAGGCGGGAGACTTCAGATTTTTGAAGCCAAAATGGCTTTATGTTGGCCGCCTCCCGCCTGAAATTGCCTCCTCTTCAATAAAAGTAAATGGGAGAGATATATTTTCCTGATTATTATTTTTTTCAATCTCCCATTTTCTCTTCTAAAATGTTGGCATGTATGCTCTTTTCTCGCTGCTGGCTTTAGCGACTGTTGCATGGAGAACAGAGCGCGCTCTATTTGTGTTTGTAGAAGAGCATTAGGGCTGGGACATGTCACTCGATTTCAGACAGGCCAGTTCCAGAATTTGTGCTGCAATGGCGTATGAAGAGTCACTTTAGGACCCTGACACTTTGGCAGCCTTTGTTGCTTGTGGGTTCACTTGCTACATTGGTCTGGTGCCTGTTCTTTTCTTGCCTTGTATTAGAGTCAGTCAATTCAATGCGTGTGTTGCAAAAAAGAGTTGCATTTAATATCGTTTTTCAATTCTTTTTATTTTTTACAAATGGTGCTCATGGTGGTCCTTGTCATTTGTGGAATGGAGCACTCTAGAGACGCTCGTACTTTTTCCTATGTGGTTTAGGGTTTTTTGGGCCTATTTCTTTGTCCTTTGTACGCTGAGGCAGTGGGGAGAGATCTTACAGCACATATCTTTCTCATTCGTCCATATTGTTCTCATTCAACTCTTCGTTTTCAGTTAAAGGCTGGTTTCCACTGTATGTACTTCCTGGTTTTATGTTTTGTGGTCTAATTAGCAAATATCTTCCTTACTCTTTATGCATCTGCTCGTTACAGAGGGAAACATTCTATTACATGAAATTATTTTGTAAATGATTTATTTTATTACGCTCTATTGCAGCTTAATGTTAACTGGCTACCGAACAAACCTTGACCTTGTGTCCACAAGATAGCAGACTGTATGCCATGTGCGTCAATGTCCTTCATTTTTCGCCATGGGGCTATCTTGGCCTTGGCTCTTAAAGAAGGTCCACCATCATTTGGTTAGTGTTGACTGTATGAGAGATTTTTTTGTTTTGTGGGACAGTTTTTATTGGCACGTCATTCAAAACAAAAAAGATGCCAAAGAAAAACCGAAGCATGATTTTTTGTGAATTGTTCTGCATTTTGCAGGGCTTATAAACGACCATAAAACAGAAAAATGTTCACGAAACAGCAAAACCGAAATTTTGCAGAATATCTAGCGGAACAAACATTCTGGGAGGAATTACAGTGGAGTCTCTAATCACAATGAAGTTGAAACCCCACGCAGTAGTAAAGGTTAGTATTAATGTGGGGGTCAAAGTGAGCGGTACAACGGCCAGTACGAAAAGGATAAGGGGCCGAGTTCTGTTGAGGGGAAAAATAAAATGAAAGGTGAGAGCCTTGGAATAAGCGCTACGATCAAGGCTATGAGTAATATTAAGGTTAGACTAGGGGGAAGGAAGCAAGATAGGTATGATTTTAGTTTGTATGTCGACTAAAGGTAAATAGTAAAAAGAAAAGAGTAAGAAAAAAAAGAAATCCGTGTAAAATATCACATTTTTATAAAACAATAATCGGTAATTATTGTGCCCCAAGATTAATCATCCCAAGTGATTAATACCCATCAAAAACCTTAAAACGACTTCCCTATGTGAATGTATTTAGAAAGTTAAAATCGGACCCAAGCATTACCAAACAATAAAACTGTCAAATGATTCCTTTCAAGGCCTCTTCACAAGAAAGTTGGAAAATTACGGTTCGAGCTCTTTGCCTGCGCCTGGACATAACTTTGCGATGTTCTGAAATTCGCAAACATTCACAGAAGTGCTCCTGACAACCTGGGAGGTTTCCGGATGGACTTCCGGGTAGGTCATGTTACATTCCCTTTGGAATCTTATTCCCCCTTTGTGGAGTTCTTCATAGTGGAGAACTCTGCACCAAAAGGATCCCCAATGCAAACGCACATTAAAAAGACAATTAGCAGAGTATAAAATATACATGAGTGGTAACTGAGAAAAGATGACTTAACAAAATAAACTTAGCTTTAAAAAATAAAACTTTGCAATTTTGTTTGTCCTGCTAGGCACATTTTTGCCAGTCACATGCCTTCTGTTTGTGTGGCACTGGAAGTTAGAATAAAATAGTACCTCCATCAAGTTGGGAGCAGTGGATGGGCACTAATTAAGTTGAAATCAATTTAGTGCTTGATCCCTCCTCCACATGGAGGAACAGAAATGATGACAGACGTGCCTTGACGAATTATGAGGCTGTAAAGAAGAGTGCCACACAAACCAACAAATGGCGAGTGACTGGAGGGCTCTAAGCTCTCTAGTGGACACAACAGTGTCTCCTATACAAGACGCATGCGCAGCACATGCACTCACAGGCTCAACCCTAAAAAGGCACCAAACCCTGCCTGCTGCTCCAAAGACTCAACAGTCATCACTGCAGTGTCACGTGGAAACCCGAAGGAATCAACAAAACCACAGAGCACCTCCAGTCTTCTAAAAATTGCCTAGAACCTCCCTCAGAGTGAAGGTATCACTCCCCTGCACCCTGCAGGCAAAGAACCCTTGAAGTCAGATTTACTGACCGGATGCTGACTTACGACTCCAACGCAGACGCCCAGCCAAAAACTGTGAAACAGCACCAGAGGACCAGACTTGTCTCCCTGCCAGGTTTAGTGGAACTAGGACCCTCCAGGGCTGTGGTGTACCAGTACCAGGGGTACCTCCACCCCCCATACCCCCCAACAGCAAAAACCCAGAAGCAAAGTCCATTCTGGACTCCCAAAAGCCCAGAAGCAAGCACCTGTTGAGGGATTTCAGGACACCTGAGATCCACCCTGAGTGGCCCAGCAGACCTTCAATCTGCCCTCAAAGCTGCCTACTCCTGACCATGAGGACACCAAGATGCATTATACCTATCTACGCTGCTCCTGGTCCCCTCTGCCCCCTGCACTGACTGCTATGCTCCAGTGGTCTCCAAGCCCATGCAACCTTCTCCTTTTGGACGTACCTTTACATCACCCTGTGCAGTGTGATTCCAAATGGATCCCTTCTTTTTTGCGCACCAGCTACAGGAGCTTCAGTCGCTGCCCCCGCTCGAACCCAGAACCGTCCAAACGTCTCCTGCTGGACCATTGGACCTGCCCATGCCCTTGACCAGAAAACAGAAGGTGACACTTGTGAGAGCATTGCCTGATTTTATAAGAATCTTTCTATTTTTTCCCATTGACTCCTATGGTGCGTAATTATGCATAAAAACAGTACATTTTCAGAATTTTAAAAATTCATAACTAAAAAAGTACTTACCATGTAACAAAGTTCTTGGTGTTACAAAATGTATAAAAAATCTTTACTATTTTTGTAAATTGGTCTTGAGTTATTCTTCTGACTGTGTTTCTTCATTCACTGACACTGAGTACAAAAAATGCTAAGCACAACTCCTGGATTAGCCTAACTGCTCGCTCACACTACCACAGAAATAGAGCATTAGGTGATTTATTTTTTACCTGTGGATACCAAGGGAGAGTTGCTTGGACTCTCTGCACAGTGCACATCATTTTCGTACAGTCAATAGAGAGCCAGCCTCCTACAGCTTGGTGAGGCAAATTCTGGCTCATCAACTTGTGTTGGTGAACTACACATGAGAAAAAACTCCGCCATGCAGCAGTTGGTGGGGTTTTGCCAGAACTTCGCACTCCAAGCGGAATGCAGAGCAGGCAAAGCTCTGCAAACTCTGCAGGCGGAGCAGAATTTTTCACCCAGCCCTCGTAATATGGTTTCACCCTTTGCTCACACTTTTCATTTACATCAGCAAGATGGAGGCCCACAATTTTACCTTTCGCGTAGCATGTTGAGTGTCTTTGTGGTGAGGAAGTAGTAATACCTGTTCTTAGAGGGCACTTGTTGTTTAAACCGTATGGTAGTCTAGACTAGGCAGTTTGGACTAGCTTCTGAGCCTGCTTACTGACAGCCAATGGTTTCTTGCCTTATGCTACTGAATGTTTGTATCAGACATTTTACTGAAGCTACAATCTTGCTTAAGCGTGCATCCCACACATAATGCCACTTAATGTTGCATACTATTTGTGGCTTGCTGTAATTAAGGTAAGCGTCTTGGCAGGTTGGCTGAATCATCTGACGTTTGTTAGAGTCAAAGTGTATCCAGAAATAATCACTGTTACTGTTACCAAGGGTGAGTTAGGAAGATAGAAATTCTTTGGGGTGTAAAGCAGCAGTTTCTCTAAAGACTCAACAATGGTAGGTGGTGAAGGTAGACTTAATTGTCTGGCTAGGAAAGGTTACAAACAAACCATGCTAAAGTCCCAGGAGGTCCCATCAGGTCTGCATGTGTTTGTCAAATACAGGTATCTAACATCAGTCCAGGCGGGCCAGGGCACTGCCAGATATCCCTGATACCCATATAAAGCACATTCATATACAATGATGGGCATAGAAATAATTTGCACAGTCAGTGGCTAACATCAAACTCAAGCACATTTCTTTAACCTATGTCTGTGTTGGCCATCCCTCCTTTAGAACCTTCAAAAGGGGCGAGCTGGGAGGCACAGCGATCTTTTGTCAAGTTATTTGGTCTGGTTGAGAGGACAGTAAGCTCTAGGTGGTCTTGTTCTGGCACCTAGTTTTGAGGTGGGAAGTAAAGACCTTGTTAAGGTTGTGATGAGCAACAATAAAATGCCTTGAACATTAGACAGAGTCTATTGGCCTGCATTCTCGTTTTTTACTGGGAGCCATTGTAGGGCCTTCAGATGTGGGATGAAATGGGCTTGCCTTCTACTCCCAGACCAACGGATCCATGTGATGTTTAACTTGAGGACGTTCTGAGAATATTTTTTGTGAGGGTTTAGTTTAGAAGCCTTGCTTAAACTCAGCCATGAGGTAACAGTAGTGAGCAGCTTGGTTATTTTGTGTGGAAGTTAAAAGGCTTAGAATGAGACGAAGCTGGAAGTGTTGAACACAAGTACTTTCAGATCATGAAAAAAAAAAGATTCCACCATTGCATTCCAAGGTAGAGTTGGGGCATTTATCCTATTTGGAGATTCAGGCTCCTCATTTTAATTTACTTTTTTTTAGGTCTGATCTTCATGTGAGGGTAAAGTAATGTCCAGTAACGCTTTTCTTAGGGTGGCTGCTTACTTGCGGTGAGCATTTGCTGGGCCTAGCTGCCACCTATCCTGTTCTTACACCATCTCAACCCAGAGCCTGGTTTTCGTATGGCATAAAAATCCTACATAACGCCAGACGGTCCCTGGTATTCTGCTTCACCAGAACTCATATATTGGCCTAAAGCAGATGAGAAACTCTAGCATCAACCTTGTTGGGCCTGCACCATATCTAACCATAAGTTGCTTTGTGTGGGGTGCATTTCTATTCCTTTTACCCCACTGTTGCCACAGCCCCTCAGGACTCAGGACTTATTTAACATTGGCGATGTTTCAATGCCCCTTGTTCTGAGGACCAGCCTAATATCCAATGGAATGGAATGCTAAAGTGGGGACAGATCAGTTGCACCACCAGAACGTGAGATTGGTCTTAAGAAGCCAATACAATTTGCCACAGAACACACTTGTTGCTTACCCTAAGCAGAGAGCTGGACGCCTTAACACCAAAGGACCACACTTATATTCCTATCTTATGTCTTAAATCATTAGTTCCCATGCATAGGTTTATAGAAATTGTCTAACCCATCTCCTTTTCTCTACCTGGATACCTAAATTGTACAATTAAGGTTCGGATGCCCTTCGTTTTTCAAAGCTCATCAGTACACATTCATTGGGTGAAAGAGACCTAAAAACTGCTCCTTTCACCTCTCACGACGTGTTAATAGGATCGTGTAGCCTGCGATGATCACTTCTTCATGCTACTTACCACAGTCACTCCTGCACTTGTGCAAAGTAACTAATAATCACTGGTCACCCACCATCGTTGGGTGGCTCTCATATTTTCTAAACTCTTGAAGCTGGGAGGCCTCCATTTCTCAATAACCTTATTTGATGTTCTACATTGATGGACCAATAAGGACCACTTCTGCTAAAGTTTTGCTTTTCTTGTGAAACTCAGTGCAATAGATAGTGTCAATTTACTTACCACTGTTAAGCACCTTGTGCACAGTGCTAAAACATGTTGCTCCTCAAGAGCATGTCCACAGACCTCAGTAAATTGTGCTCAGTTGTCACACTTTAATCTGTGATTTTTTTTCTCTACTATAGGGACTCCAGTGCAAACGTATGATTCCAGCAAGTACTGGTCAGGGCTACAGAGCTTTTTCAATGTAAAAATGTGAAATTTACATTTTGAGAATAAGACAGTACTGCATTGCTTCTTTAAATTTCTCAACCTATCAGTAAGTCATCTTCACTTTTTGTGAATCGTGCTTTTCTCTGTAAGTGGTCTAAGGGCCAGATGTATGATCACGGTCCATTGCGATTCGGTAATTTTTAAGAAATCGCTATTACCGACTCACAAAGGGCCATGTATCACATTTGCGAATCGGTAATAGCGATTTCTTAAAAATCGCAAATGCTATTACCGAATCGCAAATTGTGATACCGGCCCCATTCGCAGCTATGGGCCTGTTGGCACATAGCTGCGAATTTTTTGCATTTCCAAAATTGCGATTTCTGAACCAGAAATCGCAATTTTGGAAATGCAAAAGGCCAGGGTGCTGGGGGCCTAAGGCCCCCTCTCCTGCACCCCATTTTTTTTTTTTTTTTAACATGTAAGGTACACACATGCCAAAAGGACGTGTGTGCTTTACATGTTTAATTTAAAAATGCAGTTTAACTGCATTTGTAAATTTTGCACCAGGTTACCACCTGGTTGCAAAGCATGGTATTTTGCAAGTGCAAAATGCCATGTTTGGAAAAATCACAATTTGCGATTTTTTCCTGAATAGCTTTGCGAATCGCAAATTGCGACTCGCAATTTCAAGGTCGCAATGCAAAAAATCGCTGTTTTAGCGATTTCTTAGTTGTGGTCTGCGAATGCATTTCATGCATCGCAGACCACGGTTTCGCACTCGCAAACGGCCGATTTTACCGTTTGCGAGTGCAAATTTATTTCATACATCTGGCCCTAAATTCGGTACTTTAGTACTACTTCTGTTATTTTCTGCAATACTCTAGAATTGGTGACCTTTGCGGAGGAAGAGCAGGGTGGGTGCGGAGCGCTGGAAAGGGGCTGTAGTGGTTCTTGAACAGAGCATGCAAGTGGAGAGGCTCAAGGGACTGCTGCTTCCAGTGCATCTACTGACCTTGAGCCAAGGGGAACGCCTTCCTGCTGTTGGGTAGGGTGACTGGTGCAGCCTTTATGCCTTAAAAAACAGATTACGGCTTGCACATTTAAAAAAAATGCATTAAGATGCGAATCTTACGACTTAAAAACCAGTTTGCCTTTCAATGCATATAAAATTATACCTTCTGTGTACATTTTGAAGTATGAAGTTATGCGATGCATTGCTGTCCTTGGCTAGCTGTCCACTCTAAACCATTTAAAACTTACCAAGCAAAAATCTTAAATTGGGAACAGGCTTGAGGTGGTGGAGTTAGGAAATTATTTGGGAGGGCCGAACATGGAGTGTGAGTGTCTCTAAGAACCATAACAAGTTTAGCCTGAAGTTAGCAAACAAATGATACAGAAAAGTTCATGGGAAAACATGATAAGAATCCTTTGAAATATAAAACATTGTACTTTCTCTTCAAGATTTGGGTTTCACTTAAGAACAGGAAAAGAGAACGAGATAACTATCCAGTGGCTGAACTTCCAATGTATAACTAGAAAACTTGCGTTCTGGCCCGGCTAACCCACATGACCAAATTGTGTGATCCTAGAAAAATCACTGCAATTTATTCAAACTGAGACTCAAATCTGAGACCACCTTGAAGAAGAAATTCATTTTAGGATTTGTGCTATATAAAACCTCACTTTTATTTATTTTTATAGGAAAGTAATATTGCTCCACCCACAACAATACTGGGCCTTAATATAATGCACATGACAATCTGACATCTCTTCTGTGAAGTGCATGGAAATTGCAGACATATTGCAGAAAACCACCTTTCTAGACTTTTGTCTGGTCAGCTATCCTGCTTGTAGAGGTTTTTTACTCTTATAACTGCAGAAACACAGTACCCAGAATGCTTTGCTGTTCTCTTTTTTGGCTCGCCAGTCTCCACACAACGGGTACAAAGCTAGAGTCAAGCATCCAGTCAGAGTAGGGTGACCACCTGGCATTGAGGCAAATTCTGGACAGGACTGTAAAAAATTCAGGACAAAGGGTCAAAATTCAGGACAAAAATTCTGGACAAAGGGTCAAAATTCAGGACAAAAATTCAAGAACAAACGTCAGTTTTACAGACACACGCAAGAGAGGCCATGCCTCACTATGTTGTCAGTGCATTTATGTACTCTTTTTTAACATAGCACTATTTATTTACTGTGGACCTTTTGTGATTGCCTCCTGGTGTGCTACATTCAGGTGTCACATTACGTCCTTGTTCAGTAGTAAATTAATGCCCTTCACGGCAAGGCCATCACCCCTACCCAAATCTACCCGATCTTTCCTGAAGAGAAAGTAACAGCAACATTTTGATTAAGTTTCTGAACATTTCAAAACCCCTGGCAAACAGTTTGGGAAACATTAAGGTAATTAACCTTATGCTAGTTTAAACAAATTGAACAAAAACATCTGGCTTACCCCAACCGCCCATGGACTTTCAACCTATTTTTTTTTAAAGAGGTAGGGCAGATGGTGTGGGTGACAGTCTCACATTTAATGACAGGATGTGATGTACCCATAACTTGTCTGTAGTCTCACTGCACTAGAGTGTATGTTTGGGACTCTACATTTATCTCAGAAATTGGAGCCCGGACTACCAATCAAAGATAACAAAAGAGTAGGATGAAATCAAGATCAAATGGGAGATCCGCGGCAAGTAATTTAAAGGGTTGTTGCTAACAACTGGATAAATAAAGAAGAGAAGAATAAGGTGGGACAATTCCTAAAATCAGACAAGATGGGTCCACCAAGACTATTTGAAGGTATTGGGTACCTGGGGAGTTGTCTGCACACAGGAGCGAAACAGAAGGGGCACTGTCAAGTGGTTGAACAATCAACACCCATCCACCTTGGCAAACTCTTCTGGTGCAATGGTTCGCTGTTAGTGCTTGTGAAGGGTGAGCAGGGGCCAGACCCCTTGCAAGGTTGTGCAAGGTAATTGCCCGCTTAGTCCATGTCTTTATATGGTTTTGAAATTGAGCAAAAGCCAAACTAGAGATCTGGGTTATCCCTAAGTGTAAAGTACACATAGAATCTTCAAAATATTTGGGATGTAAATTGCACAAACAAAATTTACAAATTTTAAAATTGAATTAGTGTTTCTTTAACATATGACACTGTTTTCACCTTCATACACAATTAGATCTCAGATTAAACTGGGAACCAGTTACCTTTTGATACCTAGTGATTAATATCTACCATTCTTACACTGATTTCCAGGATGAAAATCTCGGCAGAGCGAACGGTCCCTCCAAGCCCAGTTTGCTTTTTGGTCTTCTCTTCTGCTTTCTGTAGAGGCTATGTGGCACTAGAGAAGATGGTGTGCTACCCCAATGATAGTATTATTTTGCAAACCTTCCCCTGCTCGTCCTTCATTCCTTCTTCAGACAGGCCACACATCTGATTTGGTCGCTGCGGCGCCATCAGGAGCTCTTTCCACTCTAAACCTAACTGTGACTGCGGGTGGATTAGATCTTCTAGACTTAGAATGATTTTATTCAGCTGCAGATGTCCAGTGGGTGGCTCACTGGCTTTCTGCCCACCTCCCTGCATGAGATGGGGTTTACCAGTAAAGACTTTTAAGGAAGGCTTAAGGCACTGCTCATCGTTTCCTACTGACCATTCTATGGATCACCATCTGGGGTTATCATGCATGGCTTTCTCTTGCCTTGCCAGAACCTGTAAACTCACTTTCACGAAGAAACCCTATGCTCCTGCACTACCTTTGCTAAGCCTTCCCACTCGCACAGGATGGCTGTGCTCAGAGCAACTCCATCAGTGGCATGTTGCAGGTGTCTTAAAATTGGGGACTGTTTCTGAACAGTGAGCTACTAAATTTCCAAACCCTTGTGGCAGACTACCATCTTCACCACGGTCAACTCCTTACTTACAACCACCTTAAATAATCATTAAATGCCCTATTTCATGTCTGCTACCTAGCACTAACCCTACAAGAGGTGTGCCAGAAGCTCTGTACCATAGGAAATGGTGGCAAACTGATAGAATGGGTGTACAGACCTGTCCTGCAACATGGAAACCACTCCAGGTCTTCTTGTCATACTACCTGGGTGATTGATGTAGCCAAACCTCTGCAAGATATGGATTAAAATACTGGACTTTCCCCACAAAGTACCCACAGCTGTCACTTTAAGGAAATTCATAGTGCTTCCTTGTGAATGCATTCTGCCCGTTGCTTGCCATTGGCCTTGTGGTTTGTAACTCACAATTTGTTGCTTTCAATTTGCTGGCTTTATTTGTTTTAGGCTATGCAGCTTGAATCCGTCCCTTCCCTTGCCAAAACCTTATTTACAGTATCCTGCCGAGTTCTCCCTTTCTGTAAACAGGCCTGTAAATCTTGTTCTTTTCTTATCATATTTGCTGTGCATTCAAAGAACAAAGTCAAATGTCAGGCTCTGTCTTCGGTGGGACCTTAGTGTTTACTTTCCTTTCTCTGACTTCAAAGTGAGAGGATTTATGCAACAATCTTGCTGGATACTGGGGTTAGGAAAGAGTTTTTTCTATCACATGACACCATTTAAATAGACTTCAGAATATATCAGAATTTCACCCTACTCTGTATCACTCCACTTTACGCCACTCCATGCCACTGTTCTCTTCTCCATTCGGAACCACTTCACATTATGCCACTGCTCTCTATGCTACTTCACACTATGCCTCTCTACTCTACTTTGTACTACTCTACTCTAAGCCACTGCACTTTACGCCTCTCTACACCACTGCGCTCTGCTCATCTGCACGCCATACCACTCCAGTCTAGGCAACACCAATCTAATCCGCACAACTCCACTCTCTGCCACTCTGCAACGCTGCACTGTACGCCACTGCACTCTAAGCTAATACACTCTATGCTAATGCACTTTACTCTGTAACACTCAACTCTATGCCCCTGCACTCTACAGCAATACACTGTACATCATTCTAATCTACTCTGCACTCTACACTACTTTACTCTATGCCATCACACTCTATGCCACTTTATGCAACTCCACTCTAACCTGCACTGCTCCACTCTAAGCCACCTCACTCTACTGTGAAATAATCTACTTTATGCCACTGCACTCTGTGCCACTGCATTCTATGCCACTGCACTCTACCCTGCACCTCTCCACTCTATGCAACTGCACTCTACTCTGAAACAATCTATTCTACGCCACTGTACTCTATACCACTCTGACCACTGCACTCTAGTTCAGTGCACTCTACACCACTGCAAGCTGACACTCTGCAACACTGCTCTGGCCGCCACTATACTCTACACCACTCTGCCCTGTACTACCGCATTTTGCACCAATATACTCTATTCCACTGCATTCTATGCCACTCTACTCTGCCCAATGCCACTCTGTGCAACTGCACTCTACACCAGTGCACTCTAAACAACTGCACTGCCCTTTACTCTGCACCACTGTACTCTATGCCACTGTTCTCTGTACCACTCTACACCACTGCACTGACACTCTACTCTGCAACTCTGCACTCTACACCACTCTACTCTATGCCACTGCACTCTAGGCACTATACTCAACTCTACAATACTCCACTCTGCACCACTCTACACCACTACACTATATGCCACATGAGTCTACTCTGCACTCTATGACACTGCACCACTCTGCATTACTGCACTCTGCTACTCTATTGTATGCCACTGTACTCCACTGCACTCTATGTAACTCTACCCCATGCCACTCTATGCCACTGCACTCTGCGCCAATGCACTCTAAACAACTGCACTGTACGCCACTGCCCTCTACTCTGTACCACTGTACTCTACGCCACTGCTCTGTGCCACTCTACTCCACTCTACATCACTGCACTGACACTCTACTCTGCAGTGTTCCACTCTCCACCACCATACTATACACCAATGTAATACGTACTACTGCATTATATGCCACTGCACTCTATGCCACTCTACTCTGCATTCCACAGCACTTTGCCCTACTCTGCACCACTCTACAATACACCACTGCACTCCCTGCAATGTGAGTCTACTCTGCAATCTATGCCACTGCACCACTCTACACTACTGCTCTCTCTGCTACTCTATTGTATGCCACTCTACTCCACTGCACTCTATGCCACTCTACTCTGTCCCATGCCACTCCATGCCACTGCACTCTAAACCACTGCACTCTACGCTAACTCACTCTAAAAAATTGCACTGTACCCCACTGCACTGTACTTTGCACCACTGGGCTCTACGCCACTGCTCCTATGCTACTCTACTCCACTCCACACCACTATGCCACTAACTTTAAGCCATGCTGAACAGCAGCTACTCTGGTGTATAACATGGCTAATGGCTAAAACACACTAGCAAAGCCAATAACTCTTTCGTAGATGAGACCTATTGGCTTTGCCAATGTTTGTTAGTACTATGAGGTACAGAGGTACCTGAAAGAACTGTGAAAAATACAATTACATCATAATAAAGGCTGCTACAAAATGCGCAAATACATTTCGGTTAAATTAAAAAAAAGTGCTTCTCAAATACAGATTTGAATAATATACAGTTTATACCTAGTGATAAAAAAATTATAACACTCCATTAAAACCACACACTCCACAGCTCACCTTGGAACACCATTACAATACCTCTCTGAAAGAAATATCTTTGCCACCAGAAAACTTCAAGTGACTCCTTTTAGTAAAGTCAATGCAGGTTTTCAAGCCCTTTTGTATTTGCAGATTTACCAGTTGCCCACATTTGCATGTCTTTAGGGAAGGAGACCCCCTGGCAAGAAGGCCTTTTCTTATCTGTCTGCCCCTCCCTCCCACAGAGCACAGGAGACCCCCTGCCTTCCAGCCCAGCTGGGGAAACTCCTCTGCCCCTAATTTCGCCCTGCCTCCATTGCCCTTTATGTGAAAGGCTAAAATTACGGACAAATGCCATCCGTTAAAGCTTTCATCACTGACAACGGACAGCAGGGCGAAATTACGGACAGTCCGGACGGGTGGTCACCCTAAGTCAGAGTCAGACTCGAGACTTGCATGGCTCGCACATTTATAAAAAAAAAGCCAGAAGCTTGCATAGCTGACTTCCAAAACGGCCGCACTTTGTTGAAGGCATATTTATTGCTTTTGTTTTTACAGCACTCCCTCTCGATGCAGCACGCTTTGAAGTTGTCTTTTGTTGCACAATCAGGGCCACTGGAATTTACAGCCAATGGTTTCCACACAATTATGGATCTGCTGCATTTGCCTCTTAATCCATCCTTCTGATACATAATCTGCAGAGTGACAAGCAACAGCTTTGTTTCTAGTGCAGATCAAAGGTTATTAAAACAATTGTGTCCGAGAAGTGGAAGGCCCTTTGAAAAAGTTGAATGGCCCCTTACTGTTGCTTATTGTGTATTTAGGTGTTAAACTGATCCTAAAGAGGTGAAGCATTTGACCAAACATTGTTAAACTGTGTATAATTTACAGAAGAAGGCGGTAATACTGTAACAATATGTGCCACATTAATGCCGCTTAATTTGACTTTTCTGGCAACATAATTTGGTCAACCCAGCTGCATAAATTGGTCCGCCCTGCTAAATAAATACAATGTCCCAGACCATAATATACCACATCGCGCAGTTATGCCTCTGACAAGCGCACAGAGGACGGGGGCGTGGCGTCGGGGCCGAGCTAAAGAACACCTTATTGCTTCTCCTGAGACAGGTACAGCCACTGCAGTGTTGGCCTCCCGTTCCTTGTACCACCTCTTCCGGTGCATCTCTAAATGTGACCCGTCACGCCTGTAAACACTGCCCCTTCATCGGCTGTCTGCTGCTGACCACCTGTTCCGTGGTGCTGGGGGCTGTGACACGTCATGACGCACACATCCACTCTGGGGAAAAAAAAGTTCATTATATTTGACAGGAGCAGAGGAGAATCCGCGGTTACTGCAGAATCGAGAATGTGTTTGCATATGAAATATTTAGTGTGTCTGCCGCGTGAACCTCCTTAGAGTAACATAATCTTGCTTACTGAGTGGAGGGGATCGCGCACTGAAACACACGCCAGCCTTTAGACGTACAAATAGGGCACATTTGCGAGCCCGAAGGGCCTAGGCTGTTGGAATGGGTGGGTGCTGCGGTTCGAACCTATGCCCGGTGTGTGAAGCTGTATCCATCTACCAAGGAGTTCTGCGACACCCAAAAGAATCGGTACTTTATCTTTCCATATAATTACCCATTAATACAGGGTGACGAGACGTCCCGGATTTCCCCGACCAGTGCCTGCTTTTAGAGGACTGTCCCGTGTCCCGACGCTCCTCTTCATTTTAAATAAATGCCACGGTTTTGGGGACAAAGGCCAGTTTGTTAAAAAAAAGTCCCAGTTTTTGGGACAAAGGTCAGATCATAGAGGGGAGCATAGGTTAAATACTCTTGCAAAGTATGAAATAATTAAAGTAATGTATCTGTTACTGTCAGGCAACACAGGCCAGATACAAAAGTGAGAGTAAAGTCTTTAGTCCTTCTTTTATGTCTGACCTGTCCCGGTTTTTGCTCCTCAAAATCTGGTCACCCTACATTAATAAAACGTGAGGCGTTTAACCTTGGAGCAGGTTCTTGGCGCAATAGAACCGGATTGAGAAAATGTACCTGTTGATTATACCCAAACAGAGGCCAAACACACGTGTTCATCTTTGTTGTGATGGTGAGGAGGTTGCCCTTCTTCCTCATCTCCAGAGGCTAGGTTGTATGATCTCTGCGACGCCTGAGGTAGTGGCTAGAATTCCCAATGTCACAGTGCAGGTCTGTCTCCCTGTGGCACTGTGTCGGTCTGTCCAGCTTAGGTTCAGGTGATCCTTACCAGATTTTTACTTAGTATATGAGTTTAATTTAGATAAATTGTACGCATTATTATCCATGCGTTAACTGAATATAAGATGTCCACCTGGCCCTCTTCGACTTATAATGGACACCCCGGGATAGAGCAACCTATAGATTACGATGGACTTGCAGAATCTCTGAACAGGTTGTTTTGAACAACAAGTCTTTGCTATTCACACATCAGTCCATCTCATTTTGGTTCGAGATTGTGGGAAGTCTGTGAGGGGCCATTCATTCTTATAATTGGAGCAAAGCAGGCGCAGTGTTGGTCTCCGTATAAGCCAGCCACTGCAAGAACCAAATGTGTGGCTGAAATGGGTATTTATGACATAGAGGCGGGCTGTGATAATGGAGCGTTCATGGGAACAATCGAAGCATTTTGATGTCACCGTTTATACATGCTTTCTCTAGTGATGTCACAGAGTAGGGCCGTGATACTGGAGGGTCCACGGGAACAATCTAAGCATTGTGGTGTACCAGTTTATACATGCATTCTCTAGTGAAGTCACAAAGTCGGGCTCTGATACTGGATGGTTCATGGGAACAATCAGAGCATTTTGATGTCACAGTTTATTGACACATGTATTCTATAGTGACGTCACACAGTAGGGCTGTGATACTGGAGGGTTCATGGGACCAATCAGAGCATCCCGGTGTCACAGTTTATGTACACCTGCCTTCTATAGTGATGTCACAGAGTAGGGCTGTGATACTGGAGGGTTCATGGGAACAATCAGAGCATTGTGGTGTCACACTTTATACATGCATTCTCAAGTGATGTCACAGAGTAGGACTGTGATACTGGATGATTCATGGGAACAATCAGAATATTTTGATGTCACTGTTTATACATGCATTCTCTAGTGATGTCACAGACTAGAGCCGTGATACTGGAGGGTTCATGGGAACAATCAGAGCATTGAGGTGTCACAGTTTATACATGTATTCTCTAGTGATGTCACAGAGTATGGCTGTGATACTGGATGGTTCAATCAGAGCATTTTGATGTCACAGTTTATTGACACGTGTATTCTTTAGTGATGTCACAGAGTAGGGCTGTGATATTGGAGGGTTCAGGGGAATAATCAGAGCATTGTGCTGTCACAGTTTATACAAGCATTCCATAGTGATGTGCCAAAGTAGGGCTGTGATACTGGATATGTCATGGTAAAGCAGACGATTGTGATACAATAGTTTATATAAATAAGCAGGCTGTGGTGATGCCAAAATGTTCTGAAAATAATATTAAGGTTATATAAACAAGCAGAGCATTATTATATCATAGGGTATGTACACTAACGAACCATAGTGATTTCAGATAGTAAAGTTGTGAAACTGGAGGGTACATTATAACAAGCAGAGCATTGGAACGGCACCGTTTATGTAACTAAGCAGACATTAGTGATTTTAGAGGGTTATGTAAATAAGTACACTTTAGTGAAGTCAGGAAGTTATGTAAATAATACTAGCATTGTGCTAGCACTGGTGATACACCCCCTTAAGACTCCAGGTGCTGGTACTGGTGATGCACCTCCTCAGGAAGCCTGCCCTGGCTCTAGTGATGCACCTTCCCATGAAGGCATGTGCTGGCACTGATAATGCTCCTCCATCGGAATCAGGGTGCTGGCATCGATGATGCACCTGCTCATGAAGCCATGTGCCTCAGTGGTGATGCAACTTCTCAGGAGGCCATGTTGTGGCACAGGTGAAACACCTCCTCATGAAGCGACATACTGGTCCAGTGATGTCCCTTCTCAGGAAGCTGGGTGCTGGCACCTGTAGAGCACCTCCTCAGGAAGCCCTGTGCTGTCATCAGAGACACAAGTCATCAAGAAAGCCTGTACCGGCGCCAGTGATGCTCCTTCCAAGGAAGCTTTATGTGCTGGCTCCGGTGATGCCACTCTGCAGTCATAAACTTACTATTAAATCAGAATTTTTGATTTGGAAACAAACGTACAGTTACACAAAAGTGTTAGTTTACCTTTGTGAATCGGTCCCATAATGTGTGGCAGTTTTTTCCGAAGCCAAAAGAATCACCAAGCATACTGGCAGTTGTCCTGCTCTCGGTGCAAATATTGGTCTCCAAGCAAAACGTTTTTTCAGAAGTCTTCAATGACAAATTAAAGCACAAGCACAACACACTCAAGAAATACATGCAGTATCTATCACCCTAGGTGGCCACAACCGGCACACTGGTACAACTATGACCTAAGGATGAGGGAGATAATGGCAAAGATGTTGTGTAGGATGCTGCTGTGCACACGTTAGCTGGATGATTATTCTGCTACTGCTCCAGGAAAGGGGTCAGACAAGCCTTAAGTAGGCAGTTTGCTCTGGGTCTCAGACCCCGTATTAATAAAAAATGGACATTGAAACTGGTCCCTCCTGAGCACTACATCCATGTCCTTAATTGCAATAGAAACAACAGTAATTTATTTCTGAACAATGAATGATTTAACCATTAAGATAATCCATGTCAGTGATTTAGTTCCTGTTTGGATTTCATATTTCTTATTTAATATTGCATTCCCGAATAGTGTTATCTATTTTATGGATGATGTGCTTCTGAATTTTTTGTGAAGCATAGTACTTTTGTATAGTGTGTATTCTCAAATAAGTCTCCTCCAGGTGTTTATAATTGGCCACAATTGAGAGCTCTGAAGTTGATGCAGAAGGAAGTGTCAGTTTCTCACAGTGCCTGTCAGTGGATCAAAATGGTGTTTAGAAGTCAAGGTCACCCGATCATGGCCTCTCTGGACTGGGGATAGCTTTAGAGAGGTGCTAGAGATGTGTCACTCCTCCAAATAAATTAACTATTGGCCCATTTGCTATGTCTGTGGGTACTGAATCAGGTTTGCAACATCTTTGTCAGTTCTCAATATTGTACACCATGGATAAAAAACAAAACGGAGACCTTTGATGTGAAACAGAAGATATACACACACATCTGGTTGCTGAATTTCAAAATGTGCCACCAGATAACCCGGACTCAATAACCACTTCCCTGCTTGTCGAAATTGTGTGATCTTAGGAAATCATTTTATTTCAGAGCCTTCCTTGAATTTATATTCAGACATGAGAGCACTTTTAAATACTTGAGTTCAGGATCTACACTATCCAGGCACCTCTTAGGTTTGATTTAGTATATTATAATGTTCTGTTTATAATAGGACTCTAGGCCACACTTATGGTTTACATGACTGCTGACTTACCTCTTTGTTCACCAATTGTGTTGGCATCGAACGATGTTAATAAGTTCATGTTTAAAAACATATTACTTTTAATAATAAATGTCTGCCTATGATGTGATATAATCTGTTGTACTAAGGTGAAACGCTTGTGCATTTTATATAAATAAACTTTTTTGATTTTTGAAGAGACTGTATCAAATGTTTCATTATGTTTGTTGCACTATATACACAGCAATAATGTTTGTGGCTTGGCTTGTGCACAGATTCCTAGAGCCAAGCCAGAATATTGGCTTGTCTGTGGCTTAGCTAGTCCTTTTAATTTGTTAGCGCTTTTACCTCGGTTTGCAGCTTGGGTGTAGTACATGCAGCTGTAAGTCACTTGACAAAATTATTTGTAAAAGATGAGATTTGGAAACATAGGGCCCTGACTACATGCACCAATTTGACAACTCTACCTTCAAGTTTTCTTGTAGAAGAAGTGAAGAAGAGTGTTTGCAGTGAAAAAAGCATTTAAAATAAGTGAACTAGGGCACAGAATCCAGGCTGTTGTGTTGTACGTGACTGTAGTCATGAGTTCCTTGGGAGTACTACTAAGCCCTGGTGGGATAGGCAGTGGTGTAGCTTCAGTTGCGGTGTTTGTGGTGTGACACACTCCACATGCAACCCTTCCTTGTGTAGTTTGGTATGGGGCCCTGAATTGGTTATGCTACATCTGTTTTTTGCATTATCATTTCACTAAACTCTTGTAACTTGTTAATTTTTAAATAAATATAGTGACAAAAATAGTACATTTACACGCGTAGAAGTACTCCTAGAATAGATTCAAATTTACTATATTTCGGAATTCACAAACATTGGCAGTAGTAGGCTTCCAAAGCTGTGCCAGTCTCAGGATTCTAGGCATGCTACTGGCAATCAAATGTTCAAAAGGTGATGAGATGAATGCTTGCAAATAGTCTAACAATTGGCAATTATTAGGGTACTATTCCAACCCATCATTATTGCCAGTGTGCCACTCTAGACAGAGGCCCACCTAATGTAAATCTGTTCCTCATGGCAACAGCCCATCCCAAACCTTGCTCATCTCACCCTAATAACTATTGATGAAGCCAATGGGTCTGGCTGATTTTAGGGGTATGTAAGTTGTGGTATACTATGTGAATGCAATTAAACTCGGAGAGGAATCACAATACCCATTCGGTGGAACACTATGGAAATCCCAGAAATGTAGTTTACATATTTAAGCCACCCCAAATTCCTTCAGCTACACCCCTTTAGCGATCCCTACTTTTTTCATCCCACTTAAAGTGCTGGAGTCAGACAACATACTACACATTGACTCAGAGGGCAAATCTGCTGGAAACAGATCCATGTGGCCCTAACGCTTTGGAACTACTTTCAATTGGAATCCAGTTGTTTTTGCATATGTTTTAATCTACTTTTTCTTTAATAAACACAAAAGAAGTGCATTGTTTGGATTGTCATTGGCTATGGTGAACTGGACTGCCCACCAGTTAGCTATGATGCACTGGATCCAGTTGCTGGAAGACTGAACATCTACTCATCAGCTATTGTTAGTTTCATTTGATGCTGTTAAAAGCTGGGAGTTCCTAGTAGTGTTTACTAGTGCCTATTAGTTCCAGTTGGTATTTTCATTGCAATTAGTAGAACTTCCATTGTTTCTCAGTGTATTTTCTAGTCCACTATTCAAATATCAAAGTATCACATATTATTCCACTTCAAAAGTTTTCAACAGATCGTTTGTAATTTTGACTGGTTCTATCCCTAAGTCATTTCCGAGTTGCCCTGATGCTATTCCTACCCATGTTTAACTCGAAATACTATCTTTCTCAAAATTGCTTCAGTTTGACAGAAAGTATTTTGAAGCTGGGCATACAATTGGGTTAGAATTCCTTTATATAAAAGTGCTCATGGTCATATCAGAGAACAAAAGAACAAACCTAGAGTTTTAATGTTGATAAAATAAATTGTCTTGTTTCGGTGTCTGAAGAGTAGACAAACCAACGAGGTAGGCTATACGCTCTACTCTGCCGCACTTAGGAGCTCCTCGGGAATACACACCACTTTGGGAAACAAAGAGATTTTGGAAATACACAAGTCACAGATGAATACACTTATCAGACCATGTCTCGGTACGATTAACGATAATCTTTGGCTTTGCGAAAATACCTCACTAGAACTGAAGCCGTAGTGAATCATTAATGAAGGATGTCGTACTTACACAACAGAGGAAAAAGAGATACGAGAGTTTACGTTGAGAAATGAAACGTCAGTAACAAATTTCAATATTGTTTGGCAATATATTGGATTATATTGTATTGTAGTGCTCCCCAAAGAGGATTATATTGTATTTCTCCCCAAGGAAGAAAAGAGAAAACATCAGAAACCGAGTGAGACCTGCGAGATTTAAAGTAAAAATTCAATAAATGACCATCAGATGTAAACATGAGAAGAAAACTGATAATGAAATTCGATGGTATTAAGTACAGTACAATCTTCAGCACCCCAAAATCAAGTTTCATATTTAGCAAGGTGTTCTGATGTGACTTCCTGGTGACTGGTGAGTCCTACACACCTATTAGGAATATGCAGACAAACGGAGTTGGGAGCCTTTTGTGCGTGAATTCAGGACTAGCAAAATCTTGCAAATCAAAAATATATCGTAGCTTTTAGAGCCATATGGGAAAGGGAATAGCTTTGTTGAGAATGTAAGATGACCCTTCACTTCGGCCTTCGCATGATTTAAATCCATATTTCGAATATTTGATGGCGACCACAGTAGAACAGCGATGCCCGGGGTTGTAATGATTAGTAAAAGCACATCTTGTCGTTCAAGCCTGAAGCCAAGGGTGAGGCTGCAGAAGAAAGATAAAACTGTGTATCCTGAGTGACATTTAGAAATGGAACAGAATGTGTTTGGTTCAAATAGGGAAATCACAATTTAAATCCTCCTTTGGATGGAATTGGGTAATTCCGTTTTCTGCAGGACATTGGCAGTGAATAGTAATCTGATAATTGCAGTTTGATGATATGAAAATAACTTCTTGTAAAAGTGGTAACGATGGCAAATCAGGGTATGTAAGGTTTTACTGAGCTCTTCAACACTCAGTGCATTGCAGAGTGCACGTAAAGTCATGTTGGTCCTGTCTTAGTCACATTTATATAATGTTCCTAATGGTGTGCACCATGACTATAGACTCCTGAATGTCAATGAGGACCAATATCAAGGGCAAAGTATATTTAAAAAAATATTGACGTGTAAGTAACTCTAAATTTTCTATACCTAACTCACATATATGCACCTCAACTATAGATATATCTTCAAGATACGTAGAAGTGGAGTTAGAAATAGTAAATCTACACTTCCGGATATGCACATACCTTTCAATATTTTGTCTCTTGATATTCTTGTAACACAATATCCGGGGGCCGATATTCAGTACTACATTTGTTCCTAATTTAGTCATTTGCTACATTCTCAAGTTCGACTGATACATCACATATAGAAGCTTGAATTAAGCAAAGATTACCTTCCAATGTGCTTTATTCTGCAGGATGCATATATCTGCACCTACATGTACATTTACAGAGGATAGACTTATCATACTGGGCAATCTGGTGACCAATGATGCACCCTACAAACAGCTTTAGGTCACACCTCAAGCTTTGTCTCAATGAGGAAGACGTCTAAACCCTGAAGATGAGGCAACCATTTCAGTCTTCTAACTTTATTCTGAGAAAATAACTGCGCTAAATTGCCTTGGCCTGCAAGACGCCATCTCACTAAAAGGGCTTGGTCACTATTGCTCTCACCATTTGGAGTACGCCTCATCATTCTGACAGTATCAACTCAGGGGAAAGCCATGTCCAGTTCTCTTCTTCTATCTTGGAACCATTAGTTTCTCGTTCCTCCTCTTGTCTTAACATTTTTACACTTTTAGATGGGCTTCATGCGCAGAATTACTCCTTGGCCTAGATGTTTCTGCTAGGTGGCTGCTAAAATATTTAGTTGTAAGAAAATCATGGATGCGGACTGCACGTTCGGTTTGTACCATAAATCGTGATCATTTAGACCACTTTGTTATTTTCCGAACCAGCATTTAGCAATGAACATCGTGTGCCACATATGTGATGTATAACATATCAATACTTTGGGCCTCAGCTGGAAACAGGGTCAACTAATACCCAACCTTAAATAATTATGCAATGGACACACCAGAATTGCACTATGTCACTTATCAACATTTTAATTCTGGGAACCGGTGAAATGGGTTTTCTCTACCAGGATGGCTCCGATACGGCTAAAACCTAGCTAATACCTGAAAAGCCTTGTAAAATCCTGTCCTATGGGAGAAACATGTTGGCAAGAAAGTTTTAGGAGCAAAGAACTTTCGTTTCATTGTAGTGAGGAAATCTCTTTATTTGGAAATAAGTCATTTCTTCCATAATTGATTCTGGTTAGTGTGACTTTTTTAACTTATGCAGATTGAGCAATCTAATGGCATTTGTCTAAATATAAAGGATCAGTTTCTTGGACTAACTTAAAAGGATTTAAATTGGATCTGTCGTCCAGGAATATTGTCTTTCACGTTTCTGAGGTGTAATCCCACATTTGACTGTTTAAATCATCTGGCTGGCTAGTTGAACATGGACGCTGAACTGACTTGAATTTTATTTGTTGCATTAACCTACTTGACTTTGAAGCATACATCTTTCCAGCTCCATGCAGTGTGAAGTGCACATTATCCTTCTGTCAAACATAACCTAAATATGATTGTCTGCTTTTGGAAATTTCTAAGTGTGTGGGAGATTGTCTTTTGGGAATCTATGTTTATGACATGTTCTTCCCAATTACTTTTTTCAAAGCTCCTGGTATTTTGACCTCAGTAGTAGCTTCAGCTTGCTGAACAGACTCAGCCATGTGTGGTCTGTTTAAAGATACTGCAGAAAAATCAAGTGATAGAAAGAATGCTTGAATTAATCTGAGCCACTTGCGATCAATCTGGGCCACATACTAGACTATCGTTTTTCACCAACTGTGTCGTTCTAGCCAGAGATCCAACATATGGAAATCAGTACAGGTCCTGCTTCCGTATTAACAGTCCAGCCTGGACAACTAGGCCTGGTTCCCTCAAGATGGGAACACAAGCAAAGTCAAACTGGTTTTGGCCTACTTAGGTCTCTTCAGTGAGGTATAGCTTGAGTCTTATGTTACAGTGAGCACAGGACCCATATCTGGGCATTCCTGTTGCACTTAGGACAGCTGCTGCAAAAACAACAAAATGATGGGAGGAATTATTGAATTAATCTCAGCCACTGGTTATCCATCTGGGCTTCATTCCAGACCATTTTTTCAGTAAGGCGTCCTAAGTGCCACAGGTATGCCCATACCTGGATCCTATGCTCAGTTTTCCACTAGAACCATGCTGCATCTGACTGAAGAGCCCCAGCCAGGCCGTCAAAAGCAGTCCTGGGTTGCTCGTGTTCTGGTTCAAAGAGGACCTGGCTTGCCGGTTCTGGCTAGACTGTTCCTATTGAAATATTGTCAATGCTGATTTGCATATAGCTGGGTCTAATCTGAGGTGGCATTGTTGGAAAAAAAAAAATAATAGTGGACTGGGAAACAAACACCAGTAATTATCAGTTCCTGGGATTACTTCAAGCATCTTTGCCATAACTTTTTTGTTTACTTCTCTGGTTAAAGTATAGATGCTTTCATTTCCAATTTATCATAATGTTCATTCTCATAAAACAGCTATCTATGTACAAGTATACTCTTCTGTTCTGATAGGAGAAGCAGAAGTGAAGGACTGAGTTATTCTACGTGCTTCTAAAACATAATGCAACTCCAGGTTACATGGTAGATGATCCAGCCTCTGCCAACATCAACAATACTTCTTACAAGGATTTTATTTGTGCTACGTAAATGGTTTTAACACCTTTTAATTGTAATATCCCACAAAAACTAAATTAGTAATCTATAGGCAGTAGTATAGTTTGGTTCCTCCAGGCGTACAAGAGCTAAGTCCCAATTCAAATCAGAACTGTGTGTTCACTCCTCCATTGCCTACGACGTTGATCCCTACAATTTATACCCTACATTACCTGCATTTGTTATATTTGTGCTTCCATAACCAATTAAAAGAAAGTGACTATAGACGTCTGCTTGATGTAAGGCCTAGGGACAGCAGAAATTGTTTTCTGTAGGCTTTGGGAGGATATTTATTTGGTGATGGGATAATTGTTGAGTCTGTTTTTCCTGTGAAAGGATGTAGGGCTATACCTTTTTGAGACTAGTGCCAACAAACTTGAACTCAGTGCCTCTTCTCTTCTACTCATTCTTCTATGAGTCACTTCATCCAATAGGAACTAAAAACAGTGAGTGGAACATCACTTTATCACTCCACTGTAATCTAAACCGTAGAAAACATGTTCAGTTTACAGTTTATCAAAATATTTTCTGCATGCAAACGTCTGGACTTTAGTTGAGTGGGAGTGAAATGTAAATGTTAAAATAGATCATTGTTGGTGGACCCTGAAATTCCCTGACATACACATCCAGTTACTGCCTGCAAAGAAAAGCAACTGAACAAGATGGAAAAATCGCTGCTGTCAGCCCTTTTTGGACAATCCAACAGTGCCCTGCTGAGTAAATCATCGGACCTCTTTGCGTTAAGAAGACCACATATATTGAGGGCGACAACTGCTCAGTTTCTCATCTTTAGGAGGTTACAAAATGTTCAGGATGAGACAACAGCTCTCGGCTATTTGCAATGGGTTCCATATCAGCCAAATTGTATAAGCACCAATTTCTTCCTTGCTTTAGGACATCATATCATTCAAGCGACTACAAACTCTTCTGTTCATGCTTTGGTCATTGAAGGGATGTGAGATAAAATAATCTGTCATGACCTAGTGTGGGATGGAAATAATCTGCACAGGAAAAGTCTGTTATGAGCAATGAAAGATTTGTTCTATACCTGCAGATGATCTTGATGCCTCCCTGGAGCCTACGACACACAGTATTGAACCGTGCACGGATACTGGTGATGATATGTAGAGGAAACCAGGTAGAAGGGGCAGATGAAGGAGAAACCATGGTATTAAAGATATTGCTGCACCAGATATGTTCCCTGTAAATTGGCACCACCTCCTACAAGATAGTGGATTGTTTCACTCACAGGATTGTTCTAGGCTGGGTACCAGGATGGAGAGGAAGGGGCTGAAAAGGTCAGAAGCACAAGAACAACCAAGGGAAATCATTAGGAAAACAACAAAAAGGTGCTTGTGAGGAGACGATGGGGTGCAAGTTATGATGGTGAACAAAACACCAGCCTCACTTGCCTTACAATGCTGTAACCTAATGTGTTCTGGAACTGGCCTGCCAAACTCAGCAGATTCAAGGTCCACCATCTTGGAGTGGTGTATGACCAATGGGCAAGGATTGCCAAAGCATCAATAATGGAATTGTGAGAAATAACGAGTGCTGTCATTGTAGAGTGCACCCTCCCATTTTCCACCTGCATGGAGATAGTCTCCAGGACACTACCTGGGACATAGTCTTTTGCTGCCTGATTGGAGCTTTGCCCATTCTCCTTCCCCAACGCCTCCCTCAGGACCTTGTCTTCCACTCCATCTATTCCCAGGTGAGAAGCTCTTGATAGAATCTATGGATCAGAGAAGGAGTTTGTGTTTTCTGTTGCGTCCCAGGTGCTCAATAAGACTCCTGATGCTCTCTTCCAGAAGACGGCTTGATGTTTCCATTGAGAAGTAATATCTAAAGCTCTGGTGCTTAAAGCTCTGCTGTGGCTGTTTTTAGATATAATTCTTCAGAGACGACTGCAGCAGCGGTTTCTGCCACAATCTAGCCCAGTGGTTCCCAACCTTTTTACTTCTGTCGATCCCTACTTTATTAATACTGGAACCCGGGGAACCCCCCACACTGAATCATTATTGGAATCAGGGGACCCCCCACTGAGTCATTATGAAAGCTAGGGATTTCATCTGTTAAAATTATTAAATTTTCTAAGCAGTCGCAGACCCTCTAAGGAAAATGTGCGAAACCTCTGGGGCCCCGGACCACAAGTTGGGATTTACTGATCTAGCCCAAATATTTTCATGTGATTGTTATATCCAAACATAAATATGCCCTCTCTGACCCTCATTGCCACCCGAGAATATATTGACCCCCGAATATTCCTAAAATCGTCCTGGGCCCCGCAGTTCTCCCAACGCGGAGTAACTGCCAACTTGCCAGACATGTCTGCAGCAGTCTCTGGCTCCCTGTGCAAGTTCTCGGTTGAATCCCCATCACATTAAACATTGGCACTGGCCTAAAGGGAGGCCTTGCTGCTTTTCTGCCTATCATTGAAACACCTTATTGGGACAGCGCACATCAAAGCAGGAGGACGGACAAAGAAAATACTAATTAAAACCGAAGGCCAATTAAAAAAAAAAAAAAGCCTTTTAAGGTTTCTACGTGTTTCTGTCAATACGGAGAGTGAAGGTCCCTGCCCGATGAAAAATGTGTCCATTATGCATATGCACCACGTGCTGCGTCACATTAATCTGGGTACCTTTTGAAATTTACTTGTGGCTACTGTGTCAGACCGTGTACGTTAGAAATCAGCTTTAGCATAATATAACTGTGCATATGTGTACCGAGAGAACCTGTGTTTAGTGTCACATTATCTGTACATCCGATGTCCCGAAGTAGCACTCTGAATTCCATGTGGGTATGTATTGTGTGTACTGCATACCCGTCTGCTACGGCAATATAGTGCGTATTTGTGTACCAAAGGAATCAGAGTCACGTTTGAAGTGTGTGTGTGTGTGTGTGTGTGTGTGTAGAGTACTATGATCTGTATGTTCACTTTCAGAGTGTTTCATTATGAGTGTACCGTAAACTCAGATAAAAGTCTACCCAAAAGGTATTCACTGCAGACAATCTACGAGGCATGTGAATCTTTTGAATTGTGTGTGTGTGCGTGGTTAGGACACTGGTTGCATCGTGAAACACAGCAGTTGTCCCTGTATGTGTATAATGCACCAGGCATGCGTACAATGTCATATCTGCGGTTGACACTTTTATACCATGAGCCTCTGTGAGTGACTATGCCTTTGAAACTTGGCGAGGGAAAATTTGTGTTGGTCTGTGTGGACTTCTATTTAGAGCAAGGTCGGGTGAATGCAGATTTGTTTACCTAGTGAGCCTGTGTGAGTGTGCACCCTGAACCTACGTGAAGAACTCAGATTGTGTCTATATGGTTTGAGCATGCAGGGATCTCGCTGTGTGCAGCGTGAAGCACAGCAGTTAGCCCTGTTTGTTGTGTAATGTGAACATGGCACGCATGTGTAAATGTGTGGTCTATATTACTTTTTGTGAGAGGCTGCGTGCGAACTTTTATTGTGAGTATATTTGGGTAATGCTACGTTTCTGTACATTTTGAGCTTGTCGTTTGTATCCACTAAACCTTTAAAGGTGCTGTGTGTTTAGCAACGTTTTCACGTGTGTCCCTGTTACCGCACGCATGAGTGTATAAAATGGCGCCTGCATGGGTGACCTTGTTTTTTGTGCCTGTGGATTTTGGCGAACATAAAGGAGGCAGATTTATTTGTCCTTCCCATGCGAAGTCCTGTGGCGAGGGACGGCATCTGTGTTTATAATTACACAGTCAGCCTCTCTTGCGCCTTATATTTGCTTGGGATTAGTACACGCCTTCGGCCTCGCGCTGTCCTCCTCCTCGACCCCCCAGCGGTGCGATAAGCAATCATCCTCACAAGTGTGCAGCCTGGAGTCAACGGGCTAATGGAAAATAAAAACACAACAAACGAATCCTTATTACGCTAATGATGTCATTACGCGTCTATTTATCGAGCATGAGTGCATGGTCACGTGAGCCAAGGAGGCAGAGCGGTCGAGCGAGGTCCGGCGCAGTGACCTAGGGCGCTGGCGGAGCACGCATCTGAAGAGCAGAGCGTACCATTGTCGTGCAGGTTCAACTAGGTCGAGACTGATATACACAGAAACATTCCAGCGCTGATGTAGAACGATGATGCAAAGTTATATGCATCTCTTTGGTCATACCCAGTGCTTAATTTGTAAAAGAATAACTGCCAGAGCCCAGAGATTTATTCAGAAGCCTGTAGCCTGCACTCAGTGGTGACTCCTCCATGAAAGCAGAGGAGCTTCGCCCTCCCGCCAGCAGTGGCAAAACTTGAAAAATAAAATGATAATAAAACAGGTTTAGTATTGTTTTATTTTTCTTCACCGGGCTGGGTCTTGGAATGGCGTCATCATCCTGATGACAGGCATGGAGGAGAAGTGGTGGGACTGCTGCAAGTGCACATGTGGGTTTGGCCAACCGTTTTAGGACGGTCAAACCGACATGCGCACTGAGATGTCTCCAACCCAGTTGTGTAGCCGGGTTTGAGACAGTACACACAAGTTCCCAGTTCCCATGGAAGCACAAATCCATCCCTCTCAAGCCAATCCCTGTGGTTCTCTCATGCTGCCAGCAGCATGAGAGAAGCATCTGGATTGGCTGTATGGGAGTCTGGGAGCCTGTGCTGCAGTGGAGCCAGAGGAACAGAAGAGTGGCGAAGAGTGGCGTTTTTTTTTTCTTTGTAGTTATTGTCACCCTCCAAACCTTTCCCTGACATTGGCCACTACTACCTGCACTATCAAATTTTGGGGGTACCTTGCCTTGATTCACCTCATGCCTCTTTAATTCAACACCAGGCACACTCTGCCCCTTTACCTCAGTTGCGTCAGGGACATCTTAAGGATTTTTAGGGCCCTGGGCCAAACATATTTTGGGGGCCCCTGGTCAGAACAGTTTTGAATTTGTGATCCTATTTCAGCCCTTCCATGCCCTCTTCGGCCAGGTCACTGATATTGCACAAGCACACTCATCCAAATACTAATTGTGTTTACATCCAATATTTAGGGATAGTGATGTGTGTTTTCAATATATTACCACAGCAGCAGTTCATTAATATTACTGGAAATAATCTGTGTGACACTCTCCCATTTCTCATAAGTGAGGTCTTGCTTTGATGTAAAATCATTTCTTATCAATGTTGCATAAAATGTAAACACAACATTTCTCTGCAAAATGTCTGTACTAGACTCTCATACCCCACCCACATTAAAAATAAATTAAACGGAAAACAGTATGTAAAACAATTTGTTAAGGAATTATTCAAGGTCACCAGGGCAAGACACCCTGCAGAACAGATCTGGCTCTTTCAGGGGGCTCCTTTGAGAGACTGGGGTTCTGCGCAAAAGCCCAATTTGCCTTTGCCTTAAAAACATCAGACTTATTTAGGTTCCTTTTCTTTCCTCCTTTCTCCCTTTGTCACTGTTTTCCAACTTTCTCTTCCTCTTCCCTTCTCTCTGATGTGTTTTTCTTTTTCTTTCCCTGGGTCAAAGTCTAATGAGGAAAAATAAGTGCTGATCTCCAAGAATCAGTGTCAGTGGGCCCTACTGGTAATCACTTACTCAAGTTAACCACTGGTCATATCATTCTAGGATTTAGGGGTAAACTCAGGTTGGGGATTGTAAGTAAGTTAGCTTCACCACTATGTGCATCTCAGCGAGGCACAGATTCTGGTCTTAGACTCACTGATAATGCTTGTAACAAACATAAAGATAGGCTTCTTATGAGTTACATTCCCTCAGTCAGTTTTTCCTTTAGTGTTGTGTTTCAGATAAAGTAAACCAATTGGCTAACATTTGTCAAGTCCAGAATTGGCTGTGTCTTTTATTTATTTTATATGTACTCAAGGGCCCCTGCCCCATTCTGATAATAACTATACTGTCCCAGGCAAACTGGTTCTTTGCCCCTGAAGTGAAAGTTTCAGATTGGATGATGTCTTACCATCGATTGAGGAAGGGAAATGTAAAAAGTTCCCTGCACGTTATGTATAGTATGTTGCTTAGAGAAACAGTGCATTTCTGAAGACTGTAGTGTACTGTACCACCTACCCAAAATCACGATTCTCTTTCAATGAGAAATACAAACATGGCACTTGGGAAACCACTCCAGAACCAGTTGCTCAGATGGAATATATGCAGCAGTTCATGTTTTATGATGAAGTGTGTGGGAATAGGGAGGTTCTTCAGAGATGGGAGGTAGGCTTTTATTCCTGAGGAGTCCATGGTAATTCCCTCCTGTAAAAACTCCAGAGTAGCCTGCTTGGAAGTCTGCCAGGGGACTAAGGATGAGAGAGCTGTTTAGGCTAGAGACACTCTAGCACCTGTCAACCAGGGGGTTAACAATTCCGCTGATGCATGGGCCACTCCTTTGCATCGCCACCGGGACAGGGGGAGGAGCTGAGCTGTCACCCGGCACAATTATCTTATTTTGAAATTTAAAAAAAGGCGCTGTGTTCTTAGTAAGGTCGGTACTAAGGGCATCTAGTTCAGCTGCACAATTTCACAAACTGACTGTAATTTTGAATCAGCACCAAACCTCGTACAGAACTGTGCTGCCATTTCTACTGGGAATGTCTACATTTGTAATAGAACAGCCTTACACTGGTCAACAGTTGAGTGAGTGCATAAGATTTTAGTCGTCCAGGTTGCCACTCCACTGCCTCTGACCCACGCTGACAACTACTCCGCTACAGCCCACGGAGCAAGGGGGAGAGCATGCCCTTCCCCTCTACTGCTTGTTTCCTATGAGCCATTGCCTTCTACAGGGCCAAGGCCAGCATACGTTCAAATATTGTTTGAAATGATGCCATTGACACGGGGTGGTCTGGGTAAATGAGTGGGCACAGCTGGGGATCACGAGGAAGATGGAGTTTTGTGATGATGGTAGATGTGGCATTCTAGACAAATAGTTTGCCAGTGACTTACTATACATGTAGGAAATGACATCCATCAATGCAATGTTTTTCTATACATATTGGATCGTGGACATGGCATCTGTTATGACAATGATGCTTTGCATACTGTGGGAGAGTCATGGCAGTGATGCTTTTGACATGTCAGTGATGCGTTTGATACACCTGTGTTGTATTATATACTGGTTAACTTGGACATCTATGTTACACACGGGCCATAGGGCAATGGAAATTCGAAATACCATCATATGCTTATATGCTTTATACACTCGGCTAGTATAGTAGCACACTGAGATATTTTATCTGATTATTTTCATGGCACAGGCTTTTTGAATTGGAGTAAATTGGCACGTGAACTGAATGCCAGACCACAAAATCGTGTAATGCTTGCACCAACGTTTTAACTGTTCAATAAACCACGCTGTCCCTTTTTGTCGAAATTCCACAGGCATGGTTTGTGAAAAGTGGCTGCTATGTTGCCGTAGTGCCCAGCTCCCTGCCTGAAGCACACTACCACAACATCAGGTTGGAAAAGGCATTAGGCTTTAGCATTCAACTCCAACTATGCTGCGAAGCCGCTAATGTCCTGCAAAACAGTAAATGTGCACTTTTGAATGTTTGCAGTCACTGCAATTTGCAAGAACTGGAAAGTTAAAAGTGTAGGGGGTCAGGAGCAGTAAGAGAAGGAAAGGTAAACTGTAGTTGCCCGCTGTAGTTGCCCACCTTGCTTTGCCCCTACAACAACCCCTGCACACTGTGACACACAGCCTGCAGGAAACCAGCAGCCTTCTCTCTCTATGGCAATGGTCCTCAATCTTTTTTAATGCCGCGCCCACCGAGTGTATAAAAAAAATCATTGGGGCCCCCTTCCAGAATTTTTCACAATGATTCTATTAAATTGGCAATATTTAAATTGTCTACACTTATTTAAACATTGCAGTTAAGTTATGTTACCCCTTTTAAAATGCTATCAAAAACAAGACTGGCAAACATACTATTCTGGATAGCTAGGCTTTGCTAATGTGTAGAAGTATCCACAGTGTGATTATTAGTATATCGGAGGAGGCATTGAGAAATATTTGGAGTCCCTTCCCTTTTGACACACACTCCCAGCCAGATATAAATGACAAAAGTTGGTTGTTACTGATAGACAATTAGAGCGTGGCTTATTGCCATTCATTTTCTTCCATTTAAAACAAAACACTGTTTTCATCATAATGCATGTTTCGGCCAGAGCATGGGGCCCCCAGGATCATTTAAAGCCCCACTGTGGGGGCGGCGTCCCCCTATTTGAAGACCCCCTGCTCTGTGGTGCTGCTCAACCACCAGTACTGCATCAGCAGCCTTTCAGTGTCAGGCGCGTTACGGCACACCCGCCAGCAGTAAACCAGAAGGCTTCGCTCTCCATGGTGCTGATCATCCATCAGCGCTGCAGGAGCAGCTGCTTTTCACCACCGTGGCTGGCGATTCTGCTGTCCATGGTGCTGAACATGTCTGCACTGAAGCCGCAGCTCCTTCCGACCCGACTAGCTGAGCTTTGAAGCCAGTAGAACGTGTCAGCAGTGCGCCGCCTCCTCTCCATGGTGCTGAACCCGTCTGCCCGAAAGCTTCCCTTTTCTGGTATGCAGGAGCAGGCTGCAAACAACCTCATCTCTCCAGGATGCAAAGTGGGCAAAAACACGCAACAGCGCCTTTCATAACAAATAAACAATCAAACACAGCCACTGCTGTCCCTGACCTCAGTTCTGAACAGGCCAAAGTATTTATCTGTCTACAGCTCTGTCTGTTGTGTGTAAAGCACCTTCCTGTCATACTGAAAATTTAGAGCAGTACCCCCTCCGCTACCCCCATTCTCATAGCATATGCAGGAAAACACCATACACCCTTTATTCATTCTTCAATTATGTCTCTCCATTTGACACTTACTCCTTCCTTGGGACGTTCCAACGTTAGAATTGTTAACTATCTGCTCGCTGTTCTCTCCTAGACGTTTTACTCTTGCATGTTCTCCTTAACCGTGTTGGGAACTTGCGTACATATCAAACTTTCTTACCAACTTCCTCTTCTACACCCAGCCTAGGTCCCCACAGTCGTTGTGCTGTCAGCTCCTTCAGTCCAAGCTACTTTCCTTGCCCTGTAGACATTCTAAGCAAGAACTGGTTTCATGTTTTTGAATTTCGTGATTTTCTATCTTTGGAATGATTGCCAAGGACTGTGCAGAATGTTTATTTCCTGTTGATCGGTCGTCACTGAGGTAAATAAGCTAAACAATAAAAGTGTGATTCTATTTGAGTGGTTGATTCTTTAGGTTTGATGTGTCATGGTGCTTGCTGCAGTGATGACAGACATTTTGTTTTCTATACATGCACTAACGAACTTTGGTTCAACATCTTCAGCAATTGGATTATTTGGCTCGGGAACACACAGCTGTTGCTGGAAGCATTGTCAATCACATCTTGAATCAGCCCACAGAAGCATTTTAGTCACACACTTTTAGGGTTGAGCACAAAGCTCTCTCTCCTTGGTGTAATCTCTCTATGGGCTTTTAACCATGCCCATCAGTGTGGTTGGTTTGTGGGCTTGCCTTTTAAAATTTGCTTCATTTCATTAGTGAAAGGCATGCATATGTCATGCCTTCTCCGGTGTTTAGCCCTCCTCAAGCGCACCGGCCAACTACTGAAATCATACGAGGCTCCATGTTTTTCGTATGGTTTCTGGACCATTTTTTCTCAATATTTCGTAGGCGCTGTGATCTCGCTGGGCAGTAGTCGAGCACTTTGGATGACATCGACCCTGTTACATGGATAATTGCACTTTTGCCAGTTTCATGGATAATTGCACTTTTGCCCGTAACATGGATAATTACACTTTTGCCGATATGTTTCACTGCAAGCGAACTTCTGTTTCCTTTTGTGTGTCTCCGTCATGCTTCATGGTGGCCGTGGGCTCGCTTATGAGTTTAAAAAGTGAACAGCTCTAACTCGAGCAAACGTGAGACTCGTTGGATTGCAAATGCTTGTTTGGTATTAGCTGTTTGTGTGCATCCTTTCACTTTCATTTAAATGCTAGAGGAATTAGATACACATTATCATAAGCGGTTTAAGCCTTTATCACACATGTGCATTTAATACACAAAGCAACCCTTTTTTTAAATGGTTTTAAACTGTAACAGGCATCTTAAATGGTTTTACCAGTGTTCAAGTGCATGAGACAACCTATTGGCTTTGCTGATGCTTGTTGTAAAATTGCATCACATTGTGCTATTAGCAAGATCCTGTTTTGTGAACAGTGTGACTTCTTTATTTAAAACTCCTTCACATCATAATACTTGGCATGGCTATGAGCTGTTCATAATAGAAAATCCTGAATACATTTATATTCAGGCTCCTTGGAGATGCTCTGTGAAATTGACCCTTGATGGGCATACACTGGTCATGAAAGAGTTTAAGGTAAAAGAGTTAAAGGTGAACCTTTAAACTATGTTGCAATTAGTAACCTCTATGGTTGAAGGGCGTGGAGGTATTAAAAAGTCGAGTGTTATAAGGTTAAGGAAATGACCGTCGTGGATCATACAAGGATAAGGTGTGTGGATGTGCAAGAAAGGGAAATGAACTATGAAGGTGCCTGGGTGCATAACAGCTGATGACGTGTGGGTAAATTAGTAACTAGGAATGTGGAAATGAGCAGACAATAAGGAAGATTTGGATGTGCATGGAAAGGTGGACATTGAGATTGGCTGGTGATTTTTGGATACTTTAACATTTGGGCTGAAGACCAGGTGAAGCCTTCTACCCCACTTGCCTAGGAAAACATCAAGACATGTAATTTTGACCCAGGTAAGACCAATCTATGCAGCCTGTTATGTGCTGGACCTGATCTTTGATTCACCCACCAGCTTGACCTGGTGGCTCTACTTCTTACTCTTTGGTCTCATCACTTTCAGTTTTACTATGATTAGACCTACCCAAATTATCCTTGGTAAATCAGTGATGCAAGTATTTTTTAGCCATTGCTGTGAAAATATAACCCTTGAGAAATCTGCTGGCTCTTTTTTAAAGTAAAACTGACAAATTTACTCAAGGGACTTATAACCATAAGCCCAAAGAATGTCTGGCAACTTACAGTCATGCCATCATGGCCTGTTTAGAGGAACTAGTCCCAGTGAACGACCTCCCTAAAACCACAATATCTGAAATGTAAATGGTTTTAACCTTAATTATCGGATGAGAAGGCACTGTCCAAAGACTAGAGGTTAGCTGGACTAAGATATGCCGAAGGAATTTACTTATGGAAATGAGTTATTATGTTTACATATTAAGGCAACGGAGAATCAATGTTTCTTCTTAAAAAATATGAACACCGAAAATATAATTGAAGATTTCAAGATGGCATATATACTCAGCTATTCTGCTGCTCTGAATATTACTGTGTTCCTGTTGTCTATTGTACTTGCATCTCTTTAAATATACTTTAATGGAAAAGTGCAGAAGAGTACAACAGAGCTTAAGAGGATGTTAAATAAAAATAATATATTCCTTGTGTTTTGATGCCCACATCAATGCTAGAAATTTTCAATTCTGAGGACTTTGCCACATTCCAGCACCATTTAACATCAGCCCTCGACAAACTGATGTCTTCCAAGAATCATAAAGGATTACCCATAATTTCTGTATTGGCCCACTGACAAATGGATTTGCTGGCATGGGGCTTAGGCTGTACATGTATGTGGACAATATCTGATTTTGTTTAGACTGGGCAATGACAACCTCCCAATTGAGACATGTCCTTTATTCGGAAGTGGATGTGTTCCAGTTGAATGAGGTGTTGGTGATAAATGACAAACCAGACCTTTGGCAGTCTTTGTATTGGTCATCAGCACTAGGATGCTTCTCTGTACCATCGCCATTGGTTAAGAGTTTTAGGACCTTACTTGATTCAGATCTGATTCTTAGTAATCAAGTTTCAGCAGTGATATCTGTGTGTTTCCACAGCCTCAGAGTTCTTCATAAATTGCTCCCCTTTCTTGCTCAGGTGGGGTAAAAGTCTGCCATGGCAGCCAATCTTTTATCTAGACTACATATAGTGAACTTAATCGTTCTTGATCTGCATCATTATCTGCTGAGACAGATGCAAGTGGTCCAGCATGCTGCTGCTAGACTCCTTCTGAAAGCACCTACATTCTCTGCAGCTCAACCCCTGCTAAGGAAGCTCCACTGGGTTCCTATTACCTAGCGGATCAAATGTAAAAGCATTTGTTTCACCTTCAAAGCCACAAATGACTTGGCTTCCATGTTTATTGCAAAGAGGTTAGTTAACCATTGTCCTGAATGGTGCTTACGATCATCTACTAAGAAACGTTTGCAGAGACCCTGAGCTCAAAAATATAAGTCTGGTCAGACGTTTCTCATACCAGGCCCCTTTGCTGTGGAATTCCTTGCCTGACTCAATCCACCAGGACACTATCCATATGAAGACAGTGAAGAAATGGTTAATTAAATCCGCCTATGGCATCTAAATCACTCTCCCCTTTCCGCCCAGCAATTTGAAACCCTAGGGTATATGTGCAATTTAAAAATAACTTTTGTCATTAATATTAACATTATCTGAGGATTCTTGTTCGTGTAGGTTACTGTTACAAGTGAAATGTGCAGCCAGGTCTTTACTATTGAGGCTTAATAGGCCCTTTAGGGCCTCAGTTGAGGATTTTAAATGAGCTGTAATTCTTTTTCTAATGAAGTCCTCTCTGAAGCTGGAAGACAGTAATCCGATGTAATCAGATGGTGCTTGGCTTTCTATTAGAGATGTGTGGTCAGCAACAGAACCAAGGAGCAATGCCTGAGATTTGCACCAAGCAAAAAAGCTTTAACAAATTTAAGTAGCCCCACAACAGCATTATTCACTTGTATCCAGGACAGGATAGCAATCGTCTTCTTATGGAGGAATGGAAATCCCAGAGCGTCGTGGCATTAGCCCGTTGCCTATACCATAATGCAGGTCTTTAAACTCAAAGTAAGGGCCAGTGTTCTGCAGATTTGGTTTGCATACATACCTTGAACGACCTACGCTCTGCGTACCATTTCCAACTCTTAACCAGGGTAACTGCCCATCGGTGCCTTAGGGTCATACGCTAACCCACATCTCTTCATTAGCCTTTCCTATGTTTGTTGTGGTCAGGGGGGGGCATCTATACCATGGTGCTGTGCAGCGTAGAGACACTGCTGGATTTCACGGCACCCTAACGCCTTCCAAAGTGGAGAAAAATACATTCCAAAGGCCATTAAGCTGCGTAATTTGCATGGCTAGCGCCTAGGGAAATATATTTCACAGGTAATTTCCAGCCTGTCAGCGTGTGAAAGAAGTCATTATTCTAAGTATGAAAGGAGTGATGATGTCATAAGAGCCTCCAAGATGAGGAAGGAGCTTTGAAAACTAGGTACAAATAAATGAAATAGCTAATGTTCATTTATAGGCTGCATTTCGGAAGAAGGAGAACAAAAATAGTGTTGCTGGTTGTATGACGCTAGACAGAGGTTGGTACTATTGGTCTGTAACAGTAACACCCTAGGTGCATTTTTGACACATGCTCGGTTATGCTTAGGGGAGTACTGTTCTGCATGCAGCCACATTCCTGTAATAAGCTGGTTACACTTGGTTCTGTGCTGGGGATTCCTTCTTACCCCCTTTCCCACAGAATCTACATTCTGTTAGCTTTATGGAACTTGGATTTATTTCTCCCCTCTTCCCACCGTGCCTGTATTACTCATGGCACTATGCGTTTTGAGGGGTAGGGGCATCTCTTTCTCACCTTCTGTGCCTGTATGACTCATGTCAGTGTCCCCTATGTTGAACAGGTGACACTCGTGGTTGCCTACTCTGCATGTGTGCTCTGTAGGACAGTTGCATCACAGTCTCACCCACTGCACCTATATGACTCATGTCCCTGTCCCCTATGTTGGACGGGGGAAGTCCTGCTTGTCTCATCTGCCTGAGTGATCCGGACAATAATCTCCCATTCTCACGCTCTGTGCATGTATGATTCAGGATACTCCCTCTTCTGTTGGACAGGTGGCACTCCTGCTTGCCTTCTATTCCTAGGTGCACTGTGGGACAGGGAGATCCCATTCTCACTCATGTTCAGTGATCCTCCTTGAAATTCCATGCAGAGTGAGTACTCTGCCTTACAATAAGAATTCTGTCCCTTTATGTTCCGCGTACTGAAATGTAGTGCTTTCTCTTCAAATAGTTGGTTTCCTTCTCCAAAAGTTAGTTCATTGCCCTCAAAAACTGGAACATGTCATAGCCCTTTCTATGGAAGGCAGATCCCCATTGGTTAATGAGAAATCTCTGTAGCGATGAAACTCCCCTGTTTTGTCTTTTTTGCCTCCTAATACTAGGATAAGGTTTAATTATACCGAGCTCCCTCAACTACAATGCCTGTGTGTTTCTTTGTTGCTGTAATCAATTTAAAGCCGAATGCCCTCACTGTAATTTGAAAAAGATCTGTACCACTATAGGAGCTGCATGAGTGGGAGCTTTCAGGCACTCCCTGTATTTGAATGAATTGCACGACTATCTCATCTCCACAGCTGCTCACAGCAAAATCCCTTTATCGTTTCACAGTTGAAAGTGCCTACCAAAGTTGAGGAAATGCAGTCATATGAGCTGATTGATAATGCAGCTTCTTCCAAAAGCCACAGGGCAGACATTTTACCACCAGTTGCATGATGGAACACAAATATAATTTGTGTTCAAAATGTCTTATTCACACACAAAAGACGACAAAATCAAATAAACATGGGAAGGCCAGAAAAATGAGTTGAGCACAAGATTTGCAAGAATGGCTTTTGGTGGCTGATGTAAGCAGTACGTGTGGAAGGGGAGCACAAGTAAGATTGTGGGAATAACTTGAATGATAAAAGTAAGACCATACATCCCTGAGCAGAATACATTGTGGAGATTTGCATCACCAAGTGCCATCATCCACCAGTAACAGGCGACCTGAGAAGAAATTCTGCTTCTGCTTTTAATTTTTCTCCATCCCTCCATCAATAACTAGCACATCACTGGTAGTAATGGGGCTTTGCCAGGTTACAAGAGCATGAGGTCAGGCAAATGGAGGGAGCTTTGGTTACTTTAAAGCTGGAGAGATATTGGCAAGCAGGTGGATACAGTAGTTGTTTGACTGCTGTATTTCATCCCTCCACCTTGGTGGTATTAATATTTGAAGCAGTGATTCCATTGCTTAGTATGTAAGTGTGGTTGTCTTTGCTTTTCCAAGTAATAGGCAGGTTTGTGATTTAATAAAAGATTGGGTCTTTACTTTGTCTGTTTTATCTGAAACTTTAAATATTCCATATTAGATGATATGGTTTCTGCTGGCTATATATTTGCCGTCCGGAAGCAGAGATGTCTGGGATGTGGAGAAGGGCACATGCTGGATCAGAGGTTGTATAAGGTGGTAAACTATGTTGGAATTCATCTCACTACCATGAACACACCAGAGTTCTTGGGTTTTGTCGGCCTAAGCTGGTCCCATTCTTCGTGCAGTATGTAACAACCATATTGCCCCTCCTATTATATTCTTTCTTTATGCATGGCGAGTCTAATTTGTCTGCTTTTTTAGATTCCATAGCAAGCGTTGCTCTTAAATCGTACTAATTGATTAAGCTCACACTAAATGTGTGATTTACCCATAGCATGTTACTCTAATTAGTGTAGCATGCATGATTTGCACTTATGTGACAAGGTAACCATTTAGCATTTTAAGATAACTAGGTGTGTAATTGCAACTGCTACACAAACACGTTTTTCAGGCTTTCCCACTGAGAAACCACAACAAACGTCTAACTCACCTATACAATGAGAATAACTTTTAATAATTTTCTTAAATTACCGTAGCAAAGCCCCTCAAACAACACCTTGGCACTGAAAGGGTTAGTTACAAAACGAAAGCGAATGTAGAGTGTCTTTAATTTTTAGTATAATATAGGGTGACATGCATTGCTTTTGTTACAGGTGAAAGCTGCCCCCCCTTGTTTAGCTTCATTTTGACCTGTTAATGAAAAAACGTCACAAGTCATTCATCACGTTTACATTTATCATAGACTGTTTTTCTATTGCCATATCTGGAATGTTCTAAAATGCAAACTCGTGTGGGTCTTAAAAGGTGCACACACCTTTTCAAGAATTCTTCCCAGAATTCTGTTCCATGGGATGTTGTCCATCCGTCGCCGAGCACACGTATCTTCTCATGTCACTGACAAATATTTTTGAGTCAAAAAGAACTGGATAACTTTTGACCTATACTCAACAAACCTTTTTTTACTGTTCTATCAGAAAATTGTGTAAGCAACGCGTTTGAGGAATGTTTGAAAATGTTTCACGTCTTGGATGATTTTTTTGCCTGAAACATGTATTCTTCAAATTGTGGGTGGCAAATTTAGTTCAAACCGCTGATCAGTGTGGACCTTGTGACAGTCTCTGAAACCACAATTTTAGAATCTGAACCTATAAGTACCGGTGCTAATTCCCTTGTCTCTTGTTGCACTATAATTGAACACAGGTAGCAGCTGTTGTGGTGGAGCCAGATTATTTTTGTCCTGACGAGTCACGGATGGAAGCATATAAAGTTGAATCGCTGACTATATAATATTCTAAGACTAAACCTAGGGTTGCTAGACGTAAAGCCCAGAGGATGAGCTTTGCTTGTATCTTATTTTCAGCCTCGGTACGCTTATGGCACTCTCTTCCACACTTTGCACTGATCATCCACACTACTGCATATGCTGCAATATTGATATAACTATGACAAGACATATCTGAATAACATATGGGACATCTAGTAGTTGATCCCAATTTTATGATTGTTAACAACTTTTTAAAACTATTTTTTTAAAGTTTGAATACAGTCGGTAGGAATATGTACCAACACTTACCAAGGCTTCTTAAGTAAAACCTTAGGAACCTCCTTTTTTTACACATTGTTTGCACCCTGCTTTCAGGGTGAGGCCAGTATTGCTAACAATGTGGCATGCCAGGCTGCAATTGGACGATTGGAAACATAAGGCTTGCCCATGCTGATAGGCCTTTCCACAATCTATGACAATTGGACACCTGGGTGTGGAGAGGCATTGTGATCCCACTAAAGTGTAAGAGGGGCAAAGAGGGACCTGAGCAGCTTTGTGGCCTGGTTAGAGTTTGAGAGACTCCACTGAAGTAGATCTACTTGAGTATTGGGTGTTGGAATCCTTTTACATCACCTTCTATGTATATTTAGTGCTATGTATATAACATCTACTCTCTTTAAATGTGTAGGGCCATTGAAATATTTTATGAGAGATGAAAGTTTCTATTCTGATTTTCATCCACATACCCAACCACATGCAGAGGACGTTCCTAATCTGCCCTAGCCGTTGGGTAAATGGGCATCATGTCTACTTGCTACTGAGATATGGAGGATCATGTGCCACTACAGTTGAGAAATGCATTTGTATTTTGACCACCTCTGAACCTACCAACGTCAGTTTACATATACATTGCATCAATAGGATTTGCCCATGCAAATAAAGAGGAGGTAAAAAGCTCATGAGTTATTTTGATAAACCTCCTCATAATGCCTCATTTGGCAGGATGATCAAATCTGCTGTTTTTCAGCTTGGTCTGATACAGAAAATTGCACATCGTTTCACAAAAGACCGTAAGCCTGTGATAATATCCCTGGAGCTTGCAAGACTGAATTTTAACAATACCCTCCAAAGAGCCCAGCCTAAGTCCTCGTGTGCTCAACTTCAAGCCAGGCAAAGTGCAGCTGTGAAAGTAATATGAGGATTAAAGAAAGGTGATCCTATCACTCCCACTTCATTAAACAGTACTGGTTGTCAGTAGCATCAAGTATTTCCTTTAAGATGCTCTTTCATGCACTGGTCTCACCTGGATATTTTTAGCAGAAATCTCGAAGGTTTACTTCTTCTGTTTCTGCCTTTCTCACTCAGTTGCACAAATGTTTTCGGTGTTTAATAAAGGTATTTATTTCTTTATTATGTATTTCTTTATTATTTACTAAAAGGAGAGATTATAATTATAAATTGTAGTACCCCAGCCATGGACTTCAAGCCCACCAACATAATCGTTTCTGGAGAAGATCTATCTCTCTTGTCTGTAGGATTGTGGTCATCTTATCGTACCCCATAGAGAGTTTGTTTGCCAAAGGCTGATAAGTAGTTGGGTGTATCAATGGGTTGTCAGTGGTTAATGGATAGATATGTCACTTAGGATTATGATGTATTTCAGTAGCTGAGATGCAGTTTAGTGATTGTAGAGCGATTTGCTAATAGTTAAGCGCTTTCAGAAGGGTACACAGCGGCATCTAGACGTTTTCTGTTGTGTTGTCTATGCTCTCACAATCCCAATTTCCCAAGGCACAGGTGATTTGTTTTTCTGTTTTTATGGTAGATGCTGGCTTTGGCTTTTTAATGTGTGTTAGTAGTTTTGATAGGAGTTTTATTCAGGTTATTGACGTTTGTTAAGTTGTTCATTATGTGTTTGATATTAACGTTTTATATGGTGGATGCGAAGTTGCAGTTTTGAGATGTTGGTATCTGTAGCTCTCTCTCCCCTTTTTAGGTCTAGCATAGCAGCACGCAAGTGCTACCTTTCTGACATGTTGGTATTTATGAGGGCTTTAACTATGCCAACCTCACACCCCTCACTTTCACTTGTTCGTGAGGTTGCCTTTCAAAAATCCTTTGACATTGGTAAATGCTTTACACTTTTCCCTCCTTTGGGAAGTTTTGTTACCACCTTGGCCACGACCCTGTCACATGGATAATTGCATGTTTGCCAATATGTTTGACTTTCCTTTTGTGTATCTCATTCGCGCTCACGCTCATGGCAGCCCTTTGAATTGACTTGCTTATGTCAACGGTTTTACTTTTCATTGTCAATGTATGTGGCAAGAAACGTCCAGTTAGGAATTTACAACGATCATAGCTCTAACTCCAGCAAACGAGAAATCATTGCATTGCAAATCCTTGTTTGTCTGTGCTATGTTCCTGTCTCTGGAGGGTTCACGCTGTCTTTAATGCTAATCTGTTTCTGCTGTCTTCGATTATGTAACTCCAGTTTTGTCGTTCTTCTCGGAGCTTGTATAGGCCCCAGGCTCTCACTGTCCTAGTTCCACTCTAGTGTCCTTCATTCTAGAGTTGTATCCCTCTCTATTTCCACAAATGTCTCACTCTTTCTGCCCTTCCAGTGTACAGTGTTCAGTATCTAAGCTTTGGGCTCCTATTTGTTCCTTGCCAGTGAATAGATCTCTGAGTTTTTTTGTCTATTTCACTCTTTACTTTCTGTATGTTGTGTTCTGTTACAGACTCTTTTTTTGCTTCTGTTTTTTAGGATGCAGTTCTGGGCCAGACAACTGGAGCAGGAGATTGAGGGTGTAATGAAGATTTTCAGCGACCCTCATAAACTGAGAGTGGTAAGTTTCCTCCCACCCCACCAAGTTCCCCTTTGCAATTTAGTTATTTTCATTGACTGAGCCGTTCCCAGCCATACAATCGCTTTAGTAGTCAACATATTGTGTTATTATGCACCAACTGTGTAAGACCGAGGTGCCCTACTCACTCCACAGTAGATAGATTTTGCCTTGTTTTTCTCTTCCATCTTATTGTGGCCATGTTGTTTGTTCTGAGTTGCCATGAAGAACCTGCTGTGTGCAGGTTTTGGTAAAATCCAAGCGCCGCCTATCATTGAATAACATAAGCTGGGAGACCGACAAGCATCACTCTGATCATGTCTGTTACAAACCACAAAGTCTGTGGTTCAAGCACAGGATTAACACCGTGAACATGCAATTCGTGTTGCTTGTCAACTAGACCCACATACACTTCTAGGGCCTTCTGCTTATGAAGCGGATTTCATATGACCACCATTCACCACGAAATGTCTACTCCATGCCCGGACCTTCCTCGGGTGCAACTCTTCATACCAGTGCCTGGAGAATTTCACAAGTATCTCAGTTCACTCTGTAGTGCTTGGAGTCTCAGCAGCGGCCCGTTTGCACTTCTGCCATTGACCTCGAGGAAGCACCTTCACATCTACCAGTTATGCTTATTGTGATTTCCTTTGTGCGTATATATGTGCCTGTCACCCTTTTGCGAGTATTGTTTTTGTTTGCATGTATTACATTCCACTTCTTAGCAGATGTACTGTGAATTTTTCGTGGCTGTTAATTTATATCCGTACTATGGGGGTCATTCTGACCCTGGCGGTAGACTACAGCCAGGGCCAACGACCGCGGATGCACCGCCAACAGGCTGGCGGTGCATCCCAGGGCATTCTGACCGCGGCGGTACAGCCGCGGTCAGAAACGGAAAACCGGCGGTGTCCTGCCGGTTTTCCGCTGCCCTGAGGAATCCTCCATGGCGGCGCTGCAGGCAGCGCCGCCGTGGGGATTCTGACCCCCTTACCGCCAGCCTGGTTCTGGCGGTTTTGACCGCCAGAACCTGGCTGGCGGTAACGGGTGTCATGGGGCCCCTGGGGGGCCCTGCAGTGCCATGCCAATGCAGTGCCCATGGCATGGGCACTGCAGGGGGCCCCTAACAGGGCCCCACCAAGATTTTCAGTGTCTGCATAGCAGACACTGAAAATCGCGATGGGTGCAACTGCACCCGTCGCACCCTTCCCACTCCGCCAGCTCCATTCGGAGCCGGCATCCTCGTGGGAAGGGGTTTCCCGCTGGGCTGGCGGGCGGCCTTCTGGCGGTCGCCCGCCAGCCCAGCGGGAAACTCAGAATTACCGCAGCGGTCTTCTGACCGCGTAGCGGTATTCTTCCGGCGGAACTTTGGCGGGCGCCCTCCGCCGCCCGCCAAAGTTAGAATCACCCCCTATATGTCCTTAGGGTTTTAAGAGTTTGTGTGTTTGCTTTATTGATTGTACTGTACATTGTATAGTTGTGTGTATGTTGCGCTGTTTAACTGTGCTGTGTATACGATAGTTTGATGTTTGTCTTCTCATTTCTGTACTGGTTACAACTGTGTCCCGTTTTACTGCGTGTCCTTGATTGCGGATTGTAATAGCCCTGTTCTGCCTGTTTCTTTATGCTCCTGCTCTTTGTTCTCTGTGAACAGTAGCTCTTTTTGTTCCTGTCTTTCGATGGCTGTGCTCAGTGGTGTCACTGCATGACCTTTTTTTATGCCTTTGTTTCGTTCCGGTGCTCTTTGTTGTCAGTAGCAGTTGTTCGTTTTATGACTGCCGGTGCATTCTGCTCTGTTCCTGTTGTCAGCGATTGTGTATGCCCTTGATCTTTGCTCACTCTGTATAATTGGTTTCTTTTCGCCTGAATTTGATTTGCGTGCATTGTGTTTTTGCTTTCAGGCTGTCTATGTGCCTTATTTGCGTTCCCCACCACCTGTTCTCAGTGTATGCTAGTTTCTTACTCCGTTGTGTTTGAGAGTCATGCTCTCTTCTTTAGCAGTAAAATGGTTTGGTTTGTGAGAAGGCCTGTTGCTCTTTCTCACAAGTCTACTTGTTGTGCTTGTAAGTGCACTATTGCTTTATGATCCTGGTATGTGATGGTGACTTATTTGCCTGGGTCTTTCTGCCCATGGTCTAACCACCTTCACCTAATCAGTGGTGGGGTGTTATTGGAGAAGATGCTCTGAAGCTTAAGGAAGGGAAGCAGGGTCGTATTGTTGGGTGGGGAGTCAGCAGTTGCCCGAAGGGCATGTGGCAAAGGCCATTTCCTTCAGCTGCAAATACACTTCCAATGTTTGCCTGGGCCACCTTGGCCACTGACACCCAACCTGAAAGCCTGCTGAAGTATTAGAACAGAGGTTAGACCTCACTATGACCAAGTACAGAGCCTGGATGGCTCATTGTCGTCATGTGCAGTAGGACAATGTGCCAAACAGCACAGGCACAGCATGTGGTGTGTCCCTCCCGCCCCCTCATGCTGAATCACTGAGCGTGACAATGAGACCTCGGGGGGTGGCGATGCTGCTTTCGAGCATCACAGCTAGCACTAATGTTACGTGGGGGTGGAGTGAAAGAAGGTTGTGCAAGGAGTCACATCACAAGTGGTGGCCATTAAAGGGGCTCTACTTTTGTCTCCAAAAGCAGACAGATGAGCCTCGGTTGTCTTCTGCCACCTTGTCCTCTTCAAAACTGCGAGGAAGCTCCCATTTTCCATTGAGAGAATTTTTTTTTTACAAATGCTAACCACCAAATTAAGCAAAAAGAAAACTTTTTGACAACTCAATTGTTTTTTGATAACATCTCTGTGAAAAATTTCATCCTGGGACAAAATGACAAAGAAAGGGAGAACAGACATGGCAGAGGAGTAACAAAATGGAATGAGCAAGGGGCGCAGTGTGGAGGCAAAAGGAATAGTGAGACATGCAGAGTGGAGAAGAATGACAAAAAGGGTGGAAGAGAGAAGGAAATTAATAGAGTGGAAAATAACTCTACTGATTTTAACTAAGCCACATTTTATGAAAAGTAATTATCCACAACTTTGTGGGACACTTTTTCGTTTGGTGCCTGGGCCTAATTCTGATCCCAATTCAACTCTGAAGGGAAGCTTAAGTAGCAGATGGTAAACAGCTATAAGGATAGATGGAGGGAGCAGCAGCAGATCTGTATGTAGCTAAGCAAGTGTTTCTGAAGTCTGCGGAGAGAAATTTTGCATCCAGGTCCCCAGCATGCACCTGCCTGGACACCTCCATCTTTTAACTGTAGGAAAGTTTGCAGCAATTGATATGCTTAATCCTCTGTGATAACCTGTGTTCCCTATTTACATTAGATAAAATGAATGTCATGAAGCCTGGGTGAAATTTTAATTATGCCTGAGTAATTTGAGTAATTTCAGTAATTAGCCTTACTCTTTTGATGCAAAATTACTCAAAGTATACTGTTACTCCAGCTTGAGTAATTAAGAGTAATTTGGAACTAGATTCCTGCTGCAGGAGCACAGGAACATCAAACTGAGAGTGAGAGGCTGCAGACCAGGGCCGGCCTTAGCACTGTTGGTGCCCGGAGCGACAATGTTTGTTGGTACAACCCCCTTCCCTCACGCCAGGACCAGCTCCGCCATGGATTTCCTCACTACCACCCTTCAACAGTGCCCCTCATAACTCTGATCTCTCTCCAGGCAGAACATTCATCACCAGAGTTACTGTGCCATTTTTATTGTTCCCTGAAAATTGCTAGAGGCAAGGAACGCTGCAGTAGGTGCTTTTAAAATCATAATATATTTGTAAACATGGCGCCCCCCCACCCAAAGTCAGCACCCAGTGCGGTGGCACCAGTAGCACTGCCCTAGAGCCGGCCCTGCTGCAGACTACTGCTGTTCGTTTGCAAAATGCATCCTTGGGCACATTTTAAACACAAGGGGGCATTTTGCACTAAGAAAATAATACTAAGTGCTGGATTACACATGTTATACAATTATGAGTAAATGAGGGGTAATTATGAGTAATTACACTTGAGAAAATTACACCAGCTATGCCAGCCCATAGTTGTCATATTTTGCATGTTAGTAACTGTGTCAACTATCCTTTTTTAAGGATGGGAAGAGTTTCTCCATGCACTGCATGTGTACAATAGGGCATCCCATTGGGCCTGGTGGGCATAGCTTGCATAATGTGCTGTACGGTAATTACACAAAACTACAGGAAAGTTATGTATGATTAAGTGGAATTATTCAAGGAGCATAAACCAACATATAGAACTATTTTCTTAGCTCAGAATTAACTCTTGTATCTAAAAGAATATAGAGCTAAATGCTGCAGAACATGAATCACAGCAGCATGCAACCTCTTACGCTCTGTTCCCATGCTCTTCCGGTAGGCATTCCACCCCCACATTACTCTAAATTACGTGAGCGGGGGTACTCAAATACTTTTCTGTAATTTCACATCACAAGAGTAATGTGAAATCGCCAAAATTACTCAGGTTACTCTGGCATATTTAAAGATTCACCCAGGCCTATTCCTGTGCACAGATGGAACTCATCATGGTCATCATAGACTGATTACTTGGACCACTGTTGGTGCATGGTACCTAGACATTATCCACAAGCCTTTGGAAGTACTTAAAATGTATGTTGGGCATCCAGACACTAAACATTTTGAACTGAAATTAAATTACATTAAATAGAATTAATTTAATTTCTTCAAAATGACAGAGGTTGATCATTTTAGGTTCATGTTGTAAATTAGATTTTTCCCTTCTTCTTGAGTAATGCCACCAATAAAAGCCCACTTAGAGTGTCAGCTTATCTTCCTCCAGCACACTTACAAGGCAGTGGGGTGTCTTCTCACTAGTGCCGACAGATGTGGTGACCTCAAGGCCACCCCCTCTCTCACCCCTCCCATTCCCCTAAACCCCAAAGCCTTTTACTGACTGCTAGTCACAATGCAAACATCAAAAACATGTTTTATTATGGAATCAGCATTCTGGCCCTCATTATGACATTGGCGGTCCTTTGACCGCACCGCCGGTGGTGGCGGTATGACCGCCGACATGCTGGCAGTGCGGACCGCCGTAATATGACCGCGGCGGTGAACTGCGAGTAAAGCATCCAGTTCACCACCTGTACCGCCAATGTGGTGCGACCGCCAGTAGCAGCGGTAGGCGTTCTCTGGTAGTTTTGGAGCCATTTACCACCGCAGTTATTACGACTCAGAATACCACCACGCTTTCTGCGGCGGTGACACTGTTGCGAAAAGCCTGGCAGTCCCCTTTATTGCTACATGGGGGATTCGGGCTGAACACCAGATTCGCCTCTCATGCACACATACAACACCACCAACACACATACATGTCCCCCTAACAGCATGCCCCCACACACGTTTACACAGAAAAACACACATTAATTATTTGTCGTCATGGACCACATTCAAGCACCAAAACAACACAGTTACACACACACACACACACCCCAAACACACAGGGATACCCGCACACACCCATTGATGACATTTACCCTACCTTCCTCGGGGGTCGGACGTCACCCCTGCAGGGATCCCTATGTTTAGAATAGGCCGCCCCACACCGCTGACGTGTTTCCACCATTGACACACTGCTGTGCTGACTTGTTGGTCATATTTTGGTGGGTGGAGTATTTCTGGCATGGTGGTGTTGTTTTGCTGACCACCGATTTTCAACCGTCGTTGGCCCTGGCGGTTTGTGAAAACTGCCTGTTTACTGGCGGTGTGTGTTTTTGAGGTCATCATACGGCGGTATGGTTACTGCCAGCACCAACGGACATTTGGCACCCGCCAGCACGGCGGTCGGCGGGCAATACCGCCAATGTCATAATGAGGGCCTATGTCTTTTATGATAGGGCCCCTGCTTTCTTGCAAGAAATTACAAGATACATGGGAGAGCATGTGGCATTATGGTCAAATGTGCTGACTTTGGAACTGGGGAACCAGGTTTGCATCTCAGCAGCAGCTCAACATCCTACATTCTGGGTAAATAACCTAAACTCTCTGTGTCTGAAAACATGAATATGCCTTGTATAATGTAACCAGTGCTCCTATGAAGCACTCCAATACTGTTGGCTCAAGTCAGCACTACATAAAACTCCATCAAAAATATAAAACAATGCCAAGGCACTTCCTGTGTTCTGCTTGCTCACCCATGTTTTCAGAACCTGTATCCAAAAGGTTACCAAAGGAGAGCAGTCCTCTTCTTTGTTGGTATGGCCTTCTGAGTCTTTTTTCTTGTCCTCCTCATCAACTCTCTTAGGGAGCTGCCTTTTAGGAAAGCACCGGCAACCTGCACTTTTCTTCCAGTATGTCTTAGCTACCACTTACATATTCTCCATTTCCGCTATTAAGATGGTGTTCAAATCACATCCTGGTATTTTAGCACTATTCAAAGGCCCCCATTATGAGTCAGCTTAAGTGGTATTCTGGCATACCACTTAAGCAAATTCAGAGTGGGCTGTTGTTCCCAGAGCAGAAATACCAGGCCTGGTTCGACCAAGTGCATTTCCCATCCTGCAGAAACCACCCTAGGATCCTCATGTTATTTCCCGTTCCAGAGACTTTAACTCATGCATGGGTGGAGATACCGGAGTCACAAATTCGAGAGCTAGACCTCTACTCTACTCCCCTTAGGGTCAGATTGGCCTAAAGAGCAATAATAGTGCCTGAAGGGCTGTATGACAGGTCATTATGTGGGCCGATCCTTTGGCTGTTTATGGGCCTGTTTAATGATCTGGTGGACTATTTGTTTTTCTCTGGTATTACCACAAACATTGCCTACAGAAAGCAAAATTGCATGTATTGGTCCATATCTTGAAAAACAGATAAAACTAGTTTTTACAATTTAAAACCGCCATGATTTGCAAATATGGGCCACTTTTTTAGCTATCTTATCTTATTCAGTAATGGAGGCCACTTTTATTTTGGTGACCACACCTATTTTCCTTTCCCATTCCCACCTTGCACCCCCTGAACTCTGTGCAGATTGTAAAGGGCCCTGAGCTCTGTAAAATAAGGCCGGCAGAATTGCGTTGACGGTCATGGCAGTAGACGGCAGTAAGGTGGAGCTTCTGCCAGCAGCAGCGACACGCCAGCAAAACACCACCTACAGTATCATGTTCCATGATTTGCTGACGGACGCTGCTGCTGGCAGCAGCACTGAGTCCCATCTCCTGCCGAGGACCCCCTGCAAGCAGGTAAGTCAGGTCCTCCAACAGGAGAGGGGGGTGGCGTGTGTGGGGGTGTTTTGTGGGTGGGTGCTGTTTCTGTATGCAAACAAACATGCGGGTGTGAGTCACGTGGAATGTGTGCGTGAATGACTGACTGTGAGTGTACGTGTATGTTGTGTGTTGTGAATGTGTGTGTGCGACAATGTATGTGAGTGTGTGTTGCAGTGTGTGGGTATGTATGTGTGCATGCGTAGGTGGATGTGTGTATGAGTGTGTATGTGTGCACGTGTGGGTGTGTATATGTGGGGGGCCAGGAGAGGGAGAGGGAGCGGGAGGGTGGGGCAGGGGCCTTGGGAGGAGAAGGGAGGTGGTTGAGACCCCTGTCAATGCCAGGGAAGGAATTCCCTGGCACTGTTAGTTCCTACTGCCATGGTTTTCGTAGTGGTACGATTGCCACGAAAACCATGGCGGTAGGCGTGGTCATTATCCCGAGGGTGGGATTGTGACGCCCGCCTGGCTGGAGACCGAAGTCAGCCCAGCGGCCATTACCACCCTGGTGGACGGAGTGGTACAAGCCAAACCGCCAATGTCATAATTTGGGAAAAGGTACCACCAGCCTGTTGGCAGTACCTCTCCCCACATTACTGCCATCCGCCAGGGTCGTAATGACCCCTAAGTCTGTTGTGCTCTGTTTACTACATGGCTGGGGTCATGACTTCACAGTTATCTTATCACTTCCATTTGTGCCTGTGGTATATACATTTGTACCTCCCTTCTCTCACTAACCAATGGTTCCTTTTATGCCTAGTTGTATGTTCCCTGTTACCTTAGTCCGTTAATCTACTTGTTCTGTCTTTTTTGTTTTCCCTTACTGTGTTCTCTAGGTGTAGCATGGCTTCTCGTTCACGTAAATTTGTGTGTCCCTGATCGTTTCTAGTGGTACTAGATGTTATCATTTTACCTGTGTTTTTACATTACTTATATTGCTTTTAGTGTGTGTTAGAGCCCCTTCTAATAGTCAAACCAGGTTCAAGAGGACATTTCTTCAAGTAAAAATCTGAGATCTGAATGTTTTTGTAATTTTTTTAAGTTTCTTTCTTAGACTTTAAGCTTGCTATGATGTCACAACCCCTTCAACCTTTCAGACAGAGTACTTTTATAAACTCCATTGTCTGAGATTATCAGCACTGTCAGAGTTAAACTGTAGCTCCATTTAAACTGACTTGTTACCTTTGATGAAGTCGTGCGTTGATTGCTGCAGATGTTTTGACTCCTCCTTTTCCTGAACAGCAATTGCAGGTGTGAATTCCAAGGTGGGCTCGCTCTTTAGGATCTTTGCTCGTAGGAGTTCTCTGGTCTGAGTGTTCTCGTGCAGTGATTGGTGTGCCTGGCTGGTCGCGTCTCAAGTTCTGGAATTTGTTGGAAACTCCTTAAAGTATTAAAAAAGAGGCTTGCCTACATGCTTTTTTTGTATTTTTTCTATTTCATATCTTTTCATATTTCTCCATACTGGCAATACGGGCTCTTGAAAGTGCCATAAAAATTACTCTTACTCCTCTTCATGTGACAGTAATTTGAAATAATTGCCCTGAGGTTCCATTTAAACCCTGCACAAACTAGAGTTTGAACAAAAAGACCTAGGGCCACATGTACAAAGGTTTTTAGCAGTGGCAAATGGTCAGATTCTCCGAATTGGCCTGTTTGCGACCACCAAAACCCACTTAGTGATGTACAAACCCTATTTTGCAATTCGGTAAACAGTTCCCAAATTGCAAAATAGGGTTTGTAATACGGTATTAGGCAGGGGCTGTAGGCGAGCTGTACACATTTTTTGCGACAAGAATGACAAGAATGCAGTCACAAACAAACAATTTGCAGTTTACCACCAACTTCAAGTTGGTGGTAACGCATTCGTAAGTGGGAAGGGGTCACCAGGGGACCACTACCCATTTGTAAGTGTTGTTGCAAACATTTTTTAAGAGCTCTTATAAAATGAAAAGAAAACTTTTCATTTTTGTTTTTGAAATGCATCCCATTTTCCTTTAAGTAAAACGGGCTGCATTAAAAGAACGCTTTATTTAAAAAGCAATCGCAGACATGGTGGTCTGCTGACTCCAGCATGCCACCATCCCAGTGATTTCAGGCCACTCCCGATGGTTCGCAAAATGCGACCTACCTCATGAATACTGATGAGGTAGGCCCATTTGCGACTCACTGGTAATCGCTAAATGTGTCTGAGACACATTAGTTCATCGCAAAGATTCGCAGTTAGGAAGTTGCAAACAGGATTCTTAGTACATGTGGCCCCCAGTGTATTACCTCCAGAGGATGCTTTCTATGGCTGACTGTCCACAGAGTTATCTGTTTGAACATATTTAAACCCAAAGCCTTGGGTTACATACCTGCTATTCTGTAGTCAAAGTTGAGTTCACTGTTTTCAGGCCGAAGCTGTAATAGGAAGAAGGGGTTTGGGACTGACTAGTGTTCATTGGGTAGAAGAGGGCCTGACATCTTTTGTCTGTCCTCTTACTGTGCTGGCTGCAAGCCTCAACATTCTGTCTTTAGCACACCCACCAATCGCTGACTTCCCCTGACAGATTATTTCCGTCAGTGCTTCCCTTTCCCAGCAGCCACCTCTCTTAGCGGGGAGGGAGCGTGGGGAACTGAAAACCTGGCAAGCGCCTTGTTTGCAGAGACTCAGCTGTTTTGCAGAGATAGTTGTGCAAACATGGAGGGCTGCTCTTCAGCTTTGCGCGTACATGTGCATTTGTGTGTGTACAGAGGAAAACTGGGCCAGATTTGGAAGTTAATTCACAGAATCAATTAAATTGCTGCCCTGAGTTCTGCTCTCCTGGGCCCTGGGGAAGAAAGGCGGGAAAGCCAGCTCCTGGCGCTGCTCTTTAAGATGCATCTGCAAAATGCAGGCTGCAGAGATTGGGGACGGAAGAGGAGGCGGCAGCGAGGGCTCATGCGACACCAGGACTGAGAGCTATTTAGGAAACGGTGTCATCTCCCCCCTCAAGCTGCGCTGGGTTTGTAGGAATACTTCTGCCACTTCTCATGCTGATAAGAGGTGCTTCGCTGTCATTAAGGATGCAAGAAGCGGCCTCTTATCGCCAAAGCTGACTGCCATGGCGTCTCTGTGGATGCTATCGCTCAAAAGGGGGGAGGCAGAAACAGCAGTGACTTGGCACGGATGCGACAGCGAATAATGGGAAATGCTTTGCGTCTCCGCTTCCCCTGTCATCTCGGTAGCGACATGGCTCCCGGAGGTTCTCTGATGCTGGTGCCTTCATCAGGTCTCTCTGATCTGGCTTCCCACAGGCGGATCTTGGACCATGAGTGGAAGCATTTTGGCAACCAGAGAAGCACTGGGTAATAATCTTCGAGGCCAAATGCCGCTACCGGAGACTGCGGCAAGTGGAGTAACATCCTCGTCATAGGTGCTACCCAGGCACTTGTTTTCGAGGAGACGGAAGGTGATAGAAGAGCCTGTTGTGTGTGCCACCAAAGCTAATGCTGAGGTGCTGATTTCTGTATTCACTCGAATTCTGCCCGGCTATGTTCTTGATTAGTACGTTCTGTATGTTCAAACATCCTCGATGGTTTTATGTCTTTAATTCCATACATGTATTTAGCATAGCTTTACTTTTGATTTTTAATTTAGGATTGCATTTAGTTTGGACCAGTAGGGTTATGCACATTCATTTCAAATGTTTTTTTGTTTTTGCTGTTAATTTTTTGTTGCTAAGTCCATAACATTTTTTAAAAATAAATAAATCCTTTATTTTCATCTCTCTCCTAATTACCCTTTAATTCTAACTAAGCCACCGTATACCTTATAGTTGGGACCGATTTACCATAGGAAGAGCGTATTTTAGTTTTCAAATAACTTTGCTGCAATTTAAAAAATCTTCACAAAACTTTCCCCAAAAGAGGTTCATCCACCGCAGCTCCTTCAAGCAGGGGCCAAGAAATAAGGGGGGGGCGGGAAGGATCTAAAAGTGCACTCTCTCCATCCAGTTTCCATAGGGTCTTATTGAACAGTGTCACAGCCCAAACAGCTAAATGGAATTACACCAAATTTAGCAGAAAGCTAACTCTTTACCTAGAAAGTGTGCTTTTTGTGATTTGTTGTAAATCCTTTCAGTAATTTTTGAGAAACTAAGGTTTAAAGGGTACATCTCGTGAGAGTCCTGTGAGCCTGCAACTTTAAATATTGAGAAAACAATCTGATTAGGAGAGTGGGCCTCTTTTTTCCTTCAGCCATATTGCGCCTGCAGGATCTTGTTCTCTGATTGCATGGCTGCAGCATGAGGAAAAATGTTGGTCCTGCCTTTTTAGGACACAGAGACTCAGTACCTGTGTCCTGAAAATGAGAAAAAGAAATATTTTTGGGTAGCCCAGATTGATCCCCGGGGAACAAATTTAAAAAACATACATTTTCTGGGTTGTTGGGATCCTGCACGACTTTCGCAGGAGTCTGCAGAATCCTCCTATGTTCAAAAAGAGTCTCACCGGAGTGCGAGGGCCATGCTTGCTGCTACAAAAGTCCCACAGGATGGCAAAACCATCGAAAAAAGAGAGGGTGACATGACTGACTGTGGTGGGTTGCCCGAGTATGGGTGGTTGGCCCTGTGGCTAACCCATGCCGTGCACAGCTAAAAGCCTTGCGAGGCAGGGGGTGGCCACCAATGAGTGGCTAGGTATAGAACCAACACCACGCTGCAGATGTCTAAGGTCATGCGCAGCAGTGGGCTGGCTGCCTGCGAGGGGTAGAACGGAAGGCCTTGCCCCTAGCCTAGCCCTGTGGCTAACCACTTTGGCCATGCATGGTTGTGGGTTGGAATAGTTTTGTGTGGTAATAAAATACTAATTTATGTTAAAGAACCCTAAAAATTCACTGAATAAAACAAAGGTTAAAGTGACGTTAAAGTAGGATGAAAATGCCAGTTTACACATAATGGGCTTGATTAACAAAGGTAAACTTATACTTTAGAGTACATTTAGGATTGTTTGGTATTCACAAAGGGATTTACAAGTAGTATCTTAACAAGAATGGAGTCTCTGCACCAGTAGCGGCTGCTGCAGGAAGTGGTCAAGGGAAGGGGCAGTGCACGGGGGGGACCAGTAATAATAAAAAAAATAAAAAAAAATACTGCCACCTTGGTGTTCCGCCCCTGCCTCGATTCTTCTTGTCTTCTTCCTCCCCTCCCCAGCCAATCCCCACGCTTCTCTCCTGCTGGTACCAGCAGGAGAGAAGCACCAGAATTGGCCTGAGCTGGCAGAGGAATTGGGAGCCTGCTCCTGGTCTCCGCCCGGCTGTGCAACACAGCCAGGTGGAGAGTCCTAAGTGTGCATGTCAGTTTGTCCGGCCTCAGACGGCTGGCCAAACTGATGCGCACTCAGAAATGCACATAACACTCCTCCTCCCTGGTGAGGTGGGGGTGGCTGGCCCCGCCCTCACTAAGTGAAAAAATAAATGATAATAAAATACTTTTATTATCACTTTATTTTTCTGCTTTCAGCAGCAGGCCGATGTTCCTCCGCCATAGCGGAGGGGCCACCCCTGCTCTGCACATGAAAAGACCTAAGTTTACCTTTGTGAATCAGGCCCAATATTTTAAACTAAAAAAATAAGCAGCAATGAAATTCACTACTTCTAGTTATCTTAACTTACTATAGCTCACCGCCCTGCTATGCACTGCTTATAACCTCACATATTACATCACTCATGGTATGTTCTATGACATCTTTGATAACATCACTGATGACATCTGAAATAATGTAATTTATGACAACACTATGTGGCCTCACTGCAAGCGCGAAACTGGGCCATCTTTATTTTAAATTGTGGATGTCCTGGTGCCCATCAGGGGTACCCCCCAACATTAGCGAGTTTGGGGGCTGTTGGAGGAACTGTAGGGGGAACCCCGAGTCCTCCACAACCTGGCTGGTTCCCCTTCCAGCACCCATCCAAGGTTAGGAGAAGACAGCATTGCTCCCACTTGGCGAGAACAGCTTTTCTTGCTGCTCCCACCAGGCAGGAGCAATTCTGTGTTTCCCTGCCTGTAAGAGCACAGGTAGGCTAAAACATTTTTGCTCCCACCTAGGAGGAACAGGTTTCTGCTCCCTCTGGGTGGGAGCAGACTTCCCTGTCTGCACTCTTGTGGGTAGTGAAACAACGGTGTACCAGGGTTTGTGGTCCTTGGGACACCATCAAGGATCTGTCCCCTGGGGATAGGGTTCCCGGTGCCACACTTCAGCTCAGAAAGAGGCGCACTTCCCCCTCGCCTTTATTTTAAATGGCCTAGGGGGATGGGGCCCCCAGGGTCTGATAAAGGCTCATCGAGGGGTGCCATGTGCCTCCTCCCCTTTTACCAAATTGTGGCCCCTGGTGATTGAGGTCCCTGAGGCCTGATAAAGTCTAGAGGAGGGAGGGCACGACCCCCCCCTTTCTCTCCTAATAAAATGTAGCCCTAAAGGTTGGTATCTCCGGGGCCATAAAAAAGGCTCAGAGAAAGGGGGCAGCATGCCCCTTTCCCAAAAATAATAAAATTGGTGACCCCTGAGCCCTGGCCCATGTCGTGGGGTTAAGTGCAGGCCCATGCTTTCTTTTTGTAACTGAGGGTTTCCTGCCTCCTTATATGATTTTTAAAATATTTTTCCAGGACAGGGGAGTGAGCTTGAGTTGTAATATGTCTGCCGCCTGCATACTTGATGTTGCAGGCACTCCGATCTTACCTTAAGATCTGTGAATACCGCAGATCTTCTGCGGTGTGAAAATATCTATGTATTTTAACCTTAATATCGGTAAAACTACTGAATGGAATTACAGAAAATCACTTAAAGCATGTTTTACGGACAAAAATCTAGCTTTCTGTCAAGTTTGTTGTAATTCCATTCAACCATTTTGGCTGTTGCTGTGTCTAAATTTCCTGTGGGGAAAACAAGTTTTACCTCTTTATCTTCCCTACCAGTAAGGAGCTGAGGTGGATGAATTTTTTTTAAAAAAATGAAAATTCACCAATTGGCATCAAATTAAAAGCAAACCAAAACAAATGCTTTTCCTATGGACACATAGTCCTAACTGCAACTACTCTATGGTGAATATATATATATATATATCTATATAGATATATATAGATATATATATATTTATATATATAGATATAGATATATGTGTGTGTGTGTGTGTGTATAACCTACCGGTGGCCGCCCCTAGGAATTTATAGTTATGACCTAGTTCCTATATAAAAAACATTCTTTTACTTGCCTATATCTTTGGCGCTGCTTGATAAATCTTCATGAAACTTTCCAAACAAATTTGCCAGTCATGTCAGCTGCTGTCTGGAAAGTTTTGAGTGATTCGTCCAAGGGGGGCTGAGAAAGAGGGCGGGTCCCAACACACTTTTTCCCTATTTATTTTTCTTTAAGGATTTTCAACAGCAATAGCGCCAAAACTACTGGATGGAATTATACCAAATTTGGCAGAAAGGTAGGTCCTGGCCCAGAAAGTGTCCTTTTTTTGTTTTGGTGTAATTACTTTTAGTAATTTTTGAGGAATTAAGGGGAAAACAAATTTGTATATATAGGGACGCAAAGGATTTGCGAACCCTCCTGATCTCCTGCTGAGATCTAATTGCCTAATAACACTTAATTAACAGAAGCCGTTCAAGTGTTTTCAGCCATCTTGGGACTCGGCTGAAGCAGAGTCCCCAGCAAAAAAGTCAAAAATAAAGAAAAATGGCCAGAGTACAAACACCCTGACCCCTTAGGTCTGATGGTGGGGCCCCAAAGCTAAAAAGCATTTTTAAATTTTATTTTATGGATCAAGTCGTGGTGGATCTGCAGACCAGCTGTTAAATAAAAAAAAAAGAAAGTGTGGGCTCCCCCGCTTTGTTATTATAAAGTCCCCGGGTGGGCTAAGTTCTGTGAGTATTTGTTTTAAAATGCATGGGCCTCCTGGCCCTATCCCGCTGCTCCGGAGACCGCCACCTTCCTGGGGCTTCTAAGTCATATGCGGGGGGCACCTCCCAAGGGCTGATAATAAATGCATGCCCCCCCACTGCCCCAGGAACCACCATCTCCCCAGGGCGATCAGTGTTGTTTATGCGGGGGTCCTATGGCCCCTTGCTGCCCTTAGGATCACCACCTCCCCGGGTAAGTATTTTAAAAAAGAAGGAAGGTCCCTTTGGGACCACCAAACCATGGGGACCACTACCTCCCCGGGGCTGTGCGCACATGGGAGGGGGCCCACACAACCCCCCTCATGGAGCCACTGATGGCCTTGTGGAACGTCGTGCTAGCTGAAGCAATGAGCCTAACTATACCGTCTCTGTAACCTCTGGTCTTTTAAATGAATATATATATATATATAAATATAAATGTATATAAATATATATATAAGATATATATATATATATATGTGACACTTTTCTTCAGTTACAATGGGGAGGGGTTAAGCCCCACATACCCCCTTTTAAAAAAAAGATTACACATCCCTGAACCCACTTGAAATGATTACTACCTCTTCTAATATAAACTCCCCAATTCTAAAAAAAAACGTAGCACAGCTAATGCTAACTCTCCAAGTCCGAAGCAGTCTTAACTAATATAATCCAAATTAACTCCTGATCTGAAATATTTTAATGATTTCACAGAACAAGCACATACCCGTCGATCTAGCCCTCTGCTTCTCTTCCTTAATAACTTATTTTTTCTCTACAGTTTATGATTGCTGTGGGACAAGCAGGAAAATGTTTGATCTTTAAAAAGTGCCACCTGCAAACCCGAGGGATAAAACAAAAACGGGGTGGACTCACCACGGGTTGGTTCTGCACATTCACCTCTCCTATGTTTCTAGTGGATTTTTTTACCTAAAGATTGAATCCAGTATCTTCAAATTAATTTTTGTAATGAATGACTTTAGAATAAAGTCAGTAATGCGAGAACCAACACCTGTATTCTGGACTGGCATGAGGGTTCACGTTTCCCACAAACACTGCTGCCAGTGTACTGTGCTGTCAGTCACTGCCTAGCTCTATGCAGCCATTGCTGATCAGTTGTTGGATTAGTGGGGCGCCTCAGACAATGTTTGTCCAGCACCACACAAGCCATCATAGGCATTGTTTTTTTTTACTAATGCCATCAATGTTTAATCTGTAAAAGAATAAGCGCTGGGGACCAAGATTTGGGTCAGAAACCCGCAGCCCACACTATTGAATGTCAGACTGCTGCATAGCAAGGTTGTTTAGTCTTGATTCCACCACATGCATCCTTTACAGACAACCAGACACTCAATGTCCCTATATTTCATTCTTATGGGCTATTTTTTATCCCTAGTTGATCTCTTCGTTACAGTTTTGCCATCTTTATGTTCCTCTGTATTTCCCTCTTTCCCTCTTTTGTATATTTCTCACTCTTGCTCTGTGTCAAAGTCTGATGATGAAAAATAAGTGCCGGTTTAAAGAAATGGGTGGCGGTGAGCCCCACCCACAACCACAGTTTCAAATGCAGCATTGAATGTCATTTGTACTCGAAATTTCACTTGTTAAAAGTGATCCTGTTACGTAAAAGTGAAAGTGCTATATATGGACCACAGTTATGTTGAAACACTGGTGAAACATAAATACATTTGTCAGTTCGGGCAGACACCGCCATTACATCTCTTATTTCTTGAACTAGGAAAATATTTTTGCAGTTTTACAGAGTGTGCTTTTATTCAAAGGCCATTAGAATGTTTTACATGAGTAACAGATTACATTATACATTTTTAGGCACAAAGAGATTTAAATGTTTTGCCCAGAATCGCAGGATGTTGAACAGAAGACGAATTAGAATCTGGTTCCAAAGTCAGCAGCTCTGGCTGTTAGATCACATCTCCCATGGCATGTCCTTGTTTGTTCTCACAGCCTGCAGTTCTGAATGGAGGTAATAAAGGCTTCTCAAGGTCGGAAAGAGGCCACTATAATTAAAAGTTGATCTCTACCAAGTTCTTGAACCTATTCTTTGAAGTTCATACATCAGGAGCACTCGTACAAATTTGTGAGTGCCACTCCCGCATGATACTGGAGTGCCATGGCGTTACCATTCCTGCCACTCAGGGAATATTGAAACTGACAATATTGAACTGTGGCTTACTGATCTAGTAGCTGCGTCTACTCAATGGGACATGCTTTATCTCTCCCTAGTGGGCAAAATCAATGATCTAAAAGTTAGTGTTTGGCCAAGATTGATGTTTTCTTTACTCTATCTTAAAGCTGTGGTCCATTGAATGTTTCAGAGAATATAAGAAAACCTTTCAATGGCTTTTCGTTGTGGTGGAGATAAAATTACTATGAACGTTGATGGTTTCATATTTTGTAATATTCTGTTCTGTCAAGAAGAAATTGTTGCTAAGTAAACAGTGTATTGATCGGCTTCTTGTTAGGGGGAGGTGAACTAAGCAATGCCACTGCAGAGGGATTACACGCCTTCTGCTTCTAGCATTCAGTCGGTTTTCTATAGATCCTTTCACTGTAGACAAATTTAGATTTTTTTGCTTTGATTTCGTTCAGTGGGTCTGCTTAGTGGAGTGTGACTCTGCCTTTTGTGAAGCAGGTCTTCTGTGCATGCTTGGTTTTCTGGTTCATTCTAAGCTCTATCTCTGACAACAGCAGATCGTGTATTAAACTTATTCTGTTGTCTAGTCTATTTTTCCAGGCTCCAGTGTGTGTGCTGGTAGCACAGAGTGGCGCTAAATTGAGAAAGTTGTTTTTTCCTACAAAACTAAATTAAATTCACTTTGTGGTATTGTGTGAATATTTAAGTCATTGAAAATATCAGTAAGAGCACAGGTTTGAGGACAAAACAAGGGCAATAGTGTGTGACTCGTGCAACAGACTTCCATGTACAATTAAGGATGGTGACGGTTCTGAAATAAAGCTCTTGATTTGTACTCGGAGCAAGATTACCATCAGGAGTAAGACTTATTGATGGTCTGATGTACAGCTTGACTCTGCTCTCTGTGATAGAATAGTAGGGGCCCAAGGTCTTTGGGTTTAAGACCCTGTTGCTTCTGCTGCTTTTGCTAAGATGAAGTTAGTTCTAAAGCACAACAATCTGCTACATTTAGTACAGGAGTTGCCAGGAAGATATTTTTTGGGGTTCGTTGGCAGTGCTTTTTTTGGATATGAAAGCTATCTCTCCAGACTCTCCCACTGCTGCCTCCTTGTCTTGTTGATTAAACCTATGCCTTTTTCCTATTCTTTTAAAAATATTCTTTTTTGTGTTCCTCATATTCCATCAGTGACTTAAGAAAGCACCACACAAGGTATGGGGGGTGCAGAGCTCATTTTTTTAACAGTAGGCTTAACCAACAACGCCCCCCCCTCCACCTACACAACAGCTCAAACAGTTTGGGTCTTGTGCCCTCCCCATAGCATACAATTGCCTCTATGGTACTGCACCCTTTTAAGGATTTTAGATAGGATTAATCGTAGCCTTGATTTTATCGCAACCGCCCTCGGGTGCCCCACAGTCACCTCCCAGTCTATATCTTCCAGGTTTTCTACATCCTTCACCTATTTCGATCGCAGCCTAGGAAGAGTGTTGGGCATGTTGCAGTTGAGGGTTTTGTAAGTTGGGAATATGGCACACTTTCGTACCTTCTCTGCTAGCAGCCGCCCTTCCAGTGGGGAGAAATCTGGGCTGCCCTCGCCACGTAACCGCTCAGCGTGCCAGACATGTCGTACCTGTGCATATTTTGATAAAATGGTTGCCGTTCATCTCAAACTCATGCTGTAGCAAGGGTAATGATATGATATCAGTGCCCTCTAGCAGATCCCCCTATCTTTGAGATCCCAGTAGGATCCCAGGCCTCGAAGTCTTGCAATTTCCGCATCTCAAGGAGCTAAGTCCCTTCCCACAAGGGTGTTTCCTGCGTGGGTCTAGAGAACGATCTCAGGCACTTCATGGCTTTCTCCCAAGCCGCTAAGGCTACTTCTGTGGCCGAGAGAAGACGCTGCCCCCTTTTTCTCCATACAAGTAGTGTGGGCATGACCTTTTTCTCCACTGTGCCCACCTTTTCCTGTTGTTAACCAGCTGAGATCAGCCTCCTTGCTTTGATTTGAGCTACTAGGGCCCATGTTAAGGTCTTTTAAATGTAGTTAATAATCCCATCGTATTCAAAAGTTTTGTGTCACCAAAGGAAATAAACAAATCCCAGTCTTACATTGACACTGTAATTTTCATTTTTATGTTTATGTATGGTTCATAAAGCCCTTAGTATAATGTAGCTGAGTGTAAAACATAACAGTTCAAACATATGTGGTCCAACCCCATCATGTAATGTAACCATTGGTGCTCTTATTTCACCTTTCAAAAGTGTAGGTTGCTGTTTTGATTCTTCAATATTTGGAAATCTGGTGAGAGTTTATGCTCAGAAGACTCTGTCTGGCATTCTGGCTTATGCTTTAACAGCCTTTTTGTTCCGTGAGGGCATCTAAATTAGGACTTGGTGTTCCACCTAGTGTGCTCGAATGAGGTCTTTGTCTAATATTTAAAACATGCTTAAATTAGCTGCTATAGTCTGCACCCCAGGGCCTACAGCTAAGCTAGGAGAAGTTCTGTTCAAGGGGTAGTCTTTCTCTAATATATGCTATAAAGAGTTCTGGTGTGGAAACGATAGCTGTGTGTGATGAGGTTGGTGTGTGCCATGAAAGCTGTGTATTTTGGAAGGAAATGTGCTTTAGGCATACATATTCTCCAGTAGCAGATTAGAAGAGGGACTATTCCTTGATCTGTTTTTGCTATCCCAGCTGGAAAAAATTGTATATAAGTTTATGTATAAAACTCAAATAAATTACATGTTGGTCCTCTTGAGATGTTGGTCTATTGTTTCTGATAATTGTTGGATAAAGAATATCATAGTTTTATTTGCCAATTTACGGCAAGCTTGCTAAAGGGTAATGAATTGGTTTAGGGACGTGATGATTTTCCAGTGCATACCCTTTTTGCAAAACAGGCCTTTGCCAGAGTTGTAAGGATGGTTTGCAGAATAAAGTGCCAAAGGATTATGTAATGGTCAAAGGAAGTTGAATGCAAGAATAAAAATGGAAACTCCTAGTTGCAGAGATTGGACGGAAAACAGAAAGATGTTTTGTGATTAGACAGATATTTGTTGATAGTGTGACTTGAGGGAACACTGGGGCTTGCCCTGTCTATAAAGATTTATGGGCAATATATAAGCCAAATAAATTTTGTTGTGGGAAAGAGTCGTCCTTACCACTGGATTGTACTAACATATAAGATGCACAGTCACATCTGAAATCTGCCTGAAGAACATGGGAAAGTGGCAACATTAGTAGATGTTGACCAACATCTTAAGGTAAGACCAGCACTGAGAGCCTGACCAGTGATAAGTGCTCAGTGTAGTCAAACACAGTAGAGTATTGCCTGTCTCATTCCTGTTCCTGTTAATGCTTTCCTTGGAAACTTAGAGTGGCAGCCTAGGATTAAAAGCTAAATTTCCAGAGAGAATTGAAGGAATCAGTCTCTGGCACCCAAGGGTTGCCTTGATGCACCTCGCCTCACAGGCTATGATGGGTAAGACAGCAATCTTTTGCATATGAAATCAGAAAGATGGAATGTTCTTGGGTGTGCTGTATTAACTAATTTGGGATAGAGGAAGGGACTGGGTAAAGAGAGGAGAGCATGGTATACTTACAGATAAGTCACAGAAGAAACAGTATTTCAATATTTGAGCATTTGTTTGGTCTATACTTTTTTGGGTGTTTGAGGTTCAAATCATAGGATTTGCTTGGGCCGGAGCTCCAAGGCCTCCATAAATCACACAGTGGGGGTTTCCGGATTCCAGTAAAGATTTAGTGGGGGTCCACAGAACTCAAAAGTGTAGGGGCCACTGTTCTACAGAGCTGGAACTGTTACAGAGAAGCTTTGGCCACCACCCTTCTTCCAGTAGGAAGTTAGGACCCCGGAATAGTAGGGTTGAGAGAATAGTGTAGTTTTGGTAGTGTATTTGGTGATCTGAAGCTGAAGGTTTACATTTTCATGCTGATCTCTGTCTGATGAAGAGTAGTTTGCATTTTACATTGGTCTCAACTGGCAGCCAGCACAACTCTTTTCATGATGCACTGGTAGAATGGTAACTTGGTTCCTTCATTTTCTTGGCATCCAGCCTGCTTTTCCTGGATTTAGCAAAGCCAGACGAGTTGACTTTTAGGTGGAAAATCAGATATACTGTAGGATTCTTCACCGGGAGGAGATGGTTGTAACCCAATTCTACTAACTGATTGATTAGCGATATATGGGATAATTTTATTTAATGTGAAGACAGTGGGTGGGGGGGAGATGGAAGACTTAATAAGTAATACTATTGTAAAAGTACAGCTGCAGCCAATGGTTTGTAATGAAACTCAGCATTAGATATCTCGCGCCAGAGGTGAGTGGTGTGGGTATGCATCAGGTGGAATACTTGTAGGACTTCAGCTAGTGGATTTAAGGTGAGCAATGAAATCAAAATAACTGTGATCAAGCGGCTGACTTTAGTAATAAATCGAGCCCTCTTCAGACACTGTGATTAGTTGTTGAAGAAGGCAGCAGAAAATATATGTGGGAAGAACAATCCAGATCCTGGGTTCAAAACTCTAAAACAAATTGAGCCCATCTCGGAAGAATCTACCCAGTCTGAAAATGCTCTTTTTGAGTTTTTGGACGGTGTTTAAAGAGGCTTTTGCCTCATCTTGAAGTTCCTAGAACTACCTCCCATCTTTTCCTAAGAATGAATCCAGCCACAATAAACAGAGATTGATTCTTACATAAGGCCTCTTTTAAACATCCTATAAACATTAATCTGCTTTGTCCACTACTTTTGTGGGAAGGCACTAACTAGAGGTGCTGTGTTTGCGCTGACATTGGCTGAAATGCTGCAAGTCATAGTCTTACAAAACAAGAATGAGATTTTAAGCTGTTAAATAGCATATGGCGGTGCATCACCATTTCTTTTCTGCTTTTGTTGATCTTGTTTTTATATAGAAGATGATTCCTTCATTTTACCATTTCTAGTGTTGTTATTATCTAATTAATAGTGCTCATGGGACTATGAGTACATGATCTGCAGGTCATTAGGTGTTTGCAGATGTTACCAAAAGTGCTTAAACCAATCAGTTACCTTTTTGCTTGCTTGGCAGCAATTTTCATATTTTTCTTGCATTAAAAATACCTATTATGTAGTTTATCCTTACTTTCCGTGCATTTAAGTTCTTTCTTTTTTTAGTGAGTGTGTCCCTGCCATAGTTTATCATTTTAAGTACAAACCTTTGTTGTAATGTGAGGACTCCAAGCTTTTAAAACTGACAGCGTCATATGCACGAGACACATGGGAAATGCCTGCCAAAGGCAGGAGGAATTGAGAATGGCCTAAGGCTTGAACGCTCAGGGCAGACCTGCCAGAGACAAACCGGAGATGGCGTAGGAATTGAACATGCAGGAAACATCTGCCAATCACAATCTGCAAAGGGGGCATTGAGGACTGACTGCACAAGAACTAGCTGCAAGCAACACGCGAAAAAAAAGAATGGTACAGCGTGCTGCCAGGATCCGCAGGGAACATCCTATCCATCAAGTACAAACAAAAGCAGAACAGGGAAACGCTGAAGAACTAAACATGTACCTTTCCACTCCTTGGTCATGTTCACACATGTCGACACCACCCCCATCCTTCTCCCCCCATTGCTCTGCTCCCTCTCATCTCTCCCTGCCTTCACATGAAGAATTACTGATACATTACTACTGAATGTTTACTGTTTCTGATTTGCATATCGGTTATTTTCTTTTGTTCTCTGTGAGGTAGAGCTCTGACTTCCAATATTTTATGTGCAGCGGATAGAGTGCGCCTTACAAGACTGTACAAAGAAATAAATGTCTTCTAAGCACCTGTGGGAACTGTGCATCATGGCTGTCTAATTAGGGTCACCGGCAGTAATACCCAGTAACTTCAACCATGCGGCTCTTGTGGGCGCTGGCAGACTGGAACACCGCCAGAGAGTAAAGGGTGCGAACCTTCACCAACCCTACTTTATGGATAGAATGTGGCAGATGGAGGAACGTCTGACATTGGTCCTTGGCCAGGAGGCAGTGTGGCACCATTAATAGATCCAGCAAGTGCTTTATTTGGGCCAGTAGTTGCAGGTGGCGCCTCCAGCAATTATGTTTCCTCAGACTTTGTCCCAGATCAAGGTAGTGAAACAAAGAGGAAAGGAGGTAGAGAACGACAGGAAAATGTGACAAATAGAGAAAGCAGGAAGTTTCACTCGTAAGATAAAGCGGCAGGGAGCATCTGGTTGTCGGCTAAAGTGGCCATACATATGGATCATCAGCACATAGGGGTTCACCCTGGACATGAGTAGATAAACATTTTCACAATAAACAAAACTGTACTGGCGTACGCAGTTACGCCTGTAAGCATGAGGCTGTTTGTGCGTGTACCAATTTTGCGAATGTGTATGATGCTGCATGTGACCCCATACCCGGGGATTAGGAGGCTGAACTGGGCAAATGAGGATAAACCTGAGCACTTAGTCAATAACTACACATAGGAGATCAGTGTTGGTAAACTCCTAAAGGAGGGTGGTGCTAGAAATGCATAGAGTGAACGCAGTGCAAATAAAAATGTATTAATCGAGCTAAAGTAAAACATTTTACGATTAATTGATGAAAAGAAGGTTAAGAATGCGTTGAATGAAGTTCAAATTGAAATAAAAAGAAATATACAGCTAATTGAAACATGCTGTCTCACTGGGAAAGTGTGCATAAAATCAGAGGCAAAAGTCACCTCTGAATTTAAAGTTGTGATCCTGTTAGGCCCGAACAGGTGCCTGCAAGCACTAGAAAATACATTAAATTGCATTTGAAATAGAATAGTTGTACCAAGGTGACCGTATCCCATCAAGCTCATTACAAATACTGGTTTCTGTCCTGGTCTCAAGTGTGATAATAGCCTAATGCACTCTGGGTGTTGTAATCTTGTGTTGCCTCCACTGAAATAATTAGCCCAACACACCTTCTTCAAAACAGAAGAGAATGTCCGTAATGAACCGGAAAGAGATGGTCCCACTAAATGTGTCCCAAAAAATTCTATTGAATTTCAGGAAACTCAAGCACCCTGCAGCACTTTCAGGCACTCATAGTGCCAGCAATCTAAAGGTGGTGTTGGCTCTAATAATGCAAGGCATTGGGCATGGATTAGTGCCACTGGTACTAAAGTACATATTTATATGTTGGTATTTATATAGTGCAAGTCTCACTTGAAAATGACTGAACAATGTATATTCATAGGGGTTGGAGACACATAGGAAGTGTATAAATCAAGCCCCCAAAGGCATAAAGAGTGACCCATTGAAACAGGTTTCCCTGATCAATGGGAGGGCGTGAGGGTGATCGGAGAGTCTGTAAGGGTAGGGCACAGCTGACAATGTTCTAAGAAAGTAGTTTGCTAGGAAGATTGATAGATGTGTTTGAAGTCTGCTTGGGCATGGTTGTTCTAAGATGATGGCCCCCATGCTAAGTGTCTATAGGATAACGTTGTATGAGATTAGGTTTCTGTGGGTGTGACAAGGCCTGTAGGAATTGGCAAGAGTTGGACAGGTGGGCTGCCAGGAGCTATTCCTTGAGGAGGGCTAGTTACCTTTAAAGTTTTGGAAATAGGATACTGGCCTTACACTGCCAGTGAGGAAGTGGTGAAGGCCCTGTAACACACTTCATATGTAGGAAAAGCATGCAAGTCATCATTAGGTTACTGATCCATCCTGGGGGTGGGTCAGGAATGTAAATTACATCGTTAACAGGTGATGTTCTCTTTCCTGATTGTGGATCTGGGATGCTAGATAGTAGGGTTAATAGCATACCACTTGAATTCCTATATTTATTCCTCTTTCTAAGCTCACTGAGCTATCATGTCATCTACTCCCTGTGGCATCACTAACTAAGCACACCCACCTGCCAAGGAAATAGGGAACAGCATCTTGGGAAACTCATGGAAATAGAAAAGAGACTTGGCAATCCTTTGCACTCCTTTGGGTTATGGTGAAGGATGAGGTTCCCTCTAGTTCTCTCTTAAGGGCAATGACACTGGGAAATTGGCTTTGTATGGCACCTACCTCTTGGACATTTAAGTTGACTGCCAAAGACTGACTGATTCATTCTTATAAAGGTCATTGGCGTAAGTGCCCACTGATGCACAGAAGACTGAAACAATGAAAGGCTTTTTGTGCATGGATGTAGGTCAGTGGGACTACTACACTTCAAATACAAGAATAAAAGAGTGTCAGCTGCAGTCTGCCTTTAAACGTACAAGTGTGTCTGCCTCCTTTCAGTGTCCCATGAAAATTATTCACATTCTTGGTCCTCTCCACTAGATGGTTTTCTGAAGAGCTACACTGTTAAATAAGAGTCAAGCCCTGTAGATGTCCCGTCATTAAACTCAAGTATAGTTGTTGAAACGTGCGCATATAATGTTTACTGTGGAATGTCTTTCTGACCTGCAAATTGATTTAAAATTATATATGAATTCAGAGGTTAGTGTATTATGTGTTTCAATCTTAAGAGACATTATTTGTCTTTTAAAATTCACTTGTTCATTGTTGTTTAACCTTACTAATGTATAAAGCATTACGAGAGGAAATGTACAGCCTCCCAAGGATTAAAATACTATTCAGCTTGTAGGGAAATTATAGTGGGAAGTAAGAGTCGTTTGTTTCATTTGCTTTGTGTGATTATAAATTATGCGTGACTCTTCTAAAAAAAACATTAAGGCTCCCTGTGGAGTACAAGAGCAGTAGTAAAACATATGCCCATTGTTAATATCATTTTCATACCTAAGGACCTAGGAGGATTGAGTGTATGTTTACTACTTGGCAGAAAACTAGCCAAATTACAGAACTTGCATTACGTGAATTGCTTGAATTTTTCCCCATTTGTGGTCATGTCATTTCACATTATTTTCACCGGTGAAAGACTGGTTCCTGTCTTCTTCCGGTATCTCATTTGACTGTTTCATAACCTTGAATGACATTTTCAATGAGTTACTGGCCAATGACATATAGTACAGTATGTGCAATTTCACACAATTTTGACAAAATTAGATATATTTTGAAAAAATATTATATTTTATGAGGGTGCCATAAACATGCAACCTAAATACTAGGGGCAGACACTATGGGCCTGATTACAACTTTGGCCGAGGGGGTTAATCTGTCCCAAATGTGACGGATATCCCGGCCACCGTATTACGAGTCCATTATAACCTATGGAACTCGTAATACGGCGGGCAGGATACCCGTCACATTTGGGACGAATTAACCCCCTCCGCCAAAGTTGTAATCAGGGCCTATCTTTGGCATTTTAAAGGAAACATTACAAGGGATGCTCGACCTGCACATACCCGATCTTGGGACCACTTACTCGTCCTTGACATCTCATCAGGTTGCCTCACTCTGTGTTCTGTACTAGTAGGGATGAGAAACTATATTGTGCAATGATTCCTCACAAGGTTACCCCTAAGTAGCGGGGACTGCATGTGTCCCTTGGGATGATAACAAGCATTTGCAATGCAATGGGTCACACATTTGCTTGTGTTAGAGGTATTAGCATTGTACAGTCCTAACTGTACTTATCTTGCCACACAAATTGAAAAATAAAACAGTTGACATCAGCAAGCCAATTCAAAGCACCATGGCCACCAGGAGTATGAGTGTGAAGGAGAGACACAAAATGAAAAAGAAGTTTGCTCTCAGTCACATGTATCAGCAGTCGTGCAATTATCCATGTAACAGGGGCAGTCTGCAAGACGGTAACAAAACCGCCCGAGGAGGGACAAAAGTAAAGCATTTACCAATGACATGAAGTCATTTTTGAAAGACAAGCCCACGAACGAGTGATAGTGATGTGCTTCGTTAAAAGCCCACAATACTCACAACAGGTCAAAGCGCTTGTGCGCTTGACCCAAAAATGCCAAATGAAGATCTCATTTTTTAGGGGGGTTCCGGACCAGCTTGGCCATTTATTCTAGCTGGAAGAATGAGGGGCACACCTTTGCCGCTAGCCCTCCAGGGTTTATGGCAGCAGTCAAAAAGAGAGAGACGGATTGGGAAAAAAAGGGGAGGAAAGAATGAGATAGGAAGGAGTGGGGCTTTTCTGCACAGGTTTGCCAGGGCTAATTTTACATCCTATGCCAGTCTTGAAGAAATACTGTACATCTAGCCCTGAGAATGCCTAGGAAGTAATAACCAAAAGCCAGCCTCTGACAGAGAAAGACAGCACCTTAAACAAGAGATGGCAATCAGACGGATCACAGAAAGCATATGCAGGAAGAGACAGGAGCTGTAAACCAGAAACCACTTAGGAATATACCAGAACATCTGCTGTAGACACACTGCTTTAACTGGGGGGTGCAAAGGGACTGAGCATAGGAAGCCTGGGACTGGAGAGGCAGCAGCTGTGACTGGCGCATGGCCTAGGGATTCAACACACAGCTGCCTGAGGTGAGTACAAGTGGCATAGAGACCGGATGCAATAAACATATGCCGGGACAGACTGCATCTCTAACTGGTAGATCCCCTAGGCAGATTGTATGATGTCACAATGATGCTTTATGGTGTGTTGCAACTTTAATTATTTGTACAATTGGTTGCCATTGTGTTAGGATATGCTGCTCCTAATAAACAGACTTACACTGAGCTACTAGCACCAAAGCTCTCTGGAAGAGTCATAATTCTGGCCCTGCATGAACAGTCCACCCGAGGGCGCACTGCAGAGTTATTTTAAGGCAGTCTGTGCCACAGTTTTAGGCTGTTTGGTGTCTTAAGGACTTCAAAAGCTGCAGCGCAGCACAATTTTGCCACATTTGAGAGGGGTAAATGGTTATTTGTCATGGGAACTTTACAGGCTTGTACTACTTTCTAATGTAAATAATAGAACATACCCAAACAACATCCACAAAGCAACACGGCAGAATTATAACATAGCAGGGCACAACACAACAGTCCAAACACAACCCAGCACAATAAACACTGTACAGCTAACTGCTGCACAAAAAACACAGCTCCACACAACCAGCAAAACGTATCACAATCACAACAAAGTGGCACGCTTTAAAAATGCACAAGTGTTCTTGTCGCACATTGGAACCGCCCTAGCACCCCAGCGCCAATTCTGATTTCATAACACAGTGGTAAAAAATGTTTGCACCAGGTATCGCCTTAATTTAGGGCACAAAACACGAAACAGCGCCAGTCAAAGATGCTTTGTGATCCAGCCCTAGTCTTTTTAATACCAGCAGTGCTTGCTATGTGCGGCTGAACCCCACCATTGAACAGCATCCAGGTTATTTATTCTTGCTGGATTTCTTTTCTGATTTGTGCAAGCTGTGTCTCCCTCCCAGAGCTGGTATGTTAAAGAGGTCACGCGGCGCTTGGGGAGCGGGGAGGCTCAGCAGAGGGAGAGGGCGCGCGCCTTGGGTGGGCGCCGCCGTGCACGGTGCTGTGGGAGCCGCGGCCGACCGCTGTTCGGAGGCTACCAAGCTGTGTTATTGCCCGCTTCCCTCGATTCTTCGGTGTGCAAGCACTTGAGTGAGATTCTCGGGAGCCTGAAGCACTCTTAGGAAGAAAATTAATTGGTTTTGACAAACCACATCAGTCCCTTGGGTGTGAGCGAGCCTAGCCTTTATTGAAACTAGGCAGAAAATCAAACGACTGGTGTTCATGCCGCCTACAGCACGGATGGGAAAACAGTTACATGCAGAGGCAAACAGGTAGCCGGGCACACACCCAGAAGAAGGGCTCACGGCCGCACACGAAATAACAGTCACACATTGAGCGTGCACACTCCGAACCTGATAAAGCAGACACCTGTCTGGATACATAGTCGGATGTGCTCTTATGAGGAGCAATACACTCAGACGCATAGCCTTTCTCGACGTGCACCGAGAAAAGGCCGATATGAATGTAATTTTTATTGTAAGGAAATTTGCATAGCGCTTCAAGCGCCATTCAATGCGTCAAAGTGCATTATCAGATGAATGGCCCATGACACTGGGAATGTGCATGTTTGGAAGGGCGATGTACTTGCAATGCGGGCTATGTAGGAGGTGTTTTGGTTTTGTATGTGATGGGCCAGGGTTGTGTTTTATAGGTATTTGAGTAGCACTTTTGATGCCCTTTGCAAGTGATTTTTGGGTGTTTCATTTGCATTACGTATATAACCATCCACATTGCCCGCGAGGTCATGAAGTGCTCTGATGTTCATTTGGTTTCTTGGCTACCTTTCGAGTGCATTGTTGAAAGGGTGTAATTTATGGATGGACGTCTTTGAAATATTCTGAAATGGTATGTAGCTATATGGGGCCCAGTGCATTGAGCATCGCTGCACATTAACATGGGTGTTGCAGAAAGTGTGAGAATGGACAGTTGTGCATGCAGGTACGTACCTTTTTTTGAGTTGGTCGGAGCCTACGTAGAAATCACAGTTGAATGTGGTGCACTTATCTTGTCTCAGGTCGTAGCACTTATTGTGATTGAGGAAAGATGTGTGAGAGGTAAATCTCACACAGTTTACGTTAGTGAGCTCATATGAGTAGCTCTGTAGGTAGCAAATAATTTTATTTTGAGTAGTAAGCTTAAGACATCTACTCTGGCAATCTTGTGTGTCCTAAAGAGGTGCCTATCTTACATACTGACCCACAGGCAAGCTGTCCTACATTCCAAACACAATGAATTGGATGCCCACTAAGAACATGCAGTGCTTAATTTGTAAAAGAATGACAGCTGGTATCCAAAGCTTTGCTCAGAATCCCATAACTTGTGCGAGTAAATGGGTTGTGTAGTCTTAAATCCACCCCAGGCCTCTTTAATCCATTACCAGACATTCCTTGCACCCTTTCTCTCACTCTTGCAGGCTCCGGCTTCATCTTCTTATGCTGGTTTTATTGTCTTTCTCTTCCTCAGTCTTAATGCTATGTTTTTTAATCCTCTCTTGCTCTAGGTAAATGTCTGATGCAGAAAAATAAGCGTGGTCCCCAAAAATCAGTGCTGGTGACCGCTACCGGCAACCACAGGCTCAAATTAAGCACTGAGAACTCGTGAGCCCAGTGCACTCAAAAACACAATGGAAGACATTGGCAATGGAAGACTTTGCATCTGGTGCGGAGCTGCACCTTTCTAGAAAAGTAAATCAAGAAGGTGCTTCTGCACAATTTGTATGCTTTTAAAATTTACAGCTCCAAGATGGGTGCCAACCATCTTGTGACGGTAAACTAAGTAAAAAAACAAAATAGTCACCACATCATGTTGCATGCAGGAACATGCAAGGTGATGCTATTCTGTGGCCTCATTATTCTGGTTCTGTTTTTTGGGTTTGCTGTTTGACATCGCTACTATGAGTACAGCTAGAGGGTCCTTGATAGTATCTCTGCTCTCTCTGAATAATACAGGTATTTGAAAAAAATATTCTATTAGCGTCACCATGTTGCCTTTTGTTCACGTCAAGAAATTGGACAAATCAGGACACAGAAGATTAATGGCTGTGTAGGAAAATGGTAGCAGAGATAGATAAAAGAGGAGGATAGTGAAAGAGGAAGGGGTCAGTGGCATAACTTTAGCCTCCGCAGCCCCGTAGTGTGGGGGTGGGGCTTCTGATCTCCAGGGGGCCCTCTCAGCACAGCCAGCACTGTGCACCAGCTGCAGGCCCTAGCCTGAAGCTCCTGATTGGGTCTGGGGTGGTGGGAGAGGGCTCCTCCATGTACTTTGTAGGGAAGGTCCGCTCAAGTTACGCTACACCACTGGAAGGGGTAGCAGTTACACTGTGTGTAGAGTGTGGCCGGTTGATGCTCCAATGGGCAATAACAGAAGTCACTTTTTTTGTTTTTATACTTGGTCTTTTGCTTAGTGCCACTGTGCTATGTTTTGCTACTTACAAGCACATTATGTGGTAGAAATACAAAGCTTAACTCAGAAGAAGAGACAGCCAGCACAGTGTACATAGCTTTGTAAATAATGTGGGCTTAGAAGTGTCCTTATTTGCCCACTGTTAGAAATGGGGCCTCTGGTTGGCAGGCAGTTCACACTCTGTCCAAGCAGGGACCCTCACTCTAGTCAGGGCAATGGAGATACACACTTAGATGACCCCTGCTTACCCCTTTGGTAGCTTGGCACAAGTGGCCAGGCTTATCTCCAAGACATTGTGTAAAGTATTTGTACCAACACACACAGTAATACAGTGAAAACACTACAAAATGGATGCAACACCAGTCTAGAAAAATAGGTAATATTTATCTTAATCACACAAGACCAAAATTACAAAAATAAAAATACACAAGTCAAGATATGAATTTTCTAAAGAATAAGAGTCTTACTCCAAAGAAAGCAATGGAAACGTTGATTTTACACTAAGTACCTGGTTTGCGTAAAAAAAAAAAAAGCAGCACGGGTGAGCGTGCGTCAAAAAAGTCAGCAATGCACTGATTCCTTACTCGCAAGTGAGGCCGTGCATCATTTCTTCAAGGGTCAGGTCTGCGATGGGTAGTTTTTCTCTCCCACAAGAGAGTGATGCATGGAGTTCCGGACGAGGAACCTCAGATCTGCGCAGGCTTGCATTGATTTTTGACGCCCAGTAATGATGCGTGAGAAATCTGGTTGCACGGTGTCGGAATACTGCGCTGCGTGGGGTTTGCATCACTATCAGCAGCCGCAAGTGGGTGTTGCTTCGTTTCTCCAGCCGCAATGTATTGATCTCCCAGCCGTGATGCAGGTGGAGCGTCGATTTTAGCCAAAAAGCGGGTGGCGCATCGTTTTTCAGCCACATTGCAGGTGGTGCATCAACATTTTCCCTGCACGGTGTTCTGTGCGTGGATTTCAGTCCTTGTTCTGCCAACGTAACCTCTCAAGGGCCCAGGGACTGGATAGGGCACCACTTGGAAGGGCAGGAGTCTCAGCAGAGAGTCCAGGTCCTGGCAGAGGAAGTCTTTGATGGCCCTGAGACCATCCAAGCCCCTGGGGATTCTTCACTAGCAGGAATATACCACAAGGTCCAGTCTTTGTCCTCTCTCAGGCAGAAGGAACAACTGCAGGCCAACCCAGCAAAGCATAGTCCCAGGCAAAGGGGCAATACTCCTCCTCCAACTCTTCATCTCTTCTCCTTGCAGAGGTTCCTCTTGATTCCAGAAGTGATCTAAAAATCTGCCCAACTGTCAGTCTGACCCAGACAGGGAATACACAAGCAGGCAGAGTCACAGAATGGTTAAAGCAAGAAAATGCCCACTTTCTAAAAGTGGCATTTTCAAACAGACAATTTAAAAAACAACTTACCAAAAGATGCATTTTAAAATTGAGTTCTGAAACCCCAAACTCTCTATCTCCATCTGCTCTCAAAGGGAAACTCCACTTTAAGGATACTTAAAGGCAGCCCCTATGTTAACCTATGAGAGGGATAGGCCTTGTAACAGTGAAAACCGAATTTGCCAGTATTTCACTTCTAGGACATGTAAAACACTTCAGTACATGTCCCACCTTTAACATACACTGCACCCTGCCCACGGAAATACATAGGGCATACCTTAGGGGTGCCTTACATGTATTTGCCAGGTCAAATTGGCAGTTTAAAACTGCACACACAGACACTGCAGTGGCATATCTGAGCCATGTTTACACGTGGGTGGCACAACCAGTGCTGCAGGCCCACTAGTAGCATTTGATTTACAGGTCCTAGGAACCTCTAGTGCACTTTCAGAGGGACTACTATAAAATCAAATATGCCAATCATGAAAGAGCCAATTACACATACAATTTACACATAGAGAGAACTTGCACTTTAGCACTGGTCAGCAGTGGTAACATGCCAACGGCAACAAAAACAGCAAATACGGAGTCCAGCACACAGCAACAACCTGGGAAGCAGAGGCAAAACGTTAGGGGGGACTATGCCAAGGATGCCATGTCTAACACCTACCAGACAGCATTGATTCTCAAAAAGCAGCAGCTACAGTAGCCAGTGCATGCATGCTGTGTAGGATTATTTTGAACCAGTCTGAAATGAACATTGTTTTGCAGTCCTGAAACCAGTATTTTGGGTAGCCTTTTTGCAACTGGAAAGCATGGGCTGCAGACTAAGGCGCCAGTCCTGAAGATTTACGTGCTTTTATTAAATATATTTCTGCAACCAGAACTTGTAGAAATATTTGGACTTCATAAAAAAGCTACTGCATGGAGAACAGCTGTTATATTTGTCGTTTTCTTTTTAATTTACCAAAGGATAACACTCCATGCGTGTTTCCTATATCTTCCTTTGGGGTGGTTTCTGTTTTTTGTGTAGTATTTAATTACTTTATCCAGTTTGTCATTGTTGTGACATTTGTCTCTCTGAATTGTCTTTCCAAATAATAGTCAGCCTTTTAGGTTCTACGCTGAGTCTAGTGGCTCAGCAGACCAATGCGTCCACAGTAGGGAACCATATTTGACCTCACGGACACAGGTTTAAACCCCTACATGTCTTCTTAACTTCTCACCCTTCCAAGGTCGATGAAAGGAAACCATTGAGTTGGGTATCAATAACCGTTTGGGACTCAGCACCAAGGAGCCTGCCTGAGTGAGCACAATGCCTTGCAAATACTTTATATGTATTTCTTAACTTTATTGTTGTTCTGGGTAGCTGACCGCATATCCCACCAGCATTTTAGCTGAGGAAGGAATTGCTGCTTATCAAGGATGGCCCAGAGATTCCTCATAACAACAAATTTACATTTGTGTGTTGTATTTCTCGTGCCTTGTGATAGGCCAGTCATAGCTCCATCAGAACTGTCGGCACTCTCCCCAAAGCAAAAGTTTTAAGATCCCATACATAAGCTAATGTTACTGATAAACTGAGAGCAGGCTACAAGAGCCATAGATGTCAAGTGCATAGCATTTCGTAGAATTTGCATAGGCCAGCGGTTAGTGGCCGAGCTTGGGTTGTTTCAGGATATCCACAGGGTGACTTGTGTAGAGACTATAATATTTTCAGTGTAATCTCAGACCACCCATGAATCTGCTTATCTTATATCTCCTTTTTTCTGCATCAGCCAAATCTCTGATCTCACACTGGGACCTGAATCCACAGATAACTTCAGGCTCGGGCTCCTGAAGTTAAATCTGGAGATAGGAAAGCAGTTGGGCTAAGGAAGATACATAGAGATCATATAGCCTAGGCTAGAAGCGAAAAATGCAAGAAAGAGGAAAGAAACAAAGAAATAAAGTAGAATGACAAAGAATCAAGTGCATAGAACTGAAGAAGCTTAAGGACAGGGGTCCAGAAAAAAAGCTAAGTCAAACCCCGGAAATGAAGGTACTGTAATTTAACTGAGCTCCGCAGTAATGCCTAAATCTTTGAGATCCCTGGACCACAGGTAGTGCTTGCCACAAGGATTATCTAGAAGCCCTTAATCCCTCTGGACCCATGACTCTCAATTGTGCAAAGTCGGATTTTTCATGTTCATGACATAGTAGCATAAATTGTTGTCATTTGAGTTCTTTTAGTAGACAGAAAGCCTTCTCCATGCATAATGTAATATCACACTTATGTCACCTTACAATGTGGGTAATCGGTGAGCAATATAAGATTTCCCCTCACTAAAGAAAGCAGTATGTTGTGTTTCTATTATATTCTAAGTGGCAGCTAGGGAGGGTAAAATACCTTATGTAGCACATTTCATAGTTTAATGTGTCCACCCCCATCCAGGTGAGAAAATACTGATCCTCTTCAAAGACCATCCGCTTCTCATCCTCTGTGGTTTTGACTTCAGTCTCTAAGAGAATGGTTCTGAGTGGCCCTTATGTCAAAGACACATCACTCAGAACATCAAAGGGTTCTGTCACTGAGAACAATAGAGGTCCCTACCACCAACAGGAGTGGCCTTGCCTAGTAGTCTAAAATTTCTTGATATGAAAGCATAAACTGGTGTCTGATATGAGGTGTTGCATTTTGAAAGCAGCACATTTCTGCTTTTAGATAATCTCATAAACATTCAAATTATTTAGAGCTTTCCCAAAGCTAAACGGTATCTCATTTAGTGTACATTTAGGGCCAGATGTATCAAAGGGTTTTTCCCATTCTGTATCAATGGGAAAATGTGTTCATACATATGGCCCTAAGTCTGCTGCCACCTTAATATAAGTATATATTTAGAATGTGGTGCCTGGCATTAAGCTTGCTTATTGACATATGTCTGCATCACTAAACTGCCCGTCACTATTGTTCAACCAACCTTTTGTTTTTTTCTGGTCCATAAAATGTGCTATGCATTAATATTATTGAAAACTGGACTCATGAGCCTCTGGTACCAGTGTGGATGGGGGTCTAAGTGGCAGCAGTGAAGCCTAATGGGCTTTACTTTATGTGCAGTCTCAGAGAATACCACTGAGGGATTCTGGGAATGACTGTGTGGAGCTTAGATGTACATTTTTATAGAGCGCTGTCCTTAGTGGACAGTTCCTAGTATGCTATGGATATCCCAGGTTTGATTAATGGCGTAAAGAATGGCCCTACAGAGATGATGTAATTAGTGTGGAACTGGTCCTCAAAGACACCAATGAGAACTCCCCCACTTATCCACTAACAATTTATTTAAATAAGAGCACAAAGCCTATTACCTTGGTACTACTATTTCATCAAAGAATGTTAAGTGGAATAATACACAACACCTGTTTGTATTCAGGTCTGTAATTGCAGTGTTAATGACTTGACTGTGTGTTAAGTTCTCCTGCTGTCCCACAGATTAAAAATGAGTGTGGTGGATCATTAAGTACTTTTTCTCTCCGGAGCCCTTTCTTCAAAAACATAAATCACAAGTCCTCTGCCACTAACTCAGATCAAAATAGACGTAGGGATTTCATACAAGGAAACCTCCTGGGTTACTGGTCTTATGATGAAATGGGAACCACATAAATCGACAATGGGAGAAGGGCTTGGTTGTGGAGGAAACACAACAGAGAGCAGGAGGAAGGTGGGGGGGAAAAACATCAGGCAATGGGTGAGAGCGGGAGAAGGCTGGAACAAAGTTGACAGTGGGAGGAGGATGGGTGGGGTGGGGAAATGCAATGGACAGCAGGAGGATGAAACACAGCAGACAGCAGGATGAGGGCATGTGAAAGTAGCATGGTGGAGGGAGCACCACCAATAGGAAGAGGGCGGGGTAAAGGAGAGTGACTGCAGACACATGCAGTCTGAGAGTGCATGTTCAAGAGTAAGAAAAGAGTGCCTGCAGGAACCTGCGGCCAGTGGAAGCTGTACTTGGTCCATGCCCCACGGCAGGTACACCAAATAAGAAGCAAGGAAATGAGACTGGCGTGGAAGCCACCCAGTGGTTATTAATGGTAAGTAATTCATGTTGAGAATACTGCCACTTGAGTTGAAAATGTACTGAAACAGCAGAAAGAAGAAGCAGCGCCCTGTGACACGGTGCATGGTGCAGTTTGTGCTGATTTTACAGCATGCAACAAGCATTAAAAATGAATGCGAGCAGCGCTACCTGCTGAATTCCAAAACATGTAGGGGGTCATTCTGACCCTGGCGGTCCGAGACCGCCAGGGCAAAAAAGACCAAAGCACAGCCAACAGGCTGGCGGTGATTTTTTCGGTATTCTGACAGCGGCGATATAGCTGGGGTTGCACCGCCGGGGCCGGCGGTTTACCACAGTTTATGTCCCGGCGGTGATAATCCGCCAGGGCAGCGCTGCAAGCAGCGTTGCCCTGGGGATTATGACCCCTTTACCGCCAGCCTGTTTCTGGCGGTTTTCACTGCCAGGAAGAGGCTGGCGGTAAGAGGTGTCCAGGGGGCCCTGGGGGCCCCTGCACTGCCCATGCCTCTGGCATGGGCAGTGCAGGGGCCCCCTGACAGGGCCCCGGCCAGCTTTTCACTGTCTGCATAGCAGACAGTGAAAAACACGACGGGTGCAACTGCACCCGTCGCACGGCCGCAACACCACCGGCTCCATTAGGAGCCGGCTCCTGTGTTGCGGCCTCATTCCCGCCGGCCCAGCGGGAATGTCGGAATGGGGCCGCAGGAGTGCGGCCGCATTGGCGGCCGCATGGCGGTTTCCGCCTGGCGGGCGGCAGTAGCCGCCCGCCAAGGTCGGAATGACCCCCGTAGTGTTAATGGAACTCTATGGAATTCTGCAGAGTAAAACTCCACAAGTTACACCACCCCTATTTTATAGAGACTCTGCACTTGATTTGCCCTCTCTGTGGTCTGGGTAGATGTGCTGTGGTACATGCTATGTGTGTTGCCACTTGAGCTTATCTTTTCTGTGGCATGACATTTCTGTGTCTTTCTAGAGGGGCTGTGCTTCCTCAATGAACTTTTGTGACATTTTCACCAGCTGTGCCTGATCTACTGGTTTGGACCTTCCCCACAAGTGGAAAGGGCAATTTTCTATTGCCTTGAAGGTATTTTACCTATTTCTAGCTTTCCACTTAGCTGAACCTTTGCTACTTAGCTTTGGCTGCTCTGCTCTTGTTTCCCCCGTTATGGGTCAGGCATTGGTGCCTTTTTGTGGCTCTCTGTCTATGTTCTTGAGGGTGCTTGGCTATGTGTTTATTTTGAGAATGTAATCTTGTGCCTTGTACTGCCTGCAAAGCCATCTTGTTTGGCAATCCTCTCCCTGACCCCGCCACTCCCCGAACCTGGGATACAGTTCCATGGTGATCTTGCCACTGTGCTCTTATTTTTGCTTCCGCTGCAGTGTGTCTGCTCTGCTATTTTTCTCACTGTTGCTACCTTATTGACATTTCTGATTTTATTTTTTCACATCAGTGGCTGTAGTTTCATTGTGTGGCAGCTGTCTTTGTTAAATTCTTTGCCTTGTAGGGGTTGGCTATTGTGGGAATCTGTTTTTTTTGGGTTGCCTAATCCTATGGGCACACTAGTTGTACCTTCTAGTCACAACTACTGGGAGGCTTTTTTATGCTGGCTGTTGGAGCTGGCACTTGTGGCTATGTTTCTTGTCTGGTTCCAACCTTTTTTCTTTGTGCTTGCCCTTTCTGGCTGGTTACCTTGGTTGGTAATTGCTGCAAAATATCTGTCTCCGGGTTATAGACATACATTTTGGTGCAATGAATTGGGCGCGGAAGTAGAATCGGAGATATGAAAATAAATTTAAGTAATCAAGGCTTTAGGATTTGTCGTCTTATACAATAATACTTTACTGAAAGATGCTGGAGACTGTGATGCCTAACCTCTGGTCAAGCCTCTATTTTAATTGATGTTACTTACTATTGATACAGGCAGTGAAAAGACATCCCATAACAACCTGATTAGTGTGAGATCATCTAGAAAAATGTTGGCCCTTCTTATTGGATGGTGAAATGTAATGTGCAGATCTAAGGGCCAGATGTAGGTAGGTTTCATTTTGCGAGTTGCAAATTGCGAGTACTAGCAACTCGCAATTTGCAACTCGTAAAATGAAATGCAGAAAGGTGTCTCAGACACCTTCTGCGACTCGCTATGGGGTCGCAAAGACACACCTCATGAATATTAATGAGGTGGGTCGCAGTTTGCGACCCCATAGCGAGTCTAGGCACTCACAGGGATGGTGGCCTGCTGGAGACAGCAGACCACCATGTCTGTGACTGCTTTTAAATAAAGCAGTTTTTTTTTTCTTTTTGCAGCCCGTTTTCCTTAAAGGGACCCCTTCCCTTTTGCGAATGAGTTACCATCCACTTCTAGTGGAGGGTAACTGCGCTAGTGGATGGTAACTGCGAGTTGATTTGCGACCACTTTCGCGGTCACAAAGCAACTCAACATCGCGATGCGGTTGCAGATAGGAAGGGAACATCCCTTCCTATTTGCGAGTTGGAATCACATTTTGCGAGTCGGTACCGACTCGCAAAATGTGACTCTGCATTGCGTAAGGCCTTTTGCGCCTCGCAAACTGCGTTTTTCGCCGTTTGCGAGGCGCAAAAGGCTTCCTACATCTGGCCCTTCCTCATTCGTACATTCCTTACATATTTTATTATCCTAAAGAATCTACAGGAGGCCATGGCATGCAAAATGGCGTGTTTTAGGGAAGTGTAAATTAGCAGATCAGTGTGTGAAATCCATGCGATTGTATGTGTACTAAATCATGCACAGAGGTCATATCTGTGAAGCAAAGCAGTGTGAATAATTTAGTGTGCAGTTCCTTTATGCATCTCAAAATATGGACGAGGTCAAGGCCCAGTGTTTTCATGAATAGTAATGTCTTGTTGATGACGTTTTACTGTTTAGATTATAACCTAAAGGCATTAGTCATCAAGTTTGTCAGCGGAGTAAGCTTGTGCAGGAGCTTGCCTGAACATACCTATATTGTTTCATCGCAATACGAATTTGTACACGTAAACTAGGAAATGCATAGCATGTTTAAGCAAGCTGGCATTGTGGGTTGTGGATAGTCTTGTATATTTTCTTTTGACTCGTGAGTAACCGAAACCTCTTAACGTATTGTTGGCGCACGGCGTACTTGTTTGTGTGACTTACACCACTTTCCATTTCTAAAGCAAGGGTAGGCATAACAAAGTGAATTGTCTCTTCTTTTTAAGTAAACAAACGCTGCCCCTCGCTCTATGGATCTTTTCCTTACTAGTTCATTTGATTGCATTTTCTCTTTTGCACAACGTAAGACTTGTTTAAGTAAACGTAGGTTATGAATTCATGAACGTTTATAAGTTTATTTGTTAATTCACTAAAAGTGCCAAAAGTTTGTATTTCTTCCTCTTTGCCACTTCTCTTACACCTCGATGGAAAGGGCTGTGCCATAAATAAGTCAAAGTGGATTATGACATTTCATCAGTGTCGCAGCAAAAAGGGGCCTTTAAAAGGGTCATGCTGCAGATTTTTGGACAGATTGCGGCTCCCTCTGGCTTACAGTTGTGCCGTGCAGAGCCGCAGAGGTCTCCAGTCGGACTTCCACTGCCACCGATGCTGTCCCGCCCTCGGACCCACCACTGGGCCCGTACCAACGCCAGTACTGACTGCAATCCTGGGGCCACTATCTTTACTGCTTCCTTCAGTACCAGTGCCGACACTGACTCCTGCCACAGACCAGTGATCTGATCCTGACACCAATCTCCGACCCCAAACTGACACCGGCTCACCCAGTCCTCTGTTGCGCTATGGAACTACATGAAAGCACACTTAGTGGTTATACAATCAGATCTCAGTCTCTGGCCTTTATTGGGACATCAGCACCAACAGATGATTCACACTCTTTAAACTCGATTAACCTGTGCAAGAATTCATAGTCTCTCACAATATGGAAGATGATGAGGAAGGGGACAGATTGCGGTCACCTCACTATAGTGATGACGCATTGTACTCAGACTTATAAAATACCTGTTGGCTAAACTCGTCGCCAGAAATGGAGCTAGATTCTCCACTTGGGCAACCACTCGACAAAAGTACTTTGTTTGTGATGGTGGAGAGAAGGGCAGCAGACCCACCAAAATTGCAGTTGCTTAATCTCTAGACAATATCTAATGTATTGGCTGAGAATTTTGAAGCAGGGCATGCTTCATCCGAGACAGTATTCACATTTAATCAAGTTTTATTGATGCCCTCCTGGCTTCATGGTCCATGCCAGGCTCATTTCTGTCTGATAGGCTGCTTGTGGCTAGCCGAAATAGACCAACCCCCAATAACCTGAACATTCAGCCAAAGCATCCCACATTAGAGAGGCTGACTGTTCAAGCTTCAGCAAGCCGTAACAATTATAATTCTTTTTTTTTACCTATCCTCTGACTTTCACAAATAGAACATTTTCTTCAGTTGGCTTTGCCCCTAGATTTATCAATGCAATTTGCTGTATGCATTATGGAATGTAGCCAGAGACATCTTGCCTGCTGTCACGGAGGACCTCAGGGCCTCATTCGCCAAAACAGGAGCATGTGGTAGTATAGAATTATGGTATGAGGAAGTATATTGAGCATTTTTCTTTGTCCAGTAGAAAAAACAAGATAGTTTGTTCTGGTTAAAACAAGGACTGGCAAAACCAATAGGTGTCACCTTTTGGTTTTGCCAATCCCGACCTATTGGCTTTGCCTATGCTTTTTGCTGATGCTATTCAGCAATCAGCTAAAAGAAAAAAAAAGCACAGGTGCACATGCATCACCAGACGTGGATATATGTGCCACAGTGTCACCATTCATGTGTCATGATACATCGGCATTTTATTCTTGTTCTAAATGATCTTTCCAAAATGGTGGAACCATGCCTTAGAGCTTTAAATTATAAGAAATATATGTAAAAAAGGGCAATAAAGGCTATTTTTTCAAGAAATAGCTGACAGCCCCTCCAAAAAAAGGAAAAAAAGTCCTTGCCGTTGGAGGAAGAAACACTGGAGTGTGTGGGGAATGGGAGGATGGAGCAGCAGAGGGTCTAAGTAGACAGCTGTATAAATGGAAATAAAAGCCAAGCGGGAAGATGTAAGAAGCAATGTATGGCCTTGAGGAAGGAGCAACAATGAGAGCCCAGGGTGGGAATGTGAGGGGGTAAGTGGCGTACTGAGGAGAGTGCAAGAAAAGCCATGCACACAAATGTGCCTGATGTGGAAATGTAGAAGGATAAAAATCATCCATTCAAAATTATAGGAAAGAAGGTATGCTTCGGGGGCAACAACACAAGAAGAGGAGGCCATCACACATGATGCTGTCAGGTGAGATTGACAAGAAAGCCAACCAATGGTAAGCAAGAGAAAGCCTGCATGAAGTATTGGTATTGTCCACAATAGATCGTCACCTATAGACAGCAGGGGGAGACCTAAAAATATCACATAAAAAACACATTTCTTCTAACATCAATAACCAGCTCATAGACTTTATTGAAATTATCTTGGTGTTTCTTCGTGTCCCTTAATATGCCAATAAAATGAACTCTGTATAGTGGAAACTTTTTGTAAAAGGTCAGTTGGATGAGATGTATTTACCACCCACAGTATGCTATATTTAGATCTATTTTCTTCATGCTGTGAATTATACAAATGAGCATTCAGAGGTTTCTAGATTAGTCAAACAATTTGTGGTGACCTATGGGAAGGAAGGGGTTTTGACTGATTTAGATTAAATAGTAACTGAAAATGCAATGATTTCCGTAATAAGTGCTACATAAGTAAAATAATCCATCATAGTAATTCTCTCTAACGTACTTTTCTTTTATCATTTTCTATTGATCGATCTGTTTCCAAATTCGAAGCCGTGGCTATCACTAGTGGAAGAGGTCAGTCACACCGAGTCCTGTTAATATGGGGGGCCCACTGAACCTCAGACATGCCTCTTTTACCACCCAACCAAGAGTGGTTGGTACCAAGTCCCATTTTCCTTGCTTGCACTGCAGCTCAATGCACCGTGGTACAGTTACTACACCACTGGTCGGATTGACCATTAACTTCAAAAATGAAGAATTTTTTGTAACCACAAAACTCTATAACTCAGCTTCTAGTCAGGGTCATATATATTTTTAGTTCAGAAGGTCAGGGACCCTGTAACTCACTCACTCTTCAAACTTTTATCACCCTCAAAAAAAGTGTTCCTTCCCCAATTTCCTTAATGGGATCACCCTCCTAAGCACCTGACTTGACCCTCATCTTTGATGCTAAGGTGAACAGATATGGCACCAGGGCCAAGCAGTACCCGAGACTAAACGTACTCCGATTATGGTTGACTTTTACTGCCCAGTCAGGTGGGGCTCACTTCCATTAGGGCCTATACTTTACTGCTTCTAGCGGTGCACGTGATAAAACGGCTTAAAACAGTTCGCTTTGCGTGTGAAGCATGCAGATTCCGTGTGCATTGCTTGGAAACATCTCGGAAAAGATGAGCGACGGCGCGTGCTGCCGACCGTGCGGTGGGAGGCGGTGGCAGATGTGAAGGCTGTGCACCTTCCTGGGTGCGAATCTATTAGCAGCGCAAATTGTCGCCTAACAGTGTGCCGCTGTGCACAATAAGTGCTGCACGGGGGCGCGCGCACGTCGAGCGGTGCGCGCGGGGAGCGCGCGAGGCCCCTGCCGGAAACACCTGCTGCTGTCACAGCCCCCCATTAACTTTACAGATGCCGAGGAGCGGTGCGGTGAGAGACGCTGATTGCTTGCTGTCTCGAAAAGACAGTGCAAGCGCAACTCCGGCAATTAATTAGCGGAGCTGCACTGTCTCGAGGTGCAGAGGGGGAGTGATCAGTAAAAAACAAACTAGTTGCTCTTACTATCGCTGTTCTCGCAGTTCCAGTAACCCCCCCACCCCCCTCGCAGGAGGGTAGAAAGGAGGCTATGGGTCCTATTACAAGTATGGAAAATGATAGCTACGCATCTGTTTACAGGCCTATCCTGTACAGCGCGTGTGTGCTTTCCTCTCACACTGTACCCAGTGAGCGCTTCGGCACAGACATTTGCACGGCCGGACTTTGATAGGGTTTTATTTCACGGAAGAAGACAGAAAAATCATGTTCTTTATCCCAGGCCTTCTCCCATCCCGAACTAAGCAATCCCTAAAAGAAGAAACACATACATCACACTTCTATAGTACACTCAGCCCTGTTAACCAACTCTCACTGTCCTCCCAGCTGCTTCTCCTGTCCTCACGTAAACAAAACAATCCGCTGCTCGCCGAGCCTGCCAATTCCTTCCGACCTCAAAACCATAGAAATTCATAGTCCTCATCTTTGTCCTTCTCCATGCTCGGCTGCTATTTTGTCCCTCAAAGAGCAGGGCTGACTTCATTCAGGCAGTGCTTAATTTGTGCTTGTTGTTTCCGGAGCGGAGCACCGGCACTTATTTTTGAGGGCAGGCACTTACTTTTCTGCCTCAAGCATTTACTGTAAGCAGAAGACACATATGGGAAAGACAGAGGAAGAGAAAAACGAAAAAGCGTCACAATGGGAGAAAGCTGAAAGAGTGAGCTTAAGGGGCAGGGAGTGGCTTTAAATGGATTGAAGATTTTTGAGATGGCTTCAAGATTATGCTGCTTCAGTATTCCGTGTTCGCACTATAATTGCAGCAACCGCGTGATCAAGAGGACGGCCTTGGGCACCGGCACGTTTTTATTTACAAATTCAGCACTGCATTCAGGTAACCCCTTCCGCAAGGCAATACTCTTTCAACTGTCTTTTGACCATTCCTGCAACCGGAAGCACCCTTCCTAGTTGGAGACTCTGGGCACTTGTCGCTAAGCCGGCCTTTCATGTTGCTCATTCCATTCACTTGTGTGACCTCTAGATCAGTAAACGTAGTGCAATGGTGTACGGTGATTCCTTGTTACCTCCATCCCTCTTGCAAGACGGCTCTTTCAGTGGTGTGCATCTTAGTGAAGTGCTCCAACGTGCATGCATGCCATGGGGTGCATGTGGTGCAAATAAATCGGGATGTACTATAAAAACACCTTATTTGGTGTGGCGGTTTTTCACCGGGACAAGTGATGGTACATGATTACGGTGTGTGGGCTTAGAAAAACACCTCGTTTAACTTAAGCCTGTTATCTGAAGTGTCCAGCTGGCATAATTAACTCGACCACTGTCCAAAGCACTTCATGTCAATTTGAGCGGGGTTGCATCCCAAACTCAATGGAAATAGATGTAGGGGCATGTACTAAGTAAGAGTGGTGCATCCTGTAACTCAATCATTGAAAGCAGGGGTTGGATGGTGTGACTGTGCAGTGGTGACAGATTAGTGACCACAATATGTAGTGGGCAACAACGCAATATGCATAGAGTTCTGTGTGTGTCAACTGGCTGTTAACAGTATGCTTTACTTAATTGAGTTGGACTGAGCTAGGTGTGTGCGGCCACTGAGAGTAACAGAGCTGTCTACACAGAGGAAAAGCTGGGTGTGCTGTATGTCAATCGTGATAGTGCTGGACATGCATTGTATTCTGCATGGCTGTGCTGAGTGTGCACGGTGTATGGTCTTCCCAGTTGTGAAGTATTTACATTGCTTTCCAGCTTGTACCACCACTAAGTCTCTGTTTTCAGCTCAGAGCTCTCTTGTCCATCTGTCTGCCCCTCTTACACACAAACACCAACCACAACACCTACATCCTCATCTCACACGGTGTCACACACTCTAACACTTTTTACATTATGCACTCATTCAAACACACAACATGTCTATCACCACCTCACACTGCCCACTGCATGCCATCACAAAAAGCCCTCTTTCTACTTGGTGTATGTGAGGGACCATCGCAACTACTATTGGTTGTGTGTTTGCTGGGAAGTGACGACTATGTTAGTGACTGTGCTATGTGTCCAGCCTGTGCCGATTTCTTGTGGTGCTGTGGCCACTGAGTGACCGAAGCATACTCTAATGCTGGCCTTGCTCAGTGGTATGGGGAAACATGCAGCAATGGAGGATGCAATTATCCAGCAGGCTTGACCAAATGATGTGCCAAGAATAAAATTGTGTGACATTTTGAAGTACAATATTTGGCAGTATTTCACTGTTTTGTCATTTTTAACAATTTAAAGTTTTTTGGCTAACATTTTGCCACATTCTCACAAGTTTCGCACCTGAATAAAACTAGAGTTACTAAAAATTGGTCAATCAACCTCTTGCGACTAAAAGTGTGAACTTTTTTATGAACATTTAAACGGCTTGAATGAGAAACATTTTTTAATCATGCAAATTATTTGACAGATGGTGGGTTACGTGTCAAGTGCAGTAAATCATTAATTAAGCCAAATTACACAATTCCAGCGGGACCGACTATACTATCGCTGCCCTGTGTGGTTGGCCATACTTAAAAGAATAGGTTTTGTTTGTGGGTATGCTAAATGCATGTCAAGCCCACTGAAGACTAACCTATCTTTGCCCTGGAATGCAAAAGCCTGTGACCTGTGGAAGTAGTGAGGACACCACTAACTGGCCACAAAATGTTCCCACACATCCGCTTGGACACCGTAGTTCTTGACCCACGTTATGCAGTAGGTACTTGAATGATCAATAATCTCATCCAATTTCTGATGGGTCTATCTAAATGCAATAATCACAGGGATCAGCTAGGACCAACGACTGTCCCAATCTCAGTTTCATCAATTTTCGACTACAAAGCAGTGACCTATTTCCCTCCCTCACAACTTCTTCCCTGCCTGCACGTTACATAACTTCAGAATGGGGAAGCTGCACATCTTTGCTTATAGTAGCACTTTGGTGCTACGCAGTTGATAGGGCGAACCGGGAGGGGAGTGTAGAACGGTAAGTTAGCTACGTTATACAACCGTCTTCAACTTTGCAGCCACACAGTTTTCTGTGCAAGAGGTACCCGGTTAATTAATCTTTCCAGCCTCATTACTTTTACCTCACTCACTCCTTGCTGTGCACCGTCTGTGACCACTGTTATTCTCAAGGAGTGCACCCTGCAGCAAATCACACCCAGCTCCACCTTCTCTGGACTTTTTCCAAAAACCCACAATTTGTCAGTGATATTTAAGTTTGAGCCATTTTGTGGTGCTTTTTTCTCTTCACCTCCACAAAATCAATTACTGACACAGTTGGATGTAAATGTGTTGCAACAAGCACCCAGCTGTACCACTGCTACTTTCTGATGCGTTCCACATTTGAAGCCAGAGATTCACTGACCTCTCTCGCACTCCGTAGGAAATTGGATTACTGCTTGTGATAAAACCTTACTCAAGTGACAACCACAATTCTTGTCGAGGGGAAACACAAGAAAACCACAAATCAGCCTGTGCTCATCCCTAAGGTATATTGGCACGAAAGCAGCCAGCCTTATTTAAGAGGAAATATATAAAGGAATTATATGGCACACAAGCAGTGCCAAAGTGAAAGTCCAACACAAGAAAAATCCCTCACCAATTTGAAAAAATAGAATAAAATGTAATCAATTATTTGTGGACGAAACAATAACAATCAAAACAGTAGAATTGGAGGCATGCAATTTTTAAACTATAGGTAAAAATAATGCTAAAAGCACAGAACACCTACTGTGGTTATTTGGTCACATCAGACCGGACAAAGTCATAAGTTCAGGCTGACTAAGATGGAGTGCAAGTCAGTTATATGGACCAAGTTAGGCCCTTTGAATAAAGAATCTTATGTCATTGGTGCATGGTCCACAATGATGCTGCGTGGCAAGGCTATATGGGGCTTTGCATCACATCACATCAGTTCCAGTGGGAACCACAGCTGGGGTGGCAAAGCACATTTATCTCCAGGTCAAAGGATTCGGGCCTTGGGAGGCACCACCTGGGGAGTTGGGACTCACAGCAAGCATAGTCCAGGTGCAGGATTCAAGGAGGTTGAAGCTTTTCTGTCTCTGAGGCTCTGATTAGGAGGCCAGCCATTTAGTCGTTGGAGCCACTCTAGTGGTCCTGGGTTCAAAGTGTAGGTCCAGTTCTTATCACTCAGGCAGCGGGGCAGCAAAGCAGTCTTTCTTTCTTGCTGCAGAGCACCACAGCAGTATTTTTTCCTGAGCCTTCCACAAGTTCAGAAGTGTCCTGACAAGTTGGGTCTGAGGGACCACTACCTATATCTGCTGCCCACTTTGAAGTGGGAGAAGCTTGTAGAGCTTTCCCCCTACAGGCCTGTCTGGATTACAGACCTGCCAGGATCTGCCTCCCTGCCCTGGCCCAAATTGTTTGGGGGCACAGAAGATTAGTGTGAAACCCTTTGTGTGCATGTGCTGAGGCAGAGTCTTTGTAATGTGCATGTGTGCTAGGTGACAGCTCCATCCCATACCAACTTAGAGATGTCACATTCTTCCAACACATATTCCCTCTTTGTCTCACTGTCTGGGAGTAATACACAAATACCACCTGCCAGCTACACATAGTCATGTGACCCAGGATACAGACTGAAGGCACTAAACGGTTAGTGCAAAAAACGCCAACTTCCAAAAAAGTGGCATTTTAAGAATTGTGACTTAAAATCCAACTTTACTAATAAAGAGGATTTTAAATTGCAATTCTTTAGACACTAAACTTGAAATTTCTACTTGCTTCTACTTGAAAGTTATCACTTATTAAATCCAGTTGGGTGCCCCAATATTATCCTATAGGAAAGATAGGCCTTGCAGTTGTGAAAAACAAATTTAAGAGTTTTCTTCACTACAAGGACATGTTCAATTTAAAAATACATGTCCAACCTTTAAACACACTGCACCCTGACCAATGGGCTGTTTAGGGCAAATTCTAGGGGTGATTTATATGTATTACAAAGGAAGGTTTAGGCCCAGTAATTTTTTTTTTTTGCCCAGTGGAAATGGCAGTTCAATAACTGCACATTCATTCTGCAATGGCAGGCCTGAAACATGTTTAAAGAGGTTACTTAAGTGGGTGGCACAATAAGTGCTAGAGGCCCTCTAGTAGCATTTCATTTACATTGGTGTACCAATTTACTAGGGACTTACATGTAAATTAAAAGTGTCAACTTATTGTAACTCAATCATGTTTAAGGCGGGAGCACGAGCATTTTAGCACTGGTTAGCAGTTGTAAGGTGCACAGAGTCTTAAAAGCCAACAAAAACATGGTCAGAAAACCGGAGGGTGAAGGTAAAAGATCTGGGGTTGACCCTTCATAAAGGGCCAAGTTCAACACAGTAGCTCATTTAAACACAAACATGCATATTTCCCCTACCCATAAACCTAAATGCCTGAGAAACATCAACATAAAAACTGTCTCTGACAACTTTTGTTGTATAAAGACAATCCAACCACACTAAAAATTTGCATAATACTTTAAAATATTGGTGCAAAAATTGCTTTCCGGTTCTAACATTTTCCACTCATTCTGTACCACCCAGCTGATTATGTCACATTTTCACAGCATAATGTTCATAGTTCTAAGATCGCTTACCATAAAATGCAATTCTGACTAACTATTATAATACTGTTGCCAGAGTCCAGCTTCTCTATAAGCTCCTGAAAGTATCCCTTCTTACATCTCCTCATTATATTCAATCATTTTCATAAGGGAAATGTGAAATATGCAATAAGGGAGACCCATATATGCGACACGGTTGACCAAATTATGTTGCAAGAAAAGGCAATAAATGCAGCTCAATTTAGTGCCAGTTTAACATACAAATACAGCAATACGCACCTAAAAGGTGACTAGTCAACTTTTGTGACGGGCCGTCCACTGTGTGGAATTAAGTTGCCACATTTTAAGCAATATTTGATTAATTTGAGCTAGAATTTTTTTTTGTATAAAATCTGCAAATTATTCAGATGATGGATAATGTGGCAAATCCGTAACTATACGTAAAATACTGCAGCTGCAGAATCGCCTAATTTCAGTGTTCTTTGTATCTGGTCATGGTCCCCAGAATCTCCTACCAAGATTGTATTGATGTATGCTAATAATAATTATACAAGTCATAGGATGATCTGGTGCCCAGTATCTGTAATTCCTGGGACAGCTGAGCTGTCATGTAGAGCAAGAAACACATGAACTGTTGACTACTCGGAATGAGATTGTGTCTGCAGTGCTGCTGATGGTTCTTGTTTGTGAACTAAATACACAAAGACAACCAGGACTGATTTTTAGATGTGGTTGTTCCTATCAGCAGAATCAAAAAGATTTTAGAGTACACCCCTCACCCACAATTTATCGTGGCATGATTCATCATAGGCATCTATTCACACCATGGTAGGTCAGTACCACTGTGGCAGACTCAACCACGTACGGGTGTTCTTAAATAAATCACAACTGGATTTGTAGCACAGTTCCAAGGAACTAAAAATGTCTTGGGGTATAAACAAGGAAATGTCCTTTTTATTTACTGAGTACCTTAGACACGAGTAATGTAAGGTGTGTTGGATGAGTTATAATAGCTCATCCACCCTTATGAAAGTGCTGACATCTTTTGGCTTTCTTTTAAACCCTGTTCGGGTTTGAAGCCTTCATCAGGGCTGTTAGCATCCCTGCCTAGCGAGGCATTCGTGGCATGCAAAAGAATGAGGCCTAAGGCTCTCACCTAGTCAATTCTCTTCATGGAGAGAACCCCTTATTTTCGGGTGGTTTATGGGTTTTTCTGGCAAATCAGTCACACATTTGTCAAGGTGGCAGGACCTGACACGTCCTTGTCTGCATGCCATTTGGCTGTATTCAGCTACCGTTGTGTGGATAGACACCTATGATGAAGCTTGCCACAATAAGTTGTGGGTGAGGCATCTACTTCAAAATCTTTTTGATTCTGCTCATAGGAAAGACCACATCTAAAAATTATTTGTGTGCTTAGTGCTATCTTTCTGCCAAATGTGGTGTAATTCCGTCCAGCAGTTCGGGCTGTAGTTGTGTCCTACCCTCTCAATGAGCAGCAAAACTTCACTTAGGCACAGACTCTAAACCTCTACTCTGCCACTCTCCTACAGGTGTACTTATTCAACAGACATTCTGCAACTGTGGTACCCTGTGTGTGGGAGTGCAAACTCCCACTGGTGCGCAAATGTGAAACCTTGTCACCAGACACACCAATTTACTCTTGGGGAAATGTCCTTACATATCTATTGATCTCCTTTTGAAATCCAGGTATTGTCTCACTTAATTTTATCTTACTCCTTTAGCACCATTTCTCTAGTCTTTTACATCCCACACCTTTCGCTCAGATACCCAGGTCTGCCCTCTTCTCTCCCCATCCCCAGCTTCAACCTAAATGTCTTGTACGTTTTTTGCCCTACTTCATTTTCTTGTGTAGACTTCTACTGCTGCTATCTTTGCACCACGAGATGTAGATTACATTGTACAGTACTGATTTTCAGCCAATTCACTGTCACTGGAGAGGCACAATTAGCTGCATGATGGTTTAATTCTACTTTTATGCCTCTGTGGATTCCCCTTCTTGCGTCAGTCCTTTAGGCTGGCCTTCTTGTCTCTAATGCGACATAATAATAACACTTTTAGGCAAAGCATTGTCAGGCAGCTAGAGTAAGCCTGTTAGTCAGATCCCATAGATGTTAATTTATATGCGTCAGCATTGGAATACTCATTCACATCCTTTAGGACTTTCCTGGTGTCTCCATTGTTATAATCCTTTGCCCTGTTACAGTCTTTGTGGCTTTCTGTGATACTCATGTTAATTTCAATTTAATCCTAGCTTGTAGAGGAACCCACTGTGGGTCCAAAGAGAAGCAATTACAGGTCTCTTAAGATGTGTGTGATATGGTCTTCTTTGTTAGCTTTGGCTACTCATCGGTCTGCAGCACAGAGGATGGACTTGACCAGAGTAGTGGAAGATTTAGGAAGACCCACATGTACCACATTACCTTCGTCCAGACAGGGCATGAGCAATGATTGTACTACGGCGCCGCAGACTCCTTCAGCCAAGTGTAGAATGTATCCAGTAACTCCTGAGAGCACTCTCTGTCCTGGTGCAAAAATAACTTCTCATAATGTGCATTATCTCTTGTCGCCAACTGAGCATCCAGAGGTGCAACATAACATAATCCTCTGGCCCTGTATTGGGCAAGATATGACTTCATCTCTTAAGTATTGCAGGACCAGATATTTTACAAGACCTCTAACATCTTTCCTAGTAGATCTTCTTGAAGGTCATCTCGATTTACCATGGTAGGCAAATCATGATGACATGGTATGTGACAGAAATGAAGGTGGCACATTGATTTATAGCATGTGAGTACATATGCAGGTCACTTGTGATCATCTGCCTTGACAGTCTGCATTCCTGGTATCTCCCACTTCCACAATTTTTCTCAGTTGATATGCTATGCCGTTATACAGAAAGCAGAGCGGGTGCAGTCGGTGATTGCGGTAAATGACAGCAGAGACTCACTTTACCTAGACCTCACATTTGTACTCACACATTAGAAGAGGAACATATATTTCAGCTCTTGAGTCACTGCACCTAGTATCTGAGGAGCATGCAATGTGTTGCGAGAGAGCGTGAACTGCTAATCTTGGATCTGAGCCTTAAGAGCCATACAGACACCACAAGGCCCTGTGTTTTTGTTTTCCTTCGGTTATGTCCGATATACACTTACACAAATCTGCCTGCTGTGAATATTTTTGTCACACACCACATACTGAAACCTAGTCACGTGACCCTAATTTCTAGTATCGACAAAGCAGAGAGCTCAAAATGAGTGTGCACTGGGCCTTCTGGTCCATGCCAATGACCAGGGATGTGCAAATGTGCGTATTTGTTTGTTACATTTTGCAAAATGTCATTACAAATATGATTTTTCTATGAAAAAGAGTTGCAAGATACAACCAGGGATTAATTCAAGCACCAAGTGTTTCTGAGTAAAACTTTTTATGTAAAAACTATCTCCCATTTATTAGTAGATTTTTTTCACGCAAGACGTATGCTCGTTCAAAAAAAAAAAACGGACCCAGAAATGCATAACTCCAAATGAGAAAATGTTCAAATTTTGTGCATTACGGCAGTATAATTTAAATTTCTCCCAGGGCTACAATGATACAGGACATACATTGTGCTACTGCACTCATCTCTGGATATAGAACCGAAAAGGGGCCAGTCCCTATAACCCCACTACCTGTCGACTGCAAATCAAACCAACACTAAGAATCAACTGTAGTCGGGACAAATACCTTCTCATGATTTTCAAAAGTGACACATAAATTGATCACTTGAGTGTCCTGTATTTCTTTACACACTCTTTATTATACAATCCTCTTCTATTTGTACAAATGACTACTGCCCCTATATTCACATACGGAGTTGGTATAAGCACTCAATTAATCATCACATATTCAATATCACTACATGACAAAGTACAACATATACACAAGACAAAATCACGTTTAAAAAAAAAAAAAAACAGGTATAACGAATAGAGAAACGTTTTCCCTAATTTCAAGTAAACTGCTATATGTACAATGCGCTCATCTCTGGAAGCATCTGCACCAGCCCCTCTGACCCATACAGGTGATGCCGATAGCCCACTGTACGCCTGACGGAAATAAACATTGCATTTCAAGATGGCTGATGGTGTTGACCAAGGACTCGGCCCCGTGGGACTCATTCTGGGGCAGACGTTCACAGACAACAGCAGGCAGCCAAACATCCACGTAGATAAGGGCCTGCCACTCAGAGGATAACTGGCTTTACCTTTACTGCCTGTTTTCTGACAATGAGGCGTGTCAGGTACAGCAGCACATTAATCATTGATCGCTCTGAATAATTTATGCTCTGTGCCATCTGGGGCTGCGTGGCCCGGAGAACGCCACATGAGGGGGGATGCATCTGGTGTGGAGTCTCTAAGCTTGATGATGTGGTTTCCGGAACAGACTCTAAATTCATGCCCCCTCCTGCCCACAATGACAGCATAATCTTGCCTTGCATAAGGATAAATACAGTGCACATACCCGTCTGTTTTTTTCTCGTCTTTAGGATAAGTAGCCTGCCCTTGCACTCCAAAGGGATATCATGTCAGCCTGATCTTGAACTGCAGTGACGGAAGCACGGTGAACATACCAGCCTGATCTTGAACATACCAGCCTGATCTTGTGCAGTGACGTAAGCACAGCGAACATACCAGCCTGATCTTGTGCAGTGACGTAAGCACAGCGAACATACCAGCCTGATCTTGAACTGCAGTGACGTAGGCACAGCGAACATACCAGCCTGATCTTGTGCAGTGACGTAAGCACAGCGAACATAAAAGCCTGCTCTTGAACTGCAGTGACCTAAGCACAGTGAACATACCAGCCTGATCTTGTGCAGTGACGTAAGCACAGCGAACATACCAGCCTGATCTTGAACTGCAGTGACGTAGTCACAGCGAACATACCAGCCTGGTCTTGTGCAGTGACGTAAGCACAGCGAACATAAAACCCTGCTCTTGAACTGCAGTGACGTAAGCACAGTGAACATACCAGCCTGATCTTGTGCAGTGACGTAAGCACAGAGAAAATACCAGCCTGATCTTGTGCAGTGACGTAAGCACAGCGAACATACCAGCCTGATCTTGAACTGCAGTGACGTAGGCACAGCGAACATACCAGCCTGATCTTGTGCAGTGACGTAAGCACAGCGAACATAAAAGCCTGCTCTTGAACTGCAGTGACGTAAGCACAGTGAACATACCAGCCTGATCTTGTGCAGTGACGTAAGCACAGCGAACATACCAGCCTGTTTTTGAACTGTATTGGGATAAGCTCAGTGTACATGCCTGCCTGACCTGTGTCCTTCATGGAACGAGAGTAGCACATTTACGGGGTTAAGCTCGTTTTTAAATTATATAATTACACTGTGTATACCAGTCTGACCTTGCCCTGCATTAGCATAAGAGCAGTTTATGTAGCAGCCGGACATTGCCCTACATTAGCTTAATGTATATACCAGCCTGACCTTGTCATGCCTTAGCATTACTACAGTGTATATACCAGACTTACCTTGCCATGCAATACCAACACTGTAGTGTATATACCGCCTACCTTGCCATGCATTAGCTTAATTTATATACCCAGATGACCTTGCCATGCATTAACGTTAAAGCAGAGAATGTACTCATCTTATCTTGCCATGCATTAGCATTACTAGTGTATATACCAGCCTGACCTTGCCATGCATTAGCATTACTGCATTGTTTATGCCAGCCTGACCTTGCCATGCGTTATCGTTAACACAGTGTATGTATCAGATTAATCCTGCGCTGCATTAGTGCACAATATATACCCCTCTGACCGTGCCCTGCATTAGCATTACTACAGCGTGTAAACCAGCCTGACCTTGCCATGCATTATCATTAACACAGTGTATGTATCAACCTAACCCAGCACTGTATCAGTGCATAGTCTATTCTAGCGTGACTTTGCCATCCATTAGCAGTATTGCAGTCTATTTGGCAACCTGAAAGTATATACCAACCTGACTGCCATGCCTCAGTGTTGTTCATGTACCAGCATAACATTGCCATGCGTTAGCTTTGGTGTAGCGTATAAAGGAGTCTGACCTTGCTCTGCATTATTATTAACACAGTGTATCTATCAGCCTAATCCTGCCCTGCATAAGTGCACAGTATATTCTAGCAAAACCGTGCCCTGCATCACCATTAGTGTAGTATATTGTGGTCTGACCTTTCCATGAACTAACATTAGTGCAGTATATTATAGTCTGACCTTGCCATGCATTAGCATTAATGTAGTGTATACAGCAGCCTGGGCTTGCCCTGCATTATCATTAGCACAGTGTATATCCAAGTTTATCATTGCCCTGCGTTAGCGTAAGTGCACTGGATAGACCAGCCTGACCTTGCCATGAAGAAGCATGAGTGTAATGTATATACCTATGTGACCTTGCTATGCATTAGCACTGGTGCACAGTATATTCTAGTCTGACCTTGCCCTGCATTAGTGCGAGCACAGTGTACATACCATCCTATCCGTGCCTTGCATTAATGCAATCATGGTCTTGTGTCAGAGTGAAGCTACATTCTTTATTAGGATTAGGCTAAATCCTGTTACATGTCTTCCTCCTCACTCATCCTGTTTTAGGTACAACACAACCAGATGTGCTACAAACATAAACACAGCCTTATAGAAGTTCCATTGTCTCCTAAATCAGGACTAACATGGCCTGCACATCTTCCTAGCCCATATTGCACTATAGCCAATAATGGATCCAACATGCTAATCTTATCCCAGCATCCCCAGTTCGTAAAGAGGGTGCCAGTAGCAAGCATTTATGCCTCCTCCAGTAACACCTCAGTGGAAGAAAGAGCCTTTTTTTCCCTTCAGAAATATGAATCATTTGGTCACAATGCTCACCTTCTTTCTGACTACTTATGACCTACCTTTTCTATACGTAACCCTGGCACTGCTGGTATCATGGTGCTTCTCAAACACAAGCTCTACTTCACCTTCCTCCTTGGTAGGATGGTAGGGAGGAGCTGGGGTCTGCCTCCACTCAAAGTTAGTCTGGATTCAGGGCAGGGAAGGTATGATGTCTGGAGGCATCAAAGGGAAAGCTCTAGAAGCTTCTCCCCCATATAAAAAGCACAACTGGGTATAATCACTGGACCTCAGACACCAATTCCTCTGTACATTTCTGGACCTGTGGATACTCTGCCAGATAGAACTGCTGTGCTAAAACAAGGACTGCCTCTCTGGAGGACTGCTGCTCTAAAGGAACCGCTGCAATGCTGAGCTGACCTGCTGCCCTCTCACATGGAAAAGAAAAACAGGTCCTGCAACTTCATCTTGAACCCAGGAGCCCAGAGTGACCAGAAGGGCTAGTCTGGCCTCATGATCTGAGCCTCAGGGACACAAAAGGCTCCCCAATCAGCTCCTGGACCCAGCTGCAGCAAGTTCCTGACCCTCCAACGGTGGCCCTCAGGTACTGGACCCTTGGAGTGGCTCACTGAGCTTAAATCAAGCTTTTGGGCTCTTTGGCATTGCAAAAAGCATGTTCACACAAAGACCACGCCACTCACACTGAAAACCAATGCAACCCACCACCAGCCTATCTCTTCTCAATGCGGCATAAGCCACTTGTGGAGGACAGCAAGCGCAAAGCTCCAGCCTGCCGGTCCACGACACCAGGTCTGCTCTTCGCACCACACCAACCTCATCCAGTGATGCTCTCTTTGTGGCCCTCTCCAACGTGAACAAGACTCTTGGTACACAGATTGAGAAGGTAAAACTTCAGTATGACTATATGGACCTGTATGAGCCCAGTGCTTTGTCATGGTCAGCTTAAACTTTTGACTTGGAACCGATTCAGAGCACCCAGATAGCCGCAGTTGATACTTTGTGCTTCTAGGTGCTATTTTACACTTAATTCATTAAAAAATAATGTCTGTGGTTTTACTGATTGGATTTTTGTCTTTTTGGTCTTATTTTATTTTTGCCTTACCCTGACAAGGATTACGGTTACTGTTTGACGAGGGCTCACATCCCAGTCAATCAGTAACCCAATTTCTCGCAGTCTCCTACTCTCTGTTCTTGGGGTGTGTCACCTGCATCCTGGTGACTGGTCAAGCACCAACCTCAGTGTATTTGAGGAAGGCATCATAGGTAGACCATTAATTGTGTCTTTGGAGTGCTAGGATTGAGTTGTCCTTCAACATAACTGAAAGCCTTGTGATGTCCTATCCACCGACCTGTTCCCTGTTCATCTTAACTGGCAGCGCCCCCAGAGCTGATCACCACGCTAGATCCAGAAGCCTAGTGAGAGCCCACTTTGGGGAGTTTAGGTGGCTCTGCTATGCTACTGTCCTATACCCCATATGTATTTGAGCCACTGGGGTGTATTTATGCTTTGTACAATATACATCTTCATTTAGCTCCTGATCTTCTCTAGAAGCTGGACGTGACTGTAATCCCCCAGGCTCCTTCAGTGTTTGTTAATGTGACCTAGTAGTTAATGCTCACATCTTCGAACTCTCTTATTAAAGAAGCGTTGTAATTGCCATTTCAAGCCTGTAGTCCTTGCGGAAAGGAAAGCGTATTACACAGTTCATTGACTGTTGAAACACCAGGCTAAGGTAGTATGAGGCACTGTGTTCCTATAGGTTTGTGAGCAACACCTTCCATGAAGCATATTTCACACACTAACACTTAGAGCCATTAGCACACACCATATGTGGCGCCACTTTGGGATATGCAATGTTGCACTTAAGGGATCATACGTTCCTTGCAGACCTTGTTTTGAACAGGGGACTGAGGGGGTACCAAGGACTACACACTGACCAGTCCAAGAACAGTAGAGACCTCCCTTGATGTTCTGGGAGTTACAGTACGTCACACTGTACAAGAAAGCTTCAGAGGTCTGTATTTGCTTTTTGGCTCTGTCCTCAACCACCAGTTATGAGGTTGTCCACGGGGTACCACTTCACTCCACCACACAGCGTGGGTTCTACTATTGCTACTCTTTCGATGCAGCCTGCAGAGCAAATGCTCAAATCTTGTAGTCTGGCCATCCATATACAAAGGGTACACTTACCTTAGAGACATGGGTGGTATAGCGCTGCACAAAGGGAGTAATTCCACCGTTGGTACACCCACACTTGGACATACTGAATGCTGCTGTGATGAGTGGGTGCATAATTTCTGTACTTTTCAGAAATTTTGGATTTGTGGAAAACGTGCTAAATACATTTTTTTTCCTCCATGGAAACCCCCTCATTTTAAATGATTCCTGTGCGATTTGAACAACGTTCTACCTTATGCAGATTATTTATTACAAAAATGTCAAGGTCGCAATAGTGATTTGTGCCCAGTTTGGAATGAGGCCCAAATACTCTATTTTTTTTTTTTTTTAATAAGCTGCTACCATCTATACTGGATTCTGAATTTTGTAATCTGCTTTCAAGAGCTGAGAATCTTAGTAGGCCCATTGACCCTAGTCTCTGGTAGTACTGGCCTGTTTGTGTTGCAACAGAGGCAGAAGGCGCATGCGTGTTGTTTGTTTCAGGAAGAGTCTGGATCTGCTTCGGTGCAGACGCTATGGATAGCGAGGCTTGACTTCTCATTAAAAAAGATGAAGTTATTCTTAGGCAACACTGTAAGGGGTGAGCGAGAAGTGGCTCATGCATTTTCTAGATTTAGAGAGGTCGCTACAAGTGGATCTTAAACAGTTTCTGAAATAAGTTAATTGTATTGATGTTCTCCCACGTACATTTTAATTTTATCTTCAAACTGTACTGAGCTCTGTTGACGTAGGGTACACTGCAGCAGTCCAGCGTTAGTCAGTAATCTAATTCATTCATTAAATAAACATGTAATTTATTTTCTAACTATTCCTTGGCTAACATAGCGGTGCGTCGCGGATAGGCGCTATTTAGAACATTTACCTCTGCTCGCTGCGTGATTCGCTACATGGCCCTGGGCACGGTTCTTCATTTGAGCCGGTGGTTTCCGGTGCGGTGCACCGACACCTATTTCTGAGGGCCGGCACTTAGTTTTCTGTATCAGGCATTTATTGTGGGCAAAAGACATATGGGAAACGTGGAGGAAGAGAAATACAAAAAAGCGTCACAAAGAGAGAGGACAAAGCTGCAAGAGTGAGCTGAACGGGCAGGGAAACATCTTATCTTGGTTCCCAACTTTCTATGCTTTGTTGCAGGGCCTGCTTTTGGGGAAAAAAACATCCCTGTACTTTGCTGCCATTCAGTATGCTAATGGTTGGACTCCGACTAGCAGACAATGAGCAGTCGAGGGATACATCTGTGCAGCGAGATGAAAATCACATTCTACCTCATTCCCCTATTTGTCCCCTTCCTTTTCATTTGAAGACACCTGTAACATGCTTCATGTTTCATATGCCTAAAAGAACATTCTCTATGTCCAACACCAAGTCCCTTCCCTTCTAATTAGGAGGGGCCGTATAGTCCAGGACCACCCTTAGTAAATTCCATCTGTTTCTTGGGAATTGTGCCCAATAGTGTAATATCAGGTGTTGGGGTCAACTCATTCACAAGGATGGGGCTCCCAAGTAAGCTCCAGATGTTGTGCAGACAGTGCTGCAGAGTTCCAGCTCCTATAATTGGGCGATGCTGGTTCTCTGCAGTGCATGCAGCAGGGCTTGAGAAGGTGCTGAGATTAAAGAAATGGGAGCCTGGAGATGCGATTGATTATTTCACAGGAATATATACCATCACAGATTGAACATGGTGATTAGGCAGTTGTAGAAGTGGTGGGATGTTCTTCCCTCGCCAACTGTTTCCTCTGTATTATAATTTAACCTTTATTTTGGAATGGGAGCAGTTTATAAACCCTTCCACCATCTGCAACATTGGAGTTCACTACCAGTATTTAGATGCATTCCGATTTGTGCCTTGATTCCTTCACCTGTATATATTGGAAGTACAAGTGACGCTTGGAAAATATCATTGGGGAGCTAGCCTTGCAATTTCCGCAAGTGCCTTCTGAAAGTTATGATGGCAATTTTTTTTTTAGTAATAAACAAAACAAGCATACGTATGCTATTCCCCACTATTAAGAGATATTTATCACACACCATAAATAATGATCCCCAGGAAATAATTATTGATCCGGTACTGGACAGCCCGCCTCTCCTAATCCCATTCTCATGAATGGTGTGCAGGGTCTTGAACATGGACTGGGGAGTACATTAATGAAGGGGACATGATTCACTATAAATGTGCAGCTCTGCTGGTTGAAAGACATTCTTACAGTTTTAAAATGGCTATACATTTATGTTGTTATGCAGTCAACAGGACCTACTTGAAAGGGCCATATGTATTACAAACACCGAGTGAGTTTTAACACTTAATCTGCTGTGGACACGGAAGAGAGATTCACTGCAGACATGAAAGCAAGAAAACTCTTGTTTAAAAAACACAATCCTTTCAATCCCCACAAAAGAATCAGAGAGAGGCAGTGATAACAATGGAAGAAAGCATGGTATGGCTGGTTGACTACTTTCCAGAGTTGACACCCTCTGATAGTGCTATTAGGACCGTTTCTAAAGCTCTGGACAGAGGGTTGTCATCTCCCCTCTTCACATTACCTACTTGTCTCTCTTTCTGGCCTGAATTTGAGGCCAGAATATAAATTTGATCGAAAAGTGGATTAGATAGCAGAGAAGTAAGTCTATGCTTTGGTAACGTTGGGAAAAAACGCTGATGAAAGTAACAGTCAACTCTTATGCGAAGGATCTCTTGCTAAAAGAATGCATGATCCAAAGGGGGCTTCATTCTCCAGTTTACGTTGAAGCAAAACCTTTCAGCAAAAGACAACTTTGATGTGGCCCAGGCCTTTGCACTGGATATGGATATGATTGTGGCAGATCTGTCAGGGCAGGTTTCAGTGGTTTCTAGAAGATAATCATAGTAGACCCAATGAGTTGGAAGTATAGGGAAAGCTGCTATCTGCATTGGTTTTCTGAAATGGTGGACCTGCAAAACAATCTATCACATGGCCTTCTATCCGCAACAAAGACACTCTTGTAGTTATGCCCTCCTTGGCTGCTCAAAAGTGAACAATGGCTAGAGGGGATATGCAGTTGTGTCTGCATCTATCCATATCCAGGGCATCTACATGTTTAAAGTTGCACTGCATCATTTCAACTCATATAAGTGTACAAGAGGATATGTTGCTAATGAATATATCTGTAGCTGTCTTTAATTTCTATATCCATGAGACATTACGTATGACCTCACCACTTGTGTCATCAGTAGCATTAGTGAAGCTGCAAATGATAGCATTCCCACTTTTCTTTCCTCACAGAGAAAATATAAATCTTCTTTACATTTCCATTACAGCATCTGTACTTCTGTTAACGAGAATTTGCTTAGTGTGTTACTGTAGGCTTCCGACTACAAATAAAATGTATGAGGCTATGTATGACTAATGGTTGTAATTGCAGAAGCCTTTTGACATGCTCACCAAAATATTACTGAGGGACACCCAGCAGATCCCTTTACCCAAAAGGAAATATATTTCAAAGAAAAGGAGAACTGTCAGGTGACTCACTCATCTTCCAGAGAGTTACCCTCTATTAGATATTGTTAGGAGTCAGACAAACCTATCAGAAAATCTTTTATCTGCAGTTGATGATAAAATGGGTCCACCCTTCTATCCAAAAATCAGTACACACAGGCAATGATTTGTAATTTTCTGAGATAAAATTATTTATCTTGCAGTATCTTTTTACAAATAGTTTGTATCAGAATGATGGGAGATATTAACAACTCAACAGATAATATGTAAATTAGGCTAAATGTTAATACCCCAATCATAGTTAATCAAAAATCACTAATTTACCCCAAGTATCTAAATGTTGTCAGCCAGCCAAGTAATATGTCAGGATTAGTTTATTAAACTCATATTATTCCAAACCATTCATAGCTTATGTTGTAATTGGACCAGAAGATGGAAGTCAGATAATCAGCATCTCCCCTCTGTGTTGTCTAACCCTGCCCTTGCATAACATGTGTACCAGAAAAAGTGGAAGGGCTTTCTTCAATCAATCAATCAATAAATCAATCAATCACTGTCTTGTATAGCGCACTACTCACTCATAGGTTCTCAAGGCACTGAGGGGTGACCTCACAGATCAGTCGAAGAGCCATGTCTTGAGATCCTTCCTGAACTGAGGCAGTAATGGTGACAGTCTGAGGTGCGGTGGTAAGGTGTTCCAGCTTTTTACTGGCAGTTATGAAAATGATCTTCCTCCAGCAGAGGACTTCTTTATTCAGGGTACGCTGGTGGCTGACTGTTGAGACGAGCGGAGGGGTCTGGTACGGGAGTACCAGTTGATGCAGTTGTTGAAGTAGTTGGGTCCATCGTCATGGAGGGCTCCGTAGGCGTGTATGAGGAGTTTGAAGTTGATCATCCTCTCGACTGTGAGCCCATGGAGGTTCTTCAGGTGTTCTGTGATGTGTTCTAGGCGGGGGAGGTCTAGGACATGTTTGGCGGTGACGTTCTGGATCTGTTGTAGTTTGTTCAGTGTTTTCTTGGAGGTTCCAGCATAGAGGGCATTGCCGTAGTCAAATCTGCTTGTGATAATGGCGTGAGTCATGGTTTTCTGACAGTTGGTTGGGATCCATCTGACGATCTTTCATAGGAGTCGGAGGGTGTGGAAGCAGGTGGAGGTGATGGGGTTGACCTGATGTTAGTGGGTTCTGACTGGTGGAGGCGGGAGCCTGACTTTCTATGTTCTGCCTGTCAGGAACGAGGTAAACCTTTGAAGGGCCCTGCCTTGTGTGTCTGCTTCGTGGAGTCTGGCGTATAGTGTATGGGGGGAATACTGTATTGAAGACAACTGAGAGGTCGAGTAGGATGAGGGCTGCTGTCTGTCATTGCTGAGGAGGGAGCGAATGTCATCTGTGGCTGCAAGCGGTTCAGTTTCTGTGCTATGGTTGGTTCTGAATCCTCATTGGGAGACCTCCAGGATGATGTTGTTCTTGATGTGTTGTCATAGCTGTGTTGATTGCTTTCTCAGTGACTTTAGCTGGGATGGGTAGCAGTGAGATGGGGCGGTAGTTCTTGAGGTTGGTCAGGTCTGTTGTGGTTTTTTTTAGAAGTGGGTGAATATCTGCATGCTTCCAGTCTTCTGGGTAGGTTGCTGCTTCTAGGAAGCAGTTGATGGTCTTACAGAGTTCTGGCATGATCACGGCGCTAGCCTTGTTGAAAATGTAGTGTGGCAGGGGTCGGTCGGGGCTCCGGAGTGGATGCTGCTGAGAGGGTGTTGTCCATCGTGAGGGGGACCAGGTGTGCAGGAGTCGAGGGGGGTTTGGCTGATCCTGGTGGGGGTATAGTAGGTGGATTCACAAGTGTTGGGGTCCGAAACTGTCAAAAATGTCCGTGATCTTCCTGTGGAAGAAGGTGGTCAGTCTGTTGCAGAGCTCCCGGGATGGAGGGATGTCGGTGGTCTTGGCTTGTAGTTTGGTGAATTCCTTGATGATGTTGAAGAGTTCACTAGTGTTTTGAGAGGTGGGGTTGATGCGGTCCAGCAGGTCATCCTTCCTGCTAGACCTGATCAGGCTTTGGTGGGATCTTGTGGCAGCTTTGAAGGTTGCCAGGTCTTGAGGGGATTTGCTGTTTCTCCAATTCCTCTCCAGGCTCCTGCATGAGCGCTGTGATTCCTCGAGTGTGGGGGTGAACCAGCTGGCTTTTTTGGAGGAGTGTTTCCCTGTAGTCGTTCAGAGAGGGGCCAGGGTGTTGACGCAGTTGGTGATCCATTTGCGGAAGTTCTCGGTTGAGGTGTTGGCATCTGTTGCTGCGGGTGCTGGTGAGTTGCTCCTCTGAGATCTGGTTACATTTTCTGTCGGTGGGTTGTGTTGCGTGGGCGTGCACTGTTGGTGTGGAGATGGAAAAATGGATACAGTAGTGGTCACTCCAGTGTAGTGGGGTCAAGTCGCTGATGGTAATGTTGCTGCTGGTGGAGAAAATGGGGTCGAGAGTGTGTCTGGCTGTGTGCGTTTGGGAGGTAACCAGTTGCTTGAGCCCGATTGTGTCCAGGTTCTTGAGTAGTGTTGTAGTGTTGTGGTCACTGATTGTTGAAATGGAAATTAAGGTTGCCTAGGAGAAGGTAGTTGCTGGAGGCTAGAGTGTGGGGGGCTATGAGATCGATGATGGCATCGCTGAATTCTGGTCATGGTCCGGGAGGTCTGTAGATGATGGGGCTGCCAGTAGTGGTCTTTGTGGTGGTGTGCACTTGGAAGTGCAGGTGCTCCATGATGGGGTGAATTCCTGGGTGTTTATAGTTAGTCGGAGGGTGGTCTTGTGGACGATGGCTATGCCGCCTCCTGGTCTGGAAGGATGGTCCTTGCGTAGCAGCTTGTAGTCTATAGGGATGGCAATGGCGATGTCCGGACCAGATGTTGTGTTGGTCCATTACTTAGTGAAGAAAGCGGGTAGTGTCTATCAGGTCCCAAATCTCCACAGCGTGTTTGTGCAGGGAATGGATGTTAAGGAGGATGCATTTGAAGTGGTCCGGGGATGGTTCTGGCGTTGTGAGAATTGGCGTTTGGCATGTGGCGATAGTGAGGTGGCAATGGTGGCAGTAGAAGAGTCCGTGAGTGTCCTTGGGGGAGGCAGAGTGGCAGTTGTCCGTTGTCCAGGGTTCAGAGCATGGAAAGCTCTGAACCCCGGATGGACACCTGCCACTCTGCCTACCCCCAAGGACACTCACGGACCCTTTTACATTAGAAATGGCATTGAAGTTCAATGGTGATGTGATGTGCATTGTGTGTGAGGTCTAGAGAAGTGGGTTGGGCACGTTGTGCCTCCATGGCACAGTTTTATATGGCAATTCATAGTGCCTTTAGTATTTTGGAATCTAACCGTAACATTCATTAGATTTTGGAAGTGTCTTTTTGCATTTTTAGTTATTAACAGGACTCAGTAGAATGCCAACATTTATTTTGAACAATTTTAGCCAGTGATTAAGAAGTAACTATTATGATCCAATAATGCAAATGAGAGATTCTGCTGACTAAATGAGCTGAAGGGCTGAGTGTCTAGAAGGCATTTGAAGCTCATGATGCTTTAGTCAACCATAATACACATTACTCCTTATATAGGTTTCATATTACATCATTATTTTAATCAAAATTAAAGAAAAAGTACACATTCTTCAAATTGGAAATGTGTTTAAGAAAAACAAACATTTAAATACGATACCGTCTTTCGTAAACATAAAAGAAACTGATTCTTAATGTTGTTCAAAGGTTTGAGTTCAACTGAATGCCTGTTTTGTTGTTTATAGAAATGAGTGAGTTTTTAAGCTCTTATCTGCAGGGTGATTCTAAAAATGGGCCCTATTCCCAATTAGAATCTTCTGTTTTTCGCTTATTTCCTGACTTGTATGCTGTTTACAAGAAGGGGAACGGTGACGCTCACGAGCGTGGTTTGGGGATGTCAGTATGTAGATGTATAACGCTCTTTGAGACAAATAAACTAGAGGGAAGTGGAAGAGACTAGGCTGGAGCTTCTATTTTACGAAATACGTACTTTATGCGAATATTTTCATTACCCTAATGGTACATATTTGAAGCCCTATTGAATTGTTCTTAAAATAATGTCTTAAACTGTAATCAATATGATTGCGAAATTCGTTGCCTAGGCAGGTGCTAAAGAAACAGTGTTGACTTTGCAAACTTTGATGGACAGGTTTGAAACGGGATGTGTCCTAGAGGGGGAGACAGATAGTGTTTGATGGGTGCTATAATTCCAGTTAAATGCTGGTCATGGAAGTACTCGTTGTTTGTGCAACAAATATATATTTTTAAAAATCAAAAGGCTAAAATTGTAGCTGAAATTCTGTTCCCGAGGCATGCTACTAATATTATCGAAAGGTACTGTTGTGTTTTCAGAATTCTAAAGCGATTATTTACTCTGTTTGAAGCCTCACTGCTGTTCTAATGTTGTGTTGTTGTGTTGAAGGGCTTCATATACCAGGAATGCACTAAATGCACTGAAATCTGACCTGATTCACCCTCGGTCCCTATTGCTCATTTACCTTATTTTTCCATCATCGATATATCATTCTCAGATGGGAAACTCTTTATGTTTCTTTTACCAGTTTATGGTTCTCTTAAAACTCACGCTGCCTTTTTCTAGCCATTGATATGAACCCTCAAGGGGGTGGCTTATGCTCTTTCGTATTAGCTGTTTACTATTGGGTGAAGCTCGGCAAAGGGTACTTCAGCTCAAGTACTTGCCATGCCACTCGCCCACTTAACTACTGTTCTCTTACTTAAGAAGACAATATCTTATTTTTCTTGGTGACTAAATGGTTCTTTACCACCAGCCCGTGGCGTTCCTCGTACAAATCATCCTTCATATGTATTTAATAGGTTCAGTTGAAATTAACCAAGACAAAAAACCCCAGAACACATTGCTATATTAATTGAAATCACCTCTTAGAAATGCAGTAGCACAGGGAGATGATTCTGGTAACATTAAGCTTTTTTGTGCCATTTTCCTTCAGGAGTCTGCCCTCCCACATGTCTTGAAAGGTTTAAAATGTTGTGCAAGATTCTATTTTTCATTGTGTTTCTATAGAATATTCAGTTGTTTGTGCTGTGGATAAATCTGTATTTATATTGTCAATCACCACTATTGTACTTTTATCGGACAGTTTTTTCACTGAAAACCACAATTGGCAGTTGTGTTGGTGATTCATGGCACAACGATGTGGCATCCCTGTCAGGGGTCTAGCTATGAATATTACCTGTACTGCTATTGAGCTAGCATCACAGAGGCTTAACTCCCACTCAGACGTCTTTAGATAGTATGGTTTTGGTAAAGCTCTCATTCTGTTAGGGTAGAATGAATTAACAGAGATGTGGTATATTTAATGGTGATGCTTCAGTGATACCACTTTCCAAGGAATGGTATAAGAAACCACATGATATGCTCCATTTGGTGAAGGAGCGCAGAGATAAACTCATTTTTAAAAGGAGAGGTGAGGCGCAATGTATTTTAAATATTGTTTATTAATATAAAGAAAATCCCTACAGTCGGGGAAGATAAATTAAGTGCTATAATTCTGACAAAGTATGCAAACAAATTACCTTAGTTCAGCCTAGATTGCTGTTGCTGAAAGTAATATCAAATCTTGGTGCCATATGACGAAATTACACAGAAGAAAATATTAGTTTAAATACATCAGAATAGAAATATGTGTACACTTTCCTACTTAGGCAATAATTTATTAAATGCACTTTCCAATTATGTATTATGAGTACCTTAATACCAGTGAACGGATTAATATGAAAAGAATTTGAAGAGAACCAACATGGTGAAATTCTGTGCCTCTCAATGCATTGGCGTGCATTCTTCTCCTGTCTCCCTCGTGCTATACCCAACAATTAGCAAATGGAAACCTCATTCAGATACTATGAATGCTTTTGTAGAACAATTTCATAAGTGCAAAGATATGCCAAAACATGGGCCAGAAAAGCCAACTCAGCATACCAATCTTCTTATGTCAATAGGTTTGGCACAATTAATTGGCTGCTACAAACAACTTTTATTAATAGTGCTTAGATATCTCAAATGTGTTGCAGTTTTAAGTGTGTGTTAAAAATATTATTCGTATTATTGTTAATACTGTTATTGTTATTATTATTATTAACCCCTTCGCTGCCAGGCCTTTTCCTCCTCAGGTGCCAGGCCTTTTCTTGGCTATTTGGGGCAGTTCACACACCCTCATAACTTTTTGTCTACATAAGCTACCCACGGCAAATTTGCGTCCTTTTTTCCAACATCCTCAGGATTCTAGAGGTACCCAGAGTTTATGGGTTCCCCTGGAGGACACCAAAAAAATTAGCCAAAATACAGCAAAAATGTCGTTTTTAAAAAAAAAATGGGGAAAAGGGCTGCAGAAGAAGGCTTGTGGTTCCCCTCCCCCCCTGAAAATGGCATCAACAAAGGGTTTGCGGTGCTAAAATCACCATCTTCCCAGCTTTCAGGAACAGGCAGACTTGAATCAGAAAACTATATTTTTCAACACAATTTTGGCATTTTAATGGGACATAACCCATTTCTACTATTTTTTGTGCTTTTAGCCTCCTTCTGGTTAGTGACAGATATGGGTGTGAAACCAATGCTGGATCCCGGACAGCTATGCTTTTCTGAAAAATAGAAACAATTCTGAATTCAGCAAGGGATCATTTGTGTAGAATCCTACAAGGTTTTGCTACAGAAACTAACAGCTGAAATAAAAAAATATTGAAATTGAGGTGAAAGAAACAGCCATTTCTCTCCATGTTTTACTCTGTAATTTTTTCCTGTGATGTCAGCTTTTCAAAAGCAACATACCGTTATGTCTGCTGGACTCTTATGGTTGCAGGGATATATAAGGCTTGTAGGTTCATCAAGCCCCCTAGGTACCCAGAGCCAATAAAGGAGCTGCACCTTGCAATGGGTTATCATTGTACACTGAGTATACAGCAATTCATTTGGTGAAACATAAGGAGTGGAAAATAGGTATCAAGCAAGCCTTTGTAATTCCAAAATGGGCACAAGATAAGGTGTTGAGAAGCAGTTGTTGTTTGCACATTTCTGAATTCTGGGCCCCCCATACTAGCATGTGAATTACAGGGCATTTCTCAAATAGTCAACTTTTTTACACACTTTCTCACATTTGGAAGGAAAAATTGTAGAGAAAGACAATGGTCAATAACACTTTTTTTTCTATTCTGTGTTCCCTCAAGTCTCCCGATAAAAATGGCCTGCAACAACCTCCCTCTCCAACTCAGAATGTTCGAATGATCATTCCTACACCCAGCAGCATACAGCTCCTGCTCCACGTGACCATTCATGGGTGATTTGCCACGCTCTATAAATGTTTGATTGAATGGTTTGGTCTTGATGTGTTGTGGAGAAGAAAGTACAACCAGGAACCTTGGGATAGAGAATACACCAGAGATCAACAAGGCCATGGACCTGTGCCAAATCTTGAATACCAGCCCTAGTTTTGACAATTCGAGGATGAGCTGCTGAATTAGTGGTGTCATCAATGTAGCTCATAATTCAGTTAAAATCCCGAAGGAGAATTATCTCCCTGACCATGCCGATAGTTCTAGGTTCAACCAATCAAATAGGGCAGGATCAACAAGGTTAGGCCCATAAATTGAAGCTACAATAAGTTGCCTAGATTGAATAGCAATATAAGCAACAGCCCACCTACTCTTAGAATCAGAATCCATCCTCTGGATTGAATGATCCAAATTCCTGAAACAAAGAATCACCACCCCCAGTCTAGAGGTTGATTGGCTAGCACATGTAACAAGATTGAAGCCCAGCTGCTTATACAGGGACCAATCTTTATTTGCCAAATGAGTCTCGGTAAGACAAACAATTTGTGGGTTATAATCTAAAATCTCCTTCTTGACCAGTGCCGCTTAAGGGAATGATTGAGGTCTGCCACATTCAAACACATCATCCACCAATGATACATAACATCTGGTTAACGAATAAGCCCACTAGCCATGATACACCCATTTGATGCGCATGTGCTATACTCAAAATGCTCATGATGGAACAGAACTTTTGCATGCTCAACCCTTTAATCCCCACCCACTATCCAACCACCCACCCAATCATCGAACCTGAAGACCAAAAGCTTCAAAAAGAAACAACCGACAAGCCCACCCACACCAAGGGGAAAAATCACCCCTCCCTCAAGCTGACAGTACTCTCAGGCAGCCTTCAGTGCGCCACCCAACCGCCCACCATACCCACCATACCCTCTTGCTCCAGTGCCATACGTTATGTAGACACAGATTCTAAACTGCAAACAGTTGGTTTATGCATCTCAGCGATTATCAAAAACAAACATTAAACAAGGACATCCACAGTATGACCAAATGTCAAAATAGGAAAACAAGCATACACACAATAGACAATCAATTCTTATCCTACCACTTAAGTATTTTTGAGGCATCAGCTTTTGTATAACAATACTGAGCATGACCATCCCTCAGGACCTTCAATCGAGCGGGGTCCTGAAGAAGCACCTGTCCTCCTACTGCCTTTAAAGGATCGATCAACTGCTGGAGTCGGCAGCGCCTATCCATTGTAGGCTTGCAAAAATGTGAGTGAACATAGAAAGATACTGTATCAATGGTAAAAGGAGCTGCCAGCTGGGCCTTGAAGCAGATCACCTGTTGAAGTATGAAATTTCCAATATAAATCAGAAAAGGTCTACGGTGTGCTTTATCTGTCTTGGTACTTTCCCACTGTAGTGGAAGGTGGTGGGAATGCTGTATTTGCCAGTCCATATACTAATCTGACAACTCCGGAAAGGCCTTGATGAATAGTTGAGTAATAAATTGTCAGGGATCATCTCCTTGTCTACCCTTAGGGATACCAAACACTCTTAAATGATTCAGCTGCTGGCGCTTCTCCAAGTCTTTGATCTTAGCTTGCAACTGGGAAAGATGACCATCATGATCTCAGATTGATTTGGCTGAGGCAGTTGCAACCCTTTCTGTGTCAACCTCTTGCTATTAGATCTCCAAAACCGGGGGCGTGGCCGGGCCACGAACCAAGATGGCCGCCTAGAGCGAGAGCTCCGTGCCGAGGCGATCCCGGAGGGGCGACGGGGGCGAGAAGACAGCCGGACAACACATCGGGTCCGGTGCCCCTCCACCCCTACAACAGCGGCGACACGGAATCATGGGGACTTCGTAGGAGCGGGGCACAAGGCAGGAAACTCGCGACTCGCCCCAGGCCGATAAGGCCTGGCAAAAGGGGCGGAGTCGCGTCTTCGGAAGACCGGGGACGGCGTGCCCGCAGCGGCAAGGAGCAAGCTGAACAGGCCGCAGGGACTGCGGGAGCCGTGACGACCCGCATCCATCTCCCTACAACGCCAACAAACACCTGCGGACCTTCGACCCCCCCACAGGGAGACGGGGAGACGCAGCAAAGGGGTGCGGCCCCTTCGACAGCAGGGAGAGAAACCCGGCCAGAGAGGTGGGATCGAGTCTCTTCAAAATAAGAACGGCATCGCCGGAGGCAGAGGCACGACTTCTCCCCTCTTTTCCATCACAGAGGGACAACAAAACCCTTCCACTGGGATAATAAACTCTCGCCCCCCCCCTCAGACAGCTAATACTGAGGAGGGCAGAGGGGCACGACGGGAGGCACGTGGAGGTGAAGAGACAAGAGGGGTGAGCGACTGGAGGGGCATCGGAGATGAGGAGAGCCAGAGGGAGCCAAGAGAACAGAGATACAGGAGAAGGGAGAGGACTGGCACCAGTGTAAGAAATCAAAGCCTTCATCGCCCCTTACACTTATACTTATACTTAACGTGAGCTACTGACGGGGACAGCCGAAGAGCCACACATACCCCTGCTCAGAAAGACCTAGAGGAAAGTAAATCAGCCCCTTCCCCCCCCCTCAACTATTCAACGTCAACCACTGAAGAATCAACCTTGGCAGACACAAGTCACAGCTCCCCAACAATAAGGGCCAATGTAGGCTCTACAACGACCCCATGGCAACTCCTTGAATATAACCTTCTCTCCCCCATAGACATAGACATTGACATTGGCAGGCCTCTACCATTTACAAAAAACGCTAGGAGGATACACTAAAGAGAATGAGGGCAAAAAAGATATACGGAGAACAATAAATAAGTAGAGACAGGAGGAGGGAAAGAAAGAGGGGGAAGTCAAGTCTATCACCAGCAACCAAAGACCCAGAAAAACGAGAAGAGACAATAGAAATCCGAGACCAGGCTGGCACAGAACATCTATATCCTTATCGGAATCCACAGAGGGAGACTCGGGCCCCACGTGGCCAGACTCTGCAGACAATTGAGGGCGATGCCCGGCAACAAACCGAACCATAAACCTGTCAGCAAGCCTGCACGACAACTATTATTCTCAGAAGCGCAACAACACAAACGCCTAACCCCCACAAAGATAAACCCTCAAACATCGCCTTCTTTAAACGAGACCACCACGATGTCTGATAAAGATCAACCCACAACTATGGACAGGATACTACAAGAGATCACCACCGTCAGCCGCCGCATAGAGGGGATGGACGCCTCTATCACTTCATTGACACTAGAAACCAAATCCATGCGATCTGACATTGCAGGCTTTCAATCTAGAGTGACAGGGTTAGAGCAAAGCATGGGATCACTAGAGACGCAGATCAACACATCTCATGAGCGAGAACAAGACTTCCTCTACCTCAGGAGCAAACTAACGGACATGGAGGACAGGAGCCGGAGAGACAATATCCGCGTACTTGGGATCCCGGAAAACGAAGAAGGCACGGATATGCAGGCCTTTCTGACCTCCACTCTTCCAAAAATGATTTCATTGGATTTTGACCCGCCGCTAGAATTCCAACGGGCACACAGGATAGGCCCTAAACGCTCTGACAACTCCTCAAGGCCTCGCCCAATCATCGCATGCTTGCTGCGGCATAATCAAACCCGACAAATACTCCAAGTAGCACGCAACCACGGCCCTTTCCGAATAGACCAGCACGAGATCCGAATAACCGCCGATTACTCCAAGGAAACCAACGAACGTAGAAAGGCTTTCCTAGCCCTACGACCCCGGCTTCGCAAACTAGAGATGAAATACGGTCTCTTTGACCTGCAAGAATGTGGGTTACCAAAAATGGAGTATCCAAGGACTTTTATAACCCCGACGAATTGAGACTCTTCCTTGACTCTTTCCAATCCCAGCCTATGGACTCTCTCAACACAGACAGTGAACATGACATTGTAGGAGGCAGTGATAGGGCCAAAACCCCACACTCGGTAATGGAAAAGGCGAAGACGGCTCTACACGACACTGGAGCCATTCATAGAGGTAGAGACATGGAGAGACTAACCAGATCATATGATGACAGGGGTCAGATTTTACACGCAGTAGTAACCCACACCCAACTATCGGAGAGAGACAAATCCCGCTCCCCTTTAAAGCCTACAACTGGATCTTCTTGAGAAGGTAACGCAACAAGACGTCTTGTGGGACTATCGCTAGAGAGTCGAAAATAACAATTATGGACTCCGCGGAAGGATGAGTACCTTTCCAGATCATATGTGTATTACTATTGTAATTGTCTAAGACTGCTAGTATCAATGTTAAAACCAGATACATGAAAAATCTATGTTCTTTATGACTAGAGCCGAGGCCCTATAATGGAAAACTACCACTAAATCGTTATTTGCCCTCAGTACACGACAGATGATGATTACTAGAACAGGGATCAGACCCCACCAACTCCCTGTATGTTGAATAAGGGCCCAGTCCCGACCCTATAACCCTATAGCAAGGTAACAAGGTAACAGGGGCATTAAACAGATAACAAAAAAAATAAACACTAACTAACCACCATGGAACTTACCTTATATTCCACACACTACAAAATATCTCACGGTAGTAAACAACAAAGTACGTGAAATCTTCCTAATACACACCACACCCGACCAGCGCTGACATTAGAACCGTTTAGCCCCCCATTATCACCCCAAGGGATGGGACTAGACCACGTAAAGATAAATTAATTTCAATACAGGGACACACAATACGATATAACCTGAGACATATCAAAGCTCCCATTACTTGACTTTATTTTATTCTACAATAAGAAAATGGGGAAAAAATAGAACACAAGGACATAATACAACATAATACCGCATAACAAAGCGAAATAATATGACATCCTACACTGCCACACCACACCACATTATAACATCATAATGTAAATTATAAACTATTAGCTATTCCTTTCCCCGGATGTTCGTACCTACCCCCATCCTAATCATTATTACTATCTTAAACTATCATCTACAACAGAACGACTATGATGGTGGCACATATCAAGTAAGACCTTAGTAGGTCAGTATTATGATGTAATAATACACGGCAAGGAGTTTGCAATAGGATGAGATACGCATTATCCTTGCGTAACCCGGGGCTCAGCTACACTCATTACCTATCCTACGACTAATAGAGAGACGCTTGGCATAATGGCTCCTAACGTGATAATGTGATAAGATACCAGGATACGTTATGCTGATCAACCTAATATGTCATTGAAACGTTGTAAGGCGAGACGAGACGAGGAAGTGTTATAGTTGAAAAGAAATGCTCAGGAAGTATTATATTATATTGTATATTGGTATCTTTATCTACCCTTACATACGTGAGAACTGTAATACTCTGTTTGAGCTCTTTCTCCCCCCTCCTTTGCCCTGCCCCCCTACAATACCATACAACATCAAGTACTAGGCACAACATCCTAAACACCATACCCCATCAACACCCGACACCCCCCCCTCCTCTCCAGCGCCGCCCAGGTACTATAGTTATTACCCGACCATTACTTCTGCCAATATACACTTTAGTTATATAACTAATACACTAGCCACTAATCACCGATGAACAGACCCACTTCTCGATACATAAACATAAGCACTGCTGTTTACCCCCCCCCCCCACCCCTCCTTATCACCGACATATCGATAACTGGCTGTCTGTTGTTCCCCCCCTCACCCCCCTGACCGAGATCGCCCGACGGCACGAGAGCTCCGAGAGAAATCGGTCCCGCCGTTTACAGACCTAACGAACGAAGGAGGTTGGACTCCTAAACTCCCTCATCCCTATCCTTCTCCACTTCTTCCCCCCAATTGCACGCTCCCTTGCTATACTCTCAATTTCAACCTCAGCACACGCATCCATCCCTTCCCCCTCCTTCTCCCTCTTTTCTTCTCCCTCTCATTTCTCCTTGTCTTCTTTTCCCCTCATATTTCCCCTCCATCTGGCTCTCGTCCTACTTATATTGCCTCTCTTCCTTTGCCCTCTCCTCTCTCTTCTCTTTCTTCTCCAGAGGACTCCCTTGGCCTCCACCAGCTGCTAACCCCCGTATAAAATAAATCACTGTATCATATCGAAACACAACTCCCACTCTAACAACTAAGTCAATATCTCCCACCCTCCCTCCCCCCCCACCAACACCAACCCCGGAACGAGGGTTCTTACCCACACTTATCCAAGATGTCGAAGTCCCACCCTCAAGCGACGCGACCATTACGTATATTCTCTTGGAATGTACACGGCATGACGAGCTATGTTAAGCGGAAAAAGATACTGTCCTATCTTCAATCCAAAAAAACAGATATAGCTCTGATTCAAGAGACTCACCTTGACACCCTGGAATCCAATAAACTTAAACGGGATTGGGTAGGGAGGGTTGTTTTCAGCTGCCGTCCAACGAGTCAGGAATCTGGAAGTAACGGGCCCCGCAAATGTGGAGTGGCGATACTAGTGCGTAAATCCCTCCCGGTCACTATCATTAAAACCTGGAATGATACGGAAGGAAGGTATATATTTGCTAAACTAAAACTAGGGGACACTGTTTTATGCGTGGGATCCATTTACGCACCAACCGGCCCAAAACGCCCATTCCTTCTACAGCTAAATCACCTCCTAACAGAAATCAGTACTACTAGATACATAATCGGGGGAGACTGGAATCTCGTCCAAGACGCCATAATGGATAGGACAGGCCCTGTTGATATATGTAACAATCACGACAGAGCGCTTCTGACAGACCTGACCACCGACGTCGGTCTAGTGGACTGCTGGAGAATACAACACCCGAAAGATAAGGAATATACTTTCCTATCCAACGTCCATGGCACCCAATCGCATCTGGATTATTTCTTAGTATCACACACTGTAATCCCTCATATACAAGACACCTGCATCTTAGACAGCGGGCTCTCAGATCACTCCCCAATACTAATCCGGATCCAGGTGGGACTCTCCTTCTCTGGTTGTAAACCATGGCGATTAGCTGTACACAGATACCGCTCTCCCCAAGGAAAGGAACAATTAAAAGCTCATGTAGCTACATACATGGCCGAGAATACCGGCACTGTATCCTCAAAAAGGATCCTATGGGCGGCAGCAAAAGCAACCCTAAGAGGGAATATAGACGCAGCACTGGCCAACAAAGACAGAATAGCTCGCCAAACCACCTTAGAGACCACGATACAGGACCTCACTAAACAATATACCGCCCAACCATCCCCTAGGCTGCGACACGCCTTAGAACAGGCCCGCATGGCACACAACGAACTCTATACATCTCAGGCAGAATACGCACTGCAAAAATTGCGTGGCCGCCATTACGAACAAGGGGAAAAAGCAGGTCGCCTCCTAGCGGCGCAGCTCCGACAAAGAGAGGCAGCCTCTGCCATTGCGGCCATAACATCTTCTTCAGGAGAAGTGCTAACTCGCCCACAAGACATTGTAAACAAGTTCGCCAAGTACTACCGACATTTGTACACTCCTGAAACAACGACAGATCAAACACAAATGAAGACATTCCTTACCGCGGCCAATCTACCCCGTCTGTCTGAGGCAGGCAGGGCCCTCTTGGACGGTAACATAAGCAAAGAAGAGATAACCCAAGTTATAACAAGCCTCCCCTACCATAAATCTCCAGGAGAGGACGGATTCCCTGCGGAATTCTATAAATGGGCTAGGGAGGAGGCAATAACCGCAGTACATGAAGCACTGACGGAAGCATGTCAAGAAGGCTCTCTGGGCGCTCTATCCAACAAAGCCACAATTGTCATCTTGCCTAAGCCAGGGAGAGACCCCCTTCTCTGCTGCAGTTACCGTCCTATCTCCCTTTTGAATGGGGATGTCAAACTCCTAGCCAGTGTTCTAGCAGCGCGGCTCCGCAAGGTGATACCATCATTGATTCACAATACCCAAGTAGGATTTGTACCAGGCAGTACCTCCAGAAATCACATGCGAACTCTTTGCCATACACTGTTAGAATCCATACAATTACCTGACGAAGCCCTAGCCCTGTCCCTAGCTGCGGAGAAAGCATTCGACCGCATTGAGTGGTCCTACCTATTCACAACCATGAAGCATTTTGGCCTGGGGGAACAATTTATCTCTAAAGTACGTTTATTATATGCCCACCCCACAGCACAGGTCAACTGTGGGGGCATCATGTCAGACCCATTCCCTATTGGAAGGGGCACACGCCAGGGATGCCCCTTGTCGCCACTTCTATTTCTATTGGCCATGGAACCCCTAGCTGCCACCATACGAAACTCTCACCAAATAAAAGGGATCCATATAACCGGGGGCATATCCAAAATCTATCTCTATGCAGACGACATTCTGTTAACAATGTCCGATATAGAAACCTCGCTCCCAGCACTACTTTCCACTATAGAAGACTTCGCATCCCTATCCGGATATCGGGTAAACTGGGATAAAAGTGAGGCACTACCGTTATCCCGCATAACGACGAGGGCAGCGATACATGGCCTCCAATTCAAATGGACCCGACCCGCCTTAAATATTTAGGAACGTTCATTAACCGAGGTCTAGAACATATGGTCAGGGACAACATAGACCCCCTTATATCTAAAATGAAACAAGACTTTGCCAAATGGTCCCTACTAGGCCTATCCATGTGGGGCAGGACACAGGTGGTCAGAATGGTCACCTTACCACGCTTCACATACGTGCTAGGCATGCTCCCCCTACAGATACCTCTCTCCTCACTCCGATTAATAGACGCATCCATAAGGGCCTTCGTCTGGGGCTCCTCACGCCCAAGACTGAAACCTGCAACAATACTGGCACGACGGCCCTACGGAGGATTAGGACTACCCTCGGTAGAACAATACTCTCTGGCCCTACAACTCTCACAGCTAATATATACACTTCCGGATATTGCCGATCCACCGCAATGGGTGATCACAGAGAAACTCCTATATGGACAGTATACGGAGATGGGAGGAGCATATGCCTACCATGTTCCCTTAGCTAACCCCATCCTCAAGGCTACAAACACAGCATGGTGCAGAGCCCATCGACTACTAGGAGTACACCCCTCCCTGCATACTCAGGCCCCCATAGCAGGGAATAAAAGCATTAAAATAGGAGGGAATATTCTCAGATGGCCCCAATGGTCCGAGGCAGGTATCCACAATATATCTCACATAATAGATGGAGATAGCTTCCGCACATTCGCCTCCCTCCAGGAAGAATTTGGTATCCAAAGTAACCAGGAGTGGCGATACCTACAGCTCAAACACTGTATGCGGAGAACATTAGGAACCCCCCGTGGATGCTCAAAACCTCACCCATCGTCACCTATCTTCAGAAATGGGGCCGACAAAAAGGCGTCTTGGCTGGCCTCTATGCCGAATTAACTAATCACCTTTACTCTCAGCCTTTACTTGAACGACTATGCTTAAAGTGGCAGGATATACTAGAGATAATCTACACGGACGAAGAATGGCCAGACATACTAGAAGCCCTCGACAGGGGCGTACGTGAAGCATGCCTGAAATTTTGCCTATTTAAAATCCTTCAGGGGTGGTACTGGACCCCCGTTAAACTCTTCAGGGCAGGGTTGATACCGCACGCGAACTGTTGGAGATGCACAGAGCCATATTGTGACCAACTCCATATTCTATGCCACTGCCCAACGGTACAGTCACTATGGGACGCGGTACGCCTCGCCTTATCGGACTTCATACAGATACCAAAACCGACCCCACCAGCATTTATCATTCTACATGACATTCGCCCGTATCCCTCCCTATTGCGGGCACATAAACGATTAATCCACACAGCGCTTGCCACGGCCAAAATATGCATACTCCGGCACTGGAGATATAGCATTGCCCCCACACCCATAGAATGGATGACGGCCATGTATCAAACGGCTACCCATGAACGAGTGATTTATAACCTACAGGACCAAGCAGAACAATTTGCGGAGGTCTGGCGCCCATTCTTGAAGAGACCATGAAGCGGCTGGTGGATGACCAACGGATGACCAATGTTCAATGACCAATGATTAGGGAATATCAATTACCAATCACCCTCTGAGAATCCTAGACCCTGGAAACACATTTAATCTCCTACTGTCCCTTCTCTCTCTCCCTAGCTACGCTCTTCTTTCCCCTTTCTCTCTTTTTTCTCTCTCTGTATCAATCCACAGGCCTCTAATTTTGACATATGCCCGAGACCCTGAACTACCTAACATAGTAATACAAGTCGCTTCCCAACACAAACAAGGACGGAGAAATCAACTCATATAAGACGTAGATACTCTCTAACCGATCTCACCATATCTAACATACATACTACCTACCTCTAGATAATAACTTGCTACAGACGGAGAAGTACAGAACGATTTACTCTTCGGCTTGAACAAGCTAGTCTCAGGATACAAAGACCCCCTGTCTACTCCAAGTCTCTTCATCTCACATCCCCTTGCGATTACCCTTCCTCTCTCTTCCCCTTTCTTCCCCTTCTCTCCCCCTCCCCATTTCATATGACTATTTCGTCTCTCCCCTATACCAAGAACAACCCCCCCCATACAACTCTATCCTCGCTCCTCCACCCCTTACCACCCCCCACCCCCACCTGTTTTACTTTTTTCTTCAAAAATAAGGGTACAAAACTCAACTATGCAACTGGGAATTTTTACTTGCCTGACAGTACATGCATATATGCTCACAATGGAAATAATTGTGGTAAAAGAACAAAAACAATGTTTTGCTAAACAGTTTGTTTATATGCTGTATGTACCTCCTTATATATTCTTAATAAAACTTTTGAAACTTTAAAAAAAAAAAAAAAAAAGATCTCCAAAACCTGCTTCATGAGAGTGGAAACCTTCCATGTGATTTCACCGACAGACTGTTGAAACTGTAAGTTATCACTCCTCGTCTGAGCATAATGTTGCTGTGCTTCTGCTTCCTGTAGCTGCATTAGCTGAATAATTGTAGACAGAGATGATTCAGAGGCTGTGGGATGGGCAATAGTGTGTAACCACGACTAGCATCTGTTGGCAATGCTATCACTCCCCCCTAGGTCAGTTTAATGACTTATCAGGGATTTGAATGGACAGAGGAGCACCAGACTTGTAACCGCTACACAACTGAACCTGACTGACCCTACACATTTTAGCAGCAGTACTTAACAAATTATAGCCCAAAGCCTGATTGTCATTGGGGCAGAACGCCCTGCTTCGATGCATACTGTCCCCAGCCTACAAGGACTGGTACCTATCTGTAGAGTGTGCGCCAGGCGCTGGGGAAAGCAATGGTCTTCGCACCTGAGGTCGTCTTTACTCAACGCTGGAGTGGGCGCGTGTGGGGCAACTGATGTCCAGGTTTGACCCCCCCCTTTCTAAGCCCCACTTGTTTTTATATCGGTAGAGTCCTTAAGTGTGGCAGGCACAGACATTAAGGGGAATATGACAGTGCCACATGTCTCAATAAGGCACCGATCAGTTGCATGGCTACTACTAGGTGACATCTGCTCACCACCTTCTACACTTTGATCTTTATTGCGGTTCAGAGTCATTAAAGGATAAACAATGTCAATGTCAGGTGAAGGGCCAGCCGTTACAACATTCTCCTGAGAACCATGAATCTCTTCAACTTCATCAGAAACATTTTCATTAACCATAGCACCAGCGTCAGAAATGGTAGGCAATAAACTAACATGCCTTAGGGAAGTGATATTGTTACCTGAGCCTGGCATGACCATAAGTGTCCCCTCTTGTAGATACATTGTTTCAGAAGCCCTGTTGCCTGTTAACGTTCAAGTAGGGGAGCAGCCTGAGGCCCTGCGAGGAGACAAATATGGCCAGAGATGATGCATCTTCCTCTGGGGCCACTGGGGTGAGTGCTTCCAACAGCATTAGCCCAACCGGTGGACGCCGTAACTGAAGAAGATGAAGACTGACCCCTGGAGGGCTCCAATATGACAGGGAATCGGCAGCACCAGAAGCCAGCAGGCTCGCCACAGGAATGCCAATCGTGAAGCCACAGCTGGAATGCTTCACAATTGGTTGTTTCTGTGCAGTGCCGCTTGCGTGGGTTGAATTTCCTTTCAAGTGAGGGCACTTTTCCCTGCGATTGCCAGCAACTTTTGTGGGCCCCATGACTGTCCAGAAAACGGTGCGGGGGATACAGATTGTCCCACATTCGAAGAAGTGACCCGGTTGTAATATAGGGAGCAAAACCACATCTGCCACACGAATGACAGGCACAATTAAAGCAGAACAGTGAGCGGGCACGTTGTGCCCATTTTCAAAGAGTTAAAGTTCCCCTTCTTACTGCTGCCACATCATTCGAGCTCCAAAACCAATGTAATCACAGAGACAGAAATGTTGCATCCATCATAATGGTGACTGTTGAGATAGCGGATTACAGTAGCAAGTTACAGAAGCACCAGGGAGCCAGGAGATCGGGGCAGGAGAGGAGCACACTCATGGCAAATCAACCCACCACCTTCTTTTTCCCCCAGAATAACTTTCTAAAGTGATTTTCCTCATAGCATTTTATTGCATGCTTTATCTATGTGCACATGTGCCTCATAGTTCCACGTTTTTGGTACCTACAATAGACACAATACATTTTTTAATTAATTTGCATTACTTTTGAAATGGAACTTCAAGGACCACATCTCATCTCTATTCCCAACTTCACTGCTTGCTATTATTTTCGGATACGGTCATACATGTGGGATTTACTCTCTAGCTGTAAAGATTAACGGTGGCAGTGGGACCATAACCATCACCTGGAGTCACAAGTTCACTCGCAGGATGGTTATAAACAAATCTGTTGACAGTGGTCTTGATGTAAAGCTGTCACAAGCACGAGTCTGCGTTGACATCAGAAAGAGAGATTGGCCAACACTGGGAGGCTCAACTTTGACTTTCATGAAACCACTTTCTAACAGTTTGTGTTCTATAGCTTACAGTGTGATGTAGGCGTGGTGCAGCTCTTTCTTAATTGCTTTTACGAAGGTTGGCATTAAATCCCTCATTACTTTTTTGATAGAGTTTGGTGCTGGAATACGAGGAGCTGGAAAATAAAATTCTTCTTCACATTATCACATCAATATATGGCAATTATGAGATTCATTCTCATATATTTTTTTTTTCTCCTAAAAAACCCAAAGATTACAGGGATGTTATATTTGGGCTCACATTTTAAATGTATCAAACCATAGAAATTCATGAGTTAACTCAATTAACTATAACTTGTTCCCTAAGGTAATTATAACTCATGCCCCTGCCGTGCACAGTTTTCGGCTAAATAATTTTACTGCAAATGTTACACTGATACTCTCAATGTTATCAAAGATGTCATGAGTGATGTATTATGTGGTGTAATTAGCAGTGCATGGTGAGGGCGCGAGTTAAGTTACCTTAGGACACAAGTTATAATTACTTGAGATAACTCTAACTATAACTGATGAATTTCTGTGGTTTGGTACGTTTAAAATGTGAGCCTAATTATAACGTCCCTGTAGCCTTTGTTTTTTTTAAGTTAATTTCTATGTGTTTTAAATTTTATTTTCTAACTATAACGCCCCTGTAACCTTTGTTTTTTTCAGTGGATTTCAATATTTTTTTAAACAAAAAATAATTTTCATTACTATATGTTGATCCAACCACTATCGTGCACAGCCTTCAGCTGTGCATGGCGGTAGTGCGGCCAACCCCTATAGCCACCTAACCTTGCATTACGCACGGCCTTGGACGTACACAGTGGGTGTTGGCCACAGAGCTTGGCCTGTGGCCAGGCCCTGCAACTAACCCATATAACAACCCAACCCCTGCACGGCCCCCTTTCCCCAGGCTGATCTTGGCCGTGGGGACCCCATCTCCTGGGGCCAAGCCTAAATATATATTGTTGTTGGGGGAGGTGGGCCACGCGGCCCACCCCCCAGGCTGATCGTGACTCTGGGAATCCCATCCTCCAGGGACCGGCGGGCTACCATTACTGCCAGAGACAATCTGGCTCACATTTTCTGCCTGCTTGGAGCAGGTGGGAAAATGTCAATGGGAGGGCCAATGGAGAAGGAAGATAGGTTCTGGGGATCAGCCCAATGCTGAATAGGATCAGCCCAGGGGCAGCTCTTGCTGCTCCCTTATTTGTGGTCAGAGTAGGAGGTGGTGTACTTTGTATTAGGACAGTGCCTATGCAACGGGTTTGCTCCTGATTGTGAAATGCCAGGGGGGAGAGACATCAGTTCTAATCACTTCCTCCTTTTGATGGGTGAGACATGCACTTGAAATAGGGAGTAATAGGGTAGAGTAGGGAGGTGGATGGTGGACATGGTACCCACTGTCAGGGGAGGAAGTAGCCTGTGTAATGTGAGCAGGTGTTGGCACTTCAGCAGTCCCTACCTGCTCTAGGGCAGATCCATTGGGCTGGAGCTCTGGGTGTTGCCGGGGGCTTACTTGCCTTATCTGGCAGGGCAAGTCCTTGGGGACAAACACAAATCAACTCTTTGTTTACCACCAGCTTAGTCTTGAATAACTCTTGTCTTACTTTTCAGACACACAAGACTTCAAGGACTTCAGCGTGTCTTCTAAACAGTAGAGTCACTCAACTGAAACTTATTGGAAATTAACTATTCCATAAAAGCTTTTTAACAATCACAGTATATCATTAAACATTAAAAGGTGAACAGCTTTCTTCTTGTAGGAAAGATCTTCAGTAATGGTTCCCTGCCATGAATGTTGTCAGATACCTGAAAGTTAAATTATTGCACTGCAGTATTGCAAGATTGCACAGCTCCAAGAATGCTGCTGTTCAAGTGGGTCGAGAATAGATCTGAAGATCAATTTATAGTTGATGTATTTCACTTGATGCGTATACTGTGTGGGTACATTACATTATACACACACACACAGATTTCTATCCGTGATGTGTTCCCACATATCTCATGCCGGGGTTGCATCCTTGGTAACACTGAAAATGCCTGACTTTGAGCTAGTGCCTTCCATGCCAGTGCTTGCTATTTTGGGATACGCTGTTCTGTTAGTTTCACTTTCAAGACTGTCCACTCTCAGAAGAGCACGTCTTTTTAGGTGAAAATGCAAATGTGATCATTCAAAAATGCCAACGCTCAAAGTGTAATACAGCCCACTGCCAAAGTGGACTGACCCACTGAGCCATCCCATATTCTAATGTAGGTGAAACTATAATGTCAGGGACATTTATGTATAACAAGGGATGAAAGTAACTGACCAAAAGCCACTATTTGTAAACAAATCTTTTTTTATTTTTTATTTCAGTCTTTTATCGCATGATACTGTTGGAACTACTACAGCTGCCTCTATGCCAAATCTAATAGAGAGTACAAAATTATCTGAAACCCTGACCATTTTCCAAAATACAGGTAAAATATGGGGGGGGGGTACAGAATTGGGCACAAAAGAAGACTGAGGGATGAGATCGAAATGTGGTTGGTATGAGGTTAGACTGAAGAAGACGCTGGTTCTATGTAAGGGTAGTTAAGCATCAAAGAAGGTTTCACAAGTACTGGCAGGCCACTTGATGTTATGTGTCTCGCGTTCCTTGGGAAAGTGAATACGGAGGGAGCCTGGTGGACCCTGATGGGGATGCAGTTTCAAATCGTTGGTGTTTAGAAGCATCAGAAGGATGCATCTGTCCTTTTTTCCCTGCTCTCAAGCCTGATGATGACACTGTTGTGGTTGTTGTAGAGCTTTAATAAGATTGACAAATTTTAAGAGTTGGTTTGAATGATGTTTAGATTCACCTTGAATCCTGAATGATTAGGTCCTTTTTCAGCTCTATGTGGATGGAACCTACTAATCCACTCCCTAATGTAGACATCATGTAGATCTGTCATCATGTTTGTTATTCATGAATACAGGCCCCCAAAGCAGCAGTCCACCTTCAAGATACTGTCGCACCTGGGAGTTTTCTCCCAGCCTGGAGGTATGGACATTTCAGGATTTGTTTTGCCCTTTTGTTAGGGACCACCATAGTTCATGTTAGATCCAGAGAGAAATTAATCCAGGCATTGGGTTGCCAATAATGGCTCCACTTCACTCTAAATGAGGCAGAGAAGCAAGGAGGAAGACTGAAAGACACTGCCTAGCATTAGTGGCTTTCCCATTTACATTCTCCTTTAGATGAGACACTTTGTCAAATTCAAGCTTTTGTTTTAGAATGTGTCAACGATGGATTGATGCATTTCACTTGGGGTGTTCCTAGCCATAAACGGGAGACTTCAAAGGGTCTTTTGTTATGGATACTACCTATGTGAAGGCAAATAATTCACATACATGGTAAGCTTGCATGTTAAGCATACATCCTGCAAGGGTACTTGCAAAATACTCATAAACGTATTGCGGGACAACAGATGTTCAAAGTGTTGCAGATCATGTTCACACCTCCCAGGGAATACCCAGGCCCAGGGTATTGCAGATCATATTCACACTTCGGGGTGGTACAGATTAAGGGGGTCATTCTAACATTGGCGGGCGGCGGAGGCCGCCCGCCAATGTTCCCCTTCCAAAATACCGCTCCGCGGTCGCAAGACCGCTGAGGGTATTTTGGGATTTGCCCTGGGCTGGCGGGCGGCCGCCAAAAGGCCGCCCGCCAGCCCAGGGCAAATCAACCTTCCCACTAGGACGCCGGCTCAGAATTGAGCCGGCGGAGTGGGAAGGTGTGACGGGTGCAGTTGCACCCGTCGCGTATTTCAGTGTCTGCAAAGCAGACACTGAAATACTAAGTGGGGCCCTCTTATGGGGGCCCCTGCAGTGCCCATGCCATTGGCATGGGCACTGCAGGGGCCCCCAGGGGCCCCGCGGCACCCCCTACCGCCATCCTGTCCCTGGCGGGAGACCCGCCAGGAACAGGATGGCGGTAGGGGGTGTCAGAATCCCCATGGCGGCGGAGCACTCTCCGCCGCCATGGAGGATTCCCCCGAGCAGCGGAAAGTCGGCGGGAGACCGCCGACTTTCCGTTTCTGACCGCGGCTGAACCGCCGCGGTCAGAATGCTCGAGGGAGCACCGCCAGCCTGTTGGCGGTGCTCCCGTGGTCGGTGACCCTGGCGGTCACCGGCCGCCAGGGTCAGAATGACCCCCTAAGTTCACAATTCCCATGAAAGCTCACTGGTCTGAGCAGGTCAATGTCTGCTGTTGTGTCTTTCCTGACTGGTGTCTTGACGTCTCTAGTCTTAAAACAACCCTTGATACTCCCTTACCTGCTTATGCACACTGCATTTCTCTCATTGTAGTCTATTTTAACTTTGGAAGATTGGAGTTCATCTAGGCTGCATAATAATTCTCTCATACTGTTTGACAGCCTTACGCTCAAATAAGACAACACTTTTGGGGTCCCGTATATCGCCCAGTAGTCTACCGGCCTACAGCATTAGCCACCTCGTCACCTACTTAACTGGCATGAAATAACTGAAGAGATCTGTCCAATGCCACTGGCCCACACAGGACTTTAAATGAGTCCTCCACAGCAGGTCTCAACACGATAACCGCACCACGGTGCTCACACCACGAACATTCTTCTCAAATACAATCAAACAAATATAACACACTTTCAACCATACCCCCTTCATTGGTGTAGCATGCTACCCACGTAGGCAAGCGCTTCAGCACCTCAAATAAGAGTGGTAAGCGCTTTATAAATATTGCAATACAACACAATTAGCTAAAGAGCCACCTAAGGGTCTAACACCCAATGATCGGTCCTTTAGTGCTCTTTATCCCTCCTATCCTACATATTTCCAGTCACCTTGTTTTTTTCTCTACTAGTCTTCATTCTCCCTCTCTCTTGTAGGAGTCTGTGACATTGCTACATTTTTGCATCACGTAATACGCATAATTTTCACTTGATAGCACACCTAGCCAGATACCAGCAGGAGACTTGTTCAGGCAGAAAATGTCTAGATGCTTGAATACACCTCAGCTTCACAGTTCCTGCAAGACATTTTCTACACAAACCAGTTTCCCACCTGTAGAAAAATTATGTGAAAAAGCGTATTCATCAAAAAAATATATGTGAACTACCGGAAACTCTACTTGGGAATTTTATGAGCTTATGGTAGCGTGATAAAAAATTCATCCTGGCCAGCTTCCCCTCCACTCCTACAATTTTTCTCATTTTTCTCACAGTATACCCTTCCATGTGTTTTTTTTTCCCTCCCTGACAGCACACTTTCAATTTCCAGGCACGGTTTAGTTGGCTTTTTCCCTCTCCTAAACCGAATCATTGCCAATTTATTTCCCTTGAGCTCTTTGACTCCGAGAGTGAGTTTTATGCTGAATTTGATTATCTCTTTCTTTCTAATCTCCGCGTGCCGAGGATTCTGGGTGGGCTCAGGCAGGTGCGTGGAGTGGAACTTCTCCCATTAGCTTGGCAGCCTGTGAAGGGTTTGTAGAGCCTGTATACTGGGGCAGTGAACCCAGCTTTTCTGGCTGTAGATTCCGATGTTGCTGTGCCTCTTATCCATTATTTAGGGGCTCGGCACACCCCGGATTCTCTTGGCTGACTCCAGGCCAACCCATGAATGTAGCAGCACATAAACTCTTCATGCCGAAGAATTACGATTGCATTCACGTGAATGTCCTGGCTTGAAGGCTCCCTTTCTCAGGGGGAGCAGGGCAATTGCATTTGGCTGCATGCTATTCAGTCCAGATTTTGATTTGTGTTTACGGAAAACTCCACCTTCCTGCCAGTTCCCATCAGTCATCGGATCTTGTGCTACTGTAGACCTTGCAAAGTTTTTTTTAGTTTTGCTTATTGTTGATCATGTTTCATCACGATCAGTGCTTAATTTGAGCCCGTGGTTTCTGTGCTCGGCACTGCCACTTAGTTGCCACATGATGGCGCTTTTTTTGTAATTTAAAGATGAGTAGAACAACAGTTGTTTACTAATTCAATAAACATTGTAAACAATTAATACCTGCCACCAAAGTCATTCTACTAGCTTTGGGGGCCGTGAACACTTGTAGCAGTGTAATGGTTAGGAGTTGTGTAGCTACTGCCACTGACAGCACTGACAGTGACAATATGTGGTGAACGCTGAGGTGGCCTCGTGACGAGGGTCCTGGCACTTATTTGTGTACAAATTAAGCACTGATCACGATACACTTGTCTCCCAGTCCTTACATCTTTTCTTCTCACGTTGGATGGATTTAAAACGAATTAAGGCTGATTAATTTGAGCTTTAATCTTATATTTTCTTACAAAGGTTTTTTTATAGAACTGATGTACCATCCGGATGAACTTCAAAGCGCTTGAAGGAAGCAAAGATAAGGAATGAAAAAAATATGAACATATAGCTGAGGTGTGGGGTGAGATTCCAGCCAGATGCAGGGGAAAACCCACAGCCTGACATTCTTTAATCACTCCCAGGGAGTACAAGATTCTAGCTGAGCTCCGAACAGAAAGATACATTTTCAGGAGTTTTCTGAATTGATGGTAGTGACATTCAGATGGGAGTCAAGGACAGGCTGCGTTCCACAGTTTAGGCCCGGGGATCCTAGGGATCTTCTTCTAATGGCCAAAACTAGATCTTGCACAGTCTGTATGAATCTACTTGGCAAGACGGAGTCTGCTTCTTCTCTCATACTCTGCTTCCAAAACTGGATAAATGCTGAAAAATATTTAATGAAGGGAAAAACAAACTCGTAGAAGCTGCATGTGTGAAGTAAAAAGTTGTGTCTTGTAATACAGCCCTGGTGGTGGAAGTAGTGGGGCCTGGTGTAGCTTTGCCAGTGATCACTGGTCTAGAGGGAGCCTAGTGTAGCTTAGCTAGTGAGTGGGAGTGTTTACCTGCAGCATCCCCTCCCCCCACAGGAGTTCTCCAGGTTCAGCCCACTAGACCCCATGTTGTCCAGTGCTGAGATGTGTATCCTTCTTTTTCCCCAAATACCAAAAATGCCACACTGACCATCCAACAAATATAAATATACAAGTATAAATCCTGTCCTCCAAGGAGACGTGAACTTGTGGTTAAGTCGTCATCAGTTGGCACAGGAGTTAGCATATATCATTCAGTGTGATCCTGGACAGTTCCCTCCTTCTCATTGAATTAGTTCCAAAATCTATAACAATAGAGAGCTTGGCCTAGTATGAACCAATTTTCACCAGACAAAATTGTTGTGTCCTAAATATAATTTACAAAAACATCAAGTGATTCTGTCAGTCTACATTTTTGCTAGAGATATTCTGGTATATAACTGTTTAGAACGTAATCACCAATTTTACACACTATTAAGTATGACACTGGACTCATAGCAAAGCATTACACGAGGGGTGCCCGAAAATCTTCTGAAGTTTAGTCCATCGTCCAGTAGGCCTCGCGTGAGCCGCATGCTGGAAAACCTTAGCAATCTGTCATTTTGCCTGCGCTCTTGCCAAAAAATGTTCTCATTATGTCTTGCATGTCAGATTGGCTTCAGTGCCATCAAAGTGAAAGCATGTTGTTGCCTGCTGCAAGGATATTTCATCCCAGTTGTAGATGTTTTATTTAACTTGCATCGAAGCAAGCTGTGAGCATCCATCTCTATATTGTTTTGACTCACCAGGCTCTGTGAGAGAATAAGTGGCAGTATTTGAGTGCCAAGGTGGTCTACTGATATGGATTAAAATGTAAAAAACAGACACAGAAGTCTTAATGCACACTCACCCAGTTATATTGTAAACCATCACTAAATAATACAGCGCACATTCCAATCTCCACATCTCTCACAAAACCGAGTGACAGCAGATCAACATGACTCTGGTCACTGTGTACTTCTACATTCAAGCAGCATAGGCATGCAGATTTAGAAGCACAGCAGTATCCTATTAATGGCTGAAATGTGCTTTGGAAATGCTGATAGCATAACAAAACAACTGCAAACAGGTTCTAAATGGCACAATATTCCACAGCTTTGAGGCATGTGTAGGCATTTGTGTTCTCCACACAAAATGATGTTTATGAACAGTTGTGCCATGGTGTGCTTCTGCCCCCCATGTTTCCACCTTCTTTTGAGAAATAATTATGCCCAGCCATTAATAATGTACCAAGTATTACGTACATCTGCAGAATGTGAGTTCTAATCTAAAACCACTTGAGTTGCTCATAAGAAATAACACAGGGACCTTTATTCGTGGACTAAGAGCTCACCCCCAACCGGTGCACTGTATTTATGTACTCGGTATGCTTCTAACACATGAACAAAGGTGCACCCTTCCTACTGCTCCCACACGCCCCACTCTGCAGACAAGTTCAGGTGGTGGTGGTGGTGGTTGTGGTAGTTTTGGGATATGTTGCATGTGGTGGTGGGGTACTTTTGATATTTTGGGCACAAAGGCCAGGTCTATAGTAGCGGTGGGCAAAATTTGCATAATTCTTTATAGATTAATTGAGCAGCATTACCCAAGAACTCTGCGAGATTCCGAGGAATTACGTGAGAAGAATAATTGTGTTTAGCATTATTTCTTACTGGAAAAATGCCCCCTCGTGTCCAAAATGGATGCAAGAATGCATTTTGCACTGTTGGGAGTAGTCCTGTCCTTCTGCTGAGACTTATCCTAGTCTGAGGCTGAGACTAATCCCAGCCTCATGCCGGTAGTTATCCTGTCCTCAGAGTTGGAATAATCTTGGCCTAATGCTGGGTGTAAACCTGGTCTGAGACAACTGGTAATCTTGGGGGGTGGGGCTTCTGGGAGTAATCTAACCGGGTGTCAACAGTAATCCTGGCCTAACCCTGGCAGTAATCTTGGCCTGGCTCTGGCTGTAGTCCTGACCTCAGTCTGGATGGATTTTGACCTGATGCAGGAGTTCAGAATCTTATGCTGGCACTCAGATCTCCAGAGGAGGAAAGGGGCCGTGCCTCCCTTGGATCTAGCTATTGATGAAAATCTGGGTACATCTAAGGGTCTCCACTCACGGAGTCAGACACAAGAAAGCGAGTAGAGGGAGACAACAATAGATTGCCTTTGGTCTCAATAGGAAAGATTATCAGCCGCAGACTGAAACAGGCACTTCCTGAGATCCAAGAAGGAAAAGAGAAACAGGAACAGTATTGATCTATGCTAACTGATCTCTTTACAGGAAAAGAGAAACAGGCCTCAGGAGGGCGCCCTCACTCACGAGCTCGGCATGGGGAAGGAGAGAGAAAAAAATCCAGCACATCTCTAGCACTTCGTGTAATGCAGGCCCTGGCATGCGCTGCGAGCTCCCCTCCATGAGCTCGGCTGTTGCGAGGAAAAGTATCGCTCAGGGTATGTTTTCACCCGTGTTCATATTGCCAGTTCATTCCATCACAGATCACAAGATTCTTTTCTCTAAGTGCTTATGGTGTTCCATAAGGACCAATGGTGGCTGTGAAAGACACGACCGAAAAGGGAGCAAGGCTTAATTTATATTAAAATAAATAAAACAAAACAAAAATCCCCGGGACATGCCAAAGCTGCCTAGTCCTGATTCTATCTCACGATTCTTTCTTTCTTCCACCACACTGCACTTTGTCCCTCTTTATCTCTTTCTTACTGCTTCTTTTTCATCCCTGCTTTCTCTTTGTCTCGGTCTTTCAATCTGTCCGTTAGTGCTTTGTTCACTGTATTTTGCCTGAATCACATTTGATCTAGGTTAGAGTCTGATGATAAAAATAATCTGCATAACACTGACTGAAGAAGTTGGGGAACCTTCATATAAGGCGTGTGTAAAAGCTCCCTGCAGCACACATTGTTCTAGCACCACATCACTTCGCAGCACCGTGCATAATACTTGGGTCCTCTCTGTACTCTCTTGTTACTTCGCCATAGACTTGTATTTTCGCTCTACAACTTTCTCACTTCCTTTGTTAGGTCTCTCTCCTCTGTCTTCTGAAACAAACGTGAATCATTTATGACAGCTTTTCTGATGATCTGTCAGTGGTTGTACACATTTTGTATTTTCCGGGCATGCTTTTTGAGCGCATTGGAAATCCTCCGCTCCTTGTCCCAGTTTATGGACTTCTTTGTACTTGAGACACCATAGACGTGATGCCGGATGTTCCTTAGAAGGTCTGTTACTTTCTGATTCCCCAGCCTCTGATGACTGAAGATGGTTTGTGCACAACTTGTGCAAGATGTGCATACAAAAGTGTACATTCTTAAACAAATCTGCAGTTTCTTTGTCCTATATTTCAAAGTCGAAAGATGCTTATCCTCTCAGCTTTTGTCTCTCCAGCAGCAAAATATCTTTGAAGAGTGTGATTTTGGTTCCTTGTAGGATATGGTGCCTGGCAGGTTTGCAAGTACATCTTGCACTGTGACATTTGGATTCTAGTAACATTCAGTGTGGCTTTTATTAAGGGGGAACTCCCAATCCACCCAAAACATCCCATCATCAGGATTTTTTGTTTAAGGTTTCTGATATCTAAGGCAGGTTGCCAGCAGATGTCTCCCTGCTACCTTGTACTCAACAGTTTTCATCACTGAAGTAAGTCTGGAATGAGGGTTCCTGATATTGTCGGAGAAAGGTGAGCTGGTAGGAGGAGCATATGTATGTCTTCTCACTGGTACAGATCAGAAATTTAGGGCCAGATGTAGCATTTTCCGATTTTGCAAATCGGAAATTGTGAGTCGGTGCGATTCGCAAAATCGAATGCAGTATGGTGTCTCAGACACCGACTGCAAGTTGCTATGGGGTCGCAAAGACCCACCTCATTAATATTAATGAAGTGGGTCGCATTTTGCGACCCCATAGCGAGTCCCTGCACTCACAGGGATGGTGGCCTGCTGAAGACAGCAGACCTCCATGTCTGTGACTGCTTTTTAAATAAAGCAGTTTTTTATTTTATTTTGCAGCCCGTTTTCCTTAAAGGAAAACGAGTTGCAAAATAAAAAAAATAACGAAACCATTTGCTTTCGGTTTTTCAGAGTAAGCAGAGGTCCATTGGCCCACTGCCTGCTCTGAAAACCCCTTTTTGGCAACATTCACAAAGGGGAAGGGGTCCCATAGGGACCCCTTCCCTTTTGCGAATGGGTTACCACCAAACTGCGAATTGCTTTGCGACCGCATTCGCGGTCACAAAGCAATTTAGCATAGCGATGCGAGTCGCAAATAGGAAGAGGACGCCCCTTCCTATTTGCGAGTCGCATTCACAATTTGCAACTCAGTACCGACTCGCAAATTGTGAATGAGCATCGCAAACTGCATTTTGCATAGCGCAAACTGCGATTTTCGCAGTTTGCACCATGCAAAATGTTTGCTACATCTGGCCCTTAGTGACAGCATCAAATGTCCTCCTATTGAGTGTTGGACTGGGATCAGGCACTCTGGCACCACCAGACAGCCCCACTCTAAAGGGCTCAAATGTGTGTACGTTTTTTTTAGTCCTGCCATGGCCCACAGGACACATACACATACTTAAGCTCCATTGTACCACATACATTACCCTACATTGTGTCTATGACAATTCCATAACTGAGGCAAGAAACATTCTCCCACATGTCTGCTGACTCCTTACCTTCTCCTAGCCACAACTACCACACTGAGCACCCCACTGCTTTCTCCTACATGGCCTCTGAAATTCTGCATTTCACGCCAGAAAGTTGTCATTGACATTAAACCTCTAGGCAATGGGTCTCTATACCCACCCATAACAGAGGTGTTTGCAAGAAGTGCAGACCTCACATTGGATGGATTAGAAACATTTAATAGTCTGGCCATGCCTTCGAGTTTTCCGATTCCCTACCAATAGAAGAATGGGGCTTTACACAATAAATGAGCATATGTTTTATCTGCATGATGTCACAGCAGAATTAACTATCAAGACCACACATACATTGCAACAAAAGGTGCAACACATGAGCATCTCAACCTAGTATTGTAAGTGAAAAATACAGATTGATAAAAGCAAAACATATATAAAAATATATATTACATATTGTCCCTTGAAATGAACAAAGAATAAGAGGTGACCAACAGGGACACAAAGAGGAACCACTGATAGGAGGAATGGCACGAAAGCAGTAATGTTAGAGTGGGAAGATAAATTAAACTGGAGTGGGTAACAAAAACTTTGCCAAAAACCATCAGAAAAATATTCGATAAATCATATACAGTCTTTGAGATTGACAGAAGAAGTTCTCTTATGGGGCATACAAGCAGCAACTGAGTCACTAGAGAGTTCACAATCAGCACCTTCAGTTCACCCAGGTAGATCAGCATCACCCTCACCCACTAGATGAAAAGTAGGCTTGGGTTATTTCTTATGCTGAAAAAATATTCTTCAGACAATTCCTAAAGTTCTTCAAACACTAGCCCACACTTCACCACAAGGCAGAAACTCCACACCCTACCATCTTGTGTCACCACATTGTCAAGTGACCTTCAGCAATTTTGTCAGTTTACCAGATTTTGAATTTCATTTTGCAACTTATCAGGCTTGAGAATCATATTATGTTATGTTTCTTGTTGTGTTATGTGTATTTGCAAACCACATTATGACCCACAAGGGTATTGTGGAGCTGAGCAGGTGTGTGTTCCTAGCCCTGCCTGTGGGAAGTTGGCTAATTGAAAAAACAGGTATTCATGTTTTTACATAATTCAAGAAGAGAGGATGAGGCTGTCATATGGAGTTGAAACACCTCATTAGTGCAATGGTCCAAGAAGAGCCACAGTCAGCATGACCAGGATCATCCTACCCAAAACAATTACTTGGCATAAAGGTGGTTCTTTTTCCCTGCTTTCCTCTAAGTTTTGTCACCTTTCAAAACTAATACCAAATTAGATATTCAGGGAAGGTCATCCTGGAATTCACCATTGCTACCTACAGCAACATTCCTTTCACCCATCCTTACTACTTTACCCTTGTCGGTTTTGTATTGTTCCCTCTCTCACTGCAAACCCTGACAAAATACTTAATTTTGCTGTGGTTATTACATTCCTTACCGATAGAAGGTAAAACATGTAAGACGACAGACAGTAGAAACTCTTGGATTTGAAACATGCAACAGTTTTATCAGTTCTTTTCGCAAGAGTTTCCTCAATGTGGCGCTTGCATTTAACACTACTTACATACACACCTTTGTGATCTGGCTTTCTTTCATTGACAGTCTTCATCCACCTTTCCCACTGCTGAAGACAGACCAATAAATGCAAAACCCATATACAACACTACCCTTCCTTGAAAATACTATCTCCCGCTTTTATTTCTTTAACAACACATAGGAATAGTGTTATCTTAGACAAGATACTCTTGCGGGCTTTGTTGGTTACCTCATTGGTCTCTCACATTAGTTGCCCCTGTGTTTTTGGCATCCCTAAATGCCATATCTGTGAAGGTGGCTGTGATACTTAACTCACTATTCCCAGAAGGAAGCACAAGCCAAGTGTAGTTATTAAAATAAGACCCTGAAAATAAATAAACTAATAGGTAGGCAGAGAGAAAAAATATATATATATATATATATATATATATATGTGTATATATATATATATATATTTATATTTATATATATATATATATATATATATATATATATATATATATATATATATATATATATACATATACATACATACATACAAGTCTGTCCGCTGTATACATATCTAAGGGTCTAAGGAATTTCTTCCTATTTACTTCATTGCCATCCATGAGTTACAAATGGTCATTAATACTCAAGATCTCACTGGACACTAAGAGCCAGCTTTCTTTCTTTCCATTCAGGAGCTAGTTAGCCCTAGAGTAGCTTATCTGTGTGCTCACCCGAAATGCTCAATTTATGTACTGATCTCTCTGCTTCCCATTTAAGAAAAAAATATGTGTTGTAAAGGACCTGTTGAACCGATTTCTGTCTATAGTGTTGTCTGCTCTCCTAACGGAGGTCTGACCACCCATGTGGTGCTACCGTTTGCCACATGGTTTATTCTTTCATCACATGACGACCAGGTGAAGAGCCAAGATCACACAGTGAGCAGGAAACCCTTGCACAGAATATTTTTCCAGCTCAGTTGTGAGTACTCTCCACAGCCAAACTACTATTATCATTTCCCCAGGACAAGGGAGGGAGCACCAGGTGGCTTTGTGATTGCTATGGGAAGGGCATGTGTCACTGTTTGGGTGAAAAGTTGCACCCTATATTACGACCATGACCCTTCTCCAAATATTCCACTGGCTTCTACCTGTTTGCACACCCATTGAAAAATATTATAAATATAGCAGGTCTACCCAATGGATACTCTGCTTCTAAACTCATTTATGTCCTTAATCCATGTGTACTTTCTTCCTCACCCAGACAAAGCTAACCTTCCCACATACTACATAGGTCTCCACGTGAGTGGATTGTTCCCCATATCCCACAGTATATAAAGGTGGAATACTTGCTATTAGCGCTCAGACGACTTTCATAATCAGCTGCCTCACCTTTACTGAGTTGATGGTGACTGCTCCGAAATGTTTTATGGGACAGGCTTAGTTGGCTTCTGTTCCCCATTTTTAATTGCTTATGGTGCTGCCAATTGGGGCATTCCTCTGGGCTCTGCACTTCTCCACATTTGGTTCAGTCTTTATCAACTTTGGGAGAAGTGGTCTGCTCATTCAACACTTTAACCATTCTATGCAATGATAATCATTTTCTGTTGAAATTCGACTCTATCAGTCAGCTGATGGCATGGCTGATTGCTTTCTAGGCCTGCATGGCCACTAACTGTGTTAAGATGAATGGAGAAAAGACAGATCTTGAATAAAGGAGTGGACCTATTGCCAGTCCCCCTTCTTAAGGCTAAGAAGAATAAATTGTTTATCAAGAACAATTTTCTTTGGACATCCGGCAGAAATAAGACGTGCATGCTGGTTCCTTGCTGTTACATCTGTTGTGAAAGGTTCTGCCTTTTCTCCCCCCCGCCTGGAAGCATGTCATGTTCATGTGTGCAAGCATTCTCTTAAGCGTGGACTATGGCAATGCTTTATAATTAACACCATAAGAGTTGCTGATCAACAGGTCGCAAAGGCAGAAGCACAGAGTTGTTACGCTTCTGTATGGGATATGGAAGTTTGATCATGTTACCATAGCATGATCATGTCCCACTAAGGCAGTGTGTAGGATTAAAGGCTGTATGCCTGGTCCAGCTGACCTTTCATTCCGATAGTCCAATTACCCCTGGCAATCTCATAACCTGCATAAGGCTTTTGATATTTCGTGCTTTGCACCTTTGAAACAATCCATGCTTTTTATGTGCCCTCGTTCTGTACACATAGTTTATCTCGAATCTTCCCTGTTCCTAGAAACCTGAAGACTAATCTTTATTTGCTAATTCCCTATTAGTTTAGTGTTAATTTAATACCTGTGTCAGCTCCCTTCATCGGATCAGTGTGACAAGATGCTTTTGAGTGAACAATAGCTCTTCTAAGACGTAAATAGGAATAATGTTGTCGTAATTCAACTCAACTTGAAAAAGCGAACTCTTTATCCTGTCACTAGAGATAAGTAGCATGACATCATCATTTTGCCATCTCTTCAATGTTTCCAGTTAGAAATCTGTGCATCTGCATCCACCCATTTCAGTCTAGTTTCTAACCTCAGCATGGTACTGAGACTGTGTAAGTGAGTCCGTCTTGTGTATTCGCCATTTAAGACATTTTTGATAAATATTAGAACGGTAGATAGCATAAACTCATGCATACTGGTTCTACAGATGTCTCAACAACTTTAATTCCATGAAATATGCCAACATCATTGAGTTCCTGGAGAATGAGATAGTCAGCTATGCAATGGTTGGGGTCCTTTTTATATTACAAACCTCAGAGGTTTCCAGTGAGATGTTTTAGCCCCACTTACTTGTCACATGTGGGACTCCCCAAGGCCTTGTCATGTTCGTGGTCTTTACAACTCCCCTTATTAACTTCATTAACTCCATGAATCTGGTTTTCCAATTAAGCTTTAAATTGTTACAGTGCGTGGGAAACCCAACCAATATGCCACTGTTCTCTCCTCCTGTTTAGGATTGAATGGCAATTTGTTTCAATACTTGCCTCAAACAGTTTATTATTCTTTGTATGACCAGAGATCTCCTAATCCTGCCTTCTACGGCTTCGCCACCATACTTCTTCTTGGGATAAAGAAGGGAACAGTTTAGGGGTCTTGGATGGATAGGGAGCTTCATGCTTCACTCAGACGTAGGCTGTGATTATGCCCCATTACTTTCAGCCGTATTTACTTAGGAAAAATAACTGTGCATCCAAATAAAAGGCATGGCAGCGAGAGCTCTCAATAACAGAAGGCAGGATTATTGTAAAACCCTCTTTGTCAGTCACCCTAAGACATCCACATACTTCAATAGGCACCTAATGCGCATGTACTGCTGCTAAAGAAAGCAAAACCAATATATGTGTTCAGGGCCAGGAAGGAGCTTGGCTGGTTTCCAGTGATACCAGAGTCCTTCTTATTCTGATTTTATGAAGCTCAATATCCTTTATAACCCTTGTCACATGTAAATGTAAAATTAACTTTTGCATTTCTGGCCCACCACTGTTCTCATCTGTCCATGGTCTTGTCTCACGCTCTCAAACTCATTCTCCCCACTTTAGCTTGTTAACAATTATGTACTTAGGGCCACTGATCATGAACAAGGTCCTTCAAACAATGTGACTGGATTAGGAATTGAGTATTATAATACTGAAGGGCCAGACAGAAATTGGGATTATGGCCCTTTCAGAATACAAATAATTTAAGTGAGCCATTCCTACCAATAAAAAGGTTTGTTGCAGTAAACTGGGCATATCAGTATGAGAGAAGCTCACAAATATGGCTGTGAGAGTACAGAAGTCTCAATCTGCATTGATTACTATTTCTATTGCACAGAAAGACACGTGGTGATGGAGAAAGTGTAGAAACAATCTGAGACTAATGAAATGCATAACAAAGCAATAGAAATAGCTCGAGTTGGCATAAGTACAATAGGATTAATCAAGAGAATGTTTTACGACAACTTAGGAAATCCATAGAGTTGACAACACACGAACTCCAAAGAAAACCTATTTTTGGCATAGTGGAAGTAACATAAAGAGAACGGGTGTCAATGTTAATAGATTAATGCTGAACATTAGCCAAACATGCAGTGGCTCTAAAATGTGGTCATTGTGGTAACCAACAGATTACTTTGAGATGCCCCCACACAAGCACATTCACGAATACACACAACGTCCTTGAACCCACACATTCTTCGATGAGTCCTTCTGGAGTGCCACCAGAACCCACAACCAACCCACATACATACTCCACCCATACATGCATATCCTTCACCACAACCAAGCTCCCTTGTCACACATTCCCTCTTGCAGCACACAAGTCCACAAATCACCCTTCACAACGCACCATCCCATCAACACAGACGAACAGTGCAACACATGAGCCCACAAACCACCGTTAATTCCACTCCTGGCCATTCGACACAGATAATTAGCAACAAACATGAACCCACACAGCTGAAGCATGTCTCTTACACATACTCACCACATACAAATATACCCTCCGCCACACCCATCAAGTGTGGCACATGCTCATTCAAGAAGACACAGCCCTCATCTGTAGGGTGGTACGTGTTCTTTTCTATTTCACATGCGCAGCTATTACACATATAGTGGCTGAATATGTCAAGGAAACATGTTTTGTGACAGATGACAGTGACGTGCACCGTGCTCATTCCAGTCACAGCTCTGCTCACCGGGACGTCAGGGGGCTGGTCACAGCTCCCTGCTCTGGGGCAGCCGAGGCATTTAATCAGGCACTCAGAGAGGGGAGCCCTGTTAGCTTTTAAAGCAATTACTCAGGGACTGCTTGCTTGTGTAACTAATCCAGCAGGGTTACTCGAAAGCTAAAGAGCCGCCGCTGCCGAGGAGAAGTGGATAGTTACGGATGCGAATCGGCGCTCTTCAGCAGCAGGTTCAATAAGTGAAATCAGTGGCGCATTCAGTGCAGAGAGCTCTCCTCCTGCACGGCGTGTGCCGGCTAATTACCGTGGAATTATTCGAGGAATTATATTTCATACTTCAGGGTTACCTGCCCTTGCAGCAGCCTCGTGCTGGCGTCCCGGAGAGCAGAGGTGTACACAGACGTCTGCTTACTGTTCATACGTCACGCTGCGGTACAGGCTTGTGCTCGAGGTCTTCAGCGTGTGCTTGAAAGATGTGCGAACTTTGCCTCGATACTCTCAGAAAACCTATCACGAGGGGCTTGATAGGAGTAGCCACACCGGCCGCTTAGTGTGCTGCCTTCCTAGGCGATGCCTGCCCTGAGGTCTGAGTTCAGAGGACTTCCACCCTTTAGCATCCCAGAAGAGACTCTTTCTAAAACAGTAATCTACAAAGTGGAAAAAGGAGAATTTGCATCGATTATCTCTCTTAAAACATAAATGTACCTAGTGGAAGACTATATGGAAACAGGAGAATGTACAACTATTTCTCTGTCAAACAATGATCTAAACATTTGAAGAATGTATGAACACTGGCGAATTTGCAACTATGTATACCACTTTGCAGAAGTGAGCAGGAAAGCGCGGGCTGTAGAGGCTTCCAGGCATGAATCTATAAACACACCAAAACTCTGACCTGTGTTGGGAATGCATGTGCCTTTAACAAAGAAATACATGCTTAGACATGGGGCATCTTCAGTGATCACACCCACTAAGATTGCATACCAGGGGGCATATTACCATTGTGGAACCTCATTCAAAAACACCACCAATAGTGCACAGTCAGAACCCAACAGAGGCCCTTCGTGAATGTGAAAACAAGGGGAAAGAACAGTGAGAAAGAATTTAAAAAAAAGTCCAGTGTGATCTACCGAACAACACGAGAATGCTCCTGTAATAGCACAAAAGAACCAGAAATAGCTGATACGAGTAAGGGAAATATCCTGAAATAAACCTGGATTGAATAGTAGTATCCATGACCTCAATGACAGTGAAAAATACCACACAAACACAGCCCCCTCACCGACCCACCCTCCTCTATCTCATCGTGTTTAGAGGTAAGGAGGAATAATTAGAACACACAACCTCTACAATGCCTAAAGGATAGACGCAATAATACACGGACAACTTATGAGGATCAAACACCACAATGAAACGAAGGTTACAAACAAACATGATTTGATCCTAAGGCTTAGTAAATCTAATCCCACACACGACCCCACCCTATTTTGGATCAATTTACCACCAGGCATATAAACTGAAACCAGCATCAAGGGCAAATGATAATGGTGAATGTTTTTGCTGTATAAAGCGGGCAGCAGAGGCAGCAAAACGACTTAGTGAGGCAGTTTTTGTACCACCACAGCCACCACGACCACCAACATGACATAGGGCCTTATTTAGAGGATACTCCATCTGATTAAACGTACATGAAAGCCTTTAGCTCATAGCTTAGCTGTCATGTTTTGGTTGAGTATTCTATCCGACTAACTCGAAATAAGGCCCACAGTTTCTCAACTAAAGAGCAACCACAAAAATGTGTAAAGTGACACAGCTATACCTTACCATGCACTTAAAGTGAATTGTGCAGAGAAGTATGGTCAAGTAACCCGAAATTGTTGCTTGTGCACATAAACAGCTATCAATTTCTATTCAAATAAATATATCCTTTATTAAAACCTATCATTTGTTTTCCTCTGTTAACTCAGCTTGTCTTTTCTACCTCTATGTTAATCGTGCTGAAGGAACCTTATGTCTCATTTAGGTTACCAGAGTCTGTTTGCTCTCTCTATGCTTTCAACTTCCAGGGAGTCCTCCTGTCTAGTTTCCTGTTACTGACAGCAGATGTGAGCTCTACTGAGAATAGGGTGTGTGCTCTGTAATCAGCGGTGATGCTTCCACAAAAGATGTTTCACTATCACTACTTTGGTGGTAGAGAACCACTCACCGTGGTTTAACTAGATCCCCCACCCCAACCGATACTAAAAATGTGGCACTTAGAGAACCTTAGTCAGTCTTACCTGCTCCTGCACGAGGGCAAGTCGTTGTGTTCCCTTCTTCCTCCATCAAAGAGCATAGCGAAAAAAATGCTGAGGAACCTGTTTTTTTCCCCCTAGATATTAGGTCTAAGTGGACTCTCGTCCAGCGCACTCGGGAAATGTGTGATAACCGAAGTTAGTGGGTTCCAGAACATTCTTTGCTGTGGTTTTGAAATATTCGGCTAGGAGACGGTCCAAACAGAGGCTATGCATTCCTGGGGTACCTGAAATCACACCAAACAAGCATTTTCCACTAACCACCAACTCTCATCTATGTATGTTTTAGATTTCCAATACCTGGTTCAAAACGTGTCTCCCAGACACTCGTCTATTGAAGACTTAAGCAACAAGGTGTGCACTGTTTTTTTTATGGTCAAGTGCACAAGGGCTCTGTCCCTGTTGTAATCTTTCTTTGGGCTTTTAACCACGCCCATGTCACGCCTGTCAGTTTAATTGGTTCGTGGGCTTGCCTTTTAAAATCCGCTTGATTTCATTAGTGAAAGGCATGCATACCTCATGCCTTTTTTGGTATTTAGCCCTCGTCAAGCGTACGGTCCAACTACTGAATACACACGAGGCTCCATGCTTTCAGCCTGGTTTCTGCACTACTTTATCTTTTTATTCTCCATGCAGTGTGATTGCGCTGGGTTTTACATAGCGCGATCGCACTTGTTTTTTTGGTTTTCAATTTCAGCGCAATCTGGCTGGTCTTTTACACAGCATGATCGCGCTCGTTTTTTTCATTCAATTTATGTGGCAAGAAAAGTCCGGTTAGGAATTTACAACGCTAACAGCTCTAACTCAAGCAAATACAAGACCCGTTGCATTGCAAATGCTTTTTCTTTCTTTGTTGTCTTACCAAGATTGTTTCTGTGCAGAACTTCCTGTTTCCTTCCTGTATTTACTCCGGTGGGAATCTTTGCTATGGTCACTGCAGTGGTTTACGTATATTATATTCTTCTTTTATTGCCTGCCACGTGCTGCAGTTGCATCAATTTTGACACCTCTCAAGCATAAGCAAATGTAAGTTTTTATCAAGAGCTTGGTACTGAGTGATCGCCTGTGTGTAAGTGGCCTCCCCTTTTGACAAACTGAACATAGGTACATGGAAATTAAACGATTATGCTCAGGATCACACACTTTGCTCTATTGCAGAATCCAGCATTAAATTGCCAGTTCTTCGGCCAGAAGTTTAACTGAAAGATTACTCTTGCAATGAGAATGAGTGAGAAAGATTTATAAAGCGCACTGATACCGAGGTGTGTCGTAGCACTAATGAGAGCCATGGCACCATGAGAAATATATGTAATAAGACTTAATTGCTATGAAGACTGGTGCTGCTAAGTTTGCCCTGGCAGTTCATTATTATATTGCATTGCGGAGTTTATTTTGTTCTTCATATATGATATCCCTGACCTGTACTCAGGGTACTTTAAATTTCTTAGAAGTGAAAATAGTCCAGGGTAGCTCAGTTTCGCAAAATAGTCTTTGCTGGGTCAACAGACAAAACAAAAATATAAAACCGTATAGGTCTGAATTATGGGTGCCCTGTCTAATGTGAACTGTTGCGGAGAAACATTGTAAAGATACATTTGCAACTCCAGGCAGTAGTAAAAAGAATTACCTTATTAATTAGTTTTTTTACCTAAATCATGTGTCTTAATCAAGAGTAAATGAGATATGCTGATTTTTATACATGTTAAATGATGTTTATCATGACTTCTGCTAGAAACTGTATAGTAATGATCCATAACTGATTAATTAGGCAAATGAATTATCTCAATTGATCAGCACGTGGCACTTTGTTGCTTGTAGATGAAGGTTTGTATATGACGTGATCATCACTCCATAAAGAGCATGCACAGACTGGCTGTAAGGTAGGTTAATGGGTATATATATTGCTGCATAGTGCATCTCTGAATAATGCTTGCACTTCCAGAGTATGTGCCTAATGACATCCATTTTAGATCCTCCTCTGGCATTTGCAACTGTTATTATGCAGGTTGATGACATCGAAACACCAGACCTTTAGTTTCACAGAAGAACAAAAGCAGAATGCAGTTCAGTCAAAATTATATTCTGGATACTGAAAACTACTGTCTCTCCATGTGCCACTTTTTGTGGTGGTTTAAGATTGTGGATTGACAGATACGTTTGTGAATGTATCAAATTTGAACCCAGTTGATTCAATTTGCCATGCACCTTTATATACGAAAGTGGATTCCTCTTCCTGTGCCAGAGTGACCTTGGAGTTCAGGCTTGCACCCCTCATTTATGCTGATGTGCCTCTATGCACAATTGCACAATCCTGCCCAGCCTATGCTTTTCTCACACTAATTTATTTGAAATACTTTTATTGTCTAATCCACCTTTTTATATTGTGCAAAATGTTTAGATTTTTAGCTTTTTCCTGATCCATTTTTACTTTACTTTAGCAAATCTGACCTACCACACCGCAGATGGATTCATTTAGAGCATGGCAGACAGGATCCATCTACACAGCTTCCTGTGGCATGATGCATTTCGACTTAGCAATTAGCAGCTACAGCTTTCAAACTTTTTTCCCCAAAGCATCCCCTAATTCCACGGGAAGAGGCAATTTGTTGGATAAAAGAAACGAATCTGTGAAAAATAAGAGTCTTGATAGAAGAGACTGAAACTCACCCGCCACCAAAACGTGTATCTTTTTAAATGCGAAGCTTGATTCATGTGAAATCAACATGTGAGATATTTGGTTGAGGCCCTCTATGTCTTAGGTGTAGGGAACCTCTAATCTTCTTTAAATATTTAGAATCTAACCTGACCAATGAGTCCTGTTTTAGATGATCAAGGTAATCTGATGTGTAAAAGGAGACGACTCATGGAAGCAACAGTGGAACGGCACTGATGGCCGCAATCAATGCCTGGGGCTTATCATTGGTATCCCCCTGTGTGTGCTAGTGAGCAGCGGTGAAGAGAGAGAGAGAGAGACACACACTCTGACCATGTATTAGCATCTAGATTATTGCCTAGAGCTTGGAATCGGCTCTTAGAGGATCTGTTGTGTGTTGACCTCTCTGTACTGACTATATCCTCATCACTCTGTTCCTGGATTGTTTGTTGTTAGTCCCTCTGTCTAATCGGTCCTCTTATATGCAAAACAGCAACTTGTCTGTCATGGGAACATGTGTCACCGGGAGAGAATGGTCATGTATTTAGTGACTTGTCTGATACAATTTAAAACATGACATCTTGTGTTTGACTGAGTTAATTTGGCTACCTAACATGTTTGATTGCCAGGGAGTTTGAGACATCTTCAAGGCCTGAGCCCCACTGGTGCCTTTGCTGTCTCCTCTTGCTTGCCATCGTTGGGCCTATTACAATAACTCAACACAGGCCAATCATGGCCTTTTTCATGCTGCCCACTGTTAATAAAGTTTCTTGATAATAAAATAAGCTTTAATTGTCTGCCCCCACTACAGGAACTACATGCCAGTGAGGGTGTCTGATTCATAAATGTATATGAATGGGCTGATTTCCTAAAAGGTAAAGAGAGTGGTGTTAAGCTCTTGAACAAAAGCTTGTTCTGCAACCCTCAGTGGAAATTGTGATTGGTGGGTAGATGTGATGACTGCCTCTTTTCGTAAGCTGACACATTACTTTCCACCTCTGCCAGAAGATGTGAGTCTGTAATGACTAGTCATGCTAGGATGATGTAGTTTCTCTTCAGAGAGCTGTAAAGCAGTGAATAAATCAGTGTAATTCTTAGGACGCAGTCACAAGAGGGTCGGAAAGGAGAAGTTACCGTAAAAGCCTCAAACAAGCATTCAGGTCAGATTTTACTGAGCCAAGAGCTACATTTTAAAAGACAGAAAAAGCTTGGGAGTATTGAGTGGGCAGTATGGGACAAAGCCACTACTTTCCATTGGTGTATTGTTCGTTCACAGTGTAGCTATCACAGGCAGCAGCTTTTCAACTACAACTTACTGGAAAATAAAATTCAATGCTGAGAGAGGCTTTGAGATCTGTACTGGTTCGGGGAAAAGCTCGCAAAAAGACCAGACAATAGCAAGATCAGTCCAGATGTCCTTTGCCATTCATCCAGTGCTTAATTTGTAAATAAAAACATGCCGGTGCCAAAAGCCCTCCTCTGAAACACGCGGCTGCTGCAATTAAATGTGCGAGCACGGAATACTGAGGTAGCATAATCCTGAAGCCACCTCGGGCCTCTTTAATCCATTTTCAGCCACCACCCCAGCCCCTTCAGCTCTCTCTGCTTTCTCCCTTTGTTACGAGTTTTGTTTTTTCTCTTCCTCTATCCTTCCCATGAGTCTTTTGCTTGCAGTAAATGCTTGAGGCAGAAAAATAAGGGCCGGCCATCAGAAATAAGTGCCGGTACCCAGCACCGCAAACCACGCCTCAAATCAAGTGTTGCATTCACTGTGAGAAAGAAGAAGCCCCTATAGTTTTTGCCATGACTGAGCGTACCTGGTATTGAAAAAGCATGGGTGTGACAAGTAGTGGCTGTATCATCTTTTCAGTGTCCTAGTCTCTCTCCCCTGTAGGAAACTAGAGTCCCAAATGTGGATTAATAGAGAATGCAAACATAGGGTTAACTCTAGTAAATGAATGAATAGTAGTTGTCTTTCTCTACTTGTTCTTACCCAGTGGGTGGGGTACTACACACAATTGCAGGTAGTTTCGGCTACTAGCAACACACAGTGCTCTGAAAGCCTCTTTCTCAGGTTGATCCCTCTACCTGCAACCCAGGTGTATCACGCTACGTGCACACTCCCAAGCCCTGATAAACTTGTTTTTAGGTAAATCCCACTGCTTGCAACATGCAGCGCTCTAATAGCCTCCTTCTCAGGTGGATTCCTCTACCTGTAACCCAGAGGGCTCTAATAGCCTTCTGAGGTGGATCCCTCTACCTGCCACCTATGTAGCCCTGATAGCCTCCTTCACAGGTGAATCCCGCTACCTGCAACCTATAGAACCCCAAAACCCTCATTCTTAGGTCGATCACACTACCTCTAACTTACAGAATTCTAATGGCCTTATTCCCAAGTAGATACCACTGATAGCTTAATGGCCTCATTCTCAAGTAGATACCACTGATAGCCTCCTTCTTAGGTAGATTCTGATACCTGCAACGTACAAAGCTCAAAAAGACTCCCTCTCAACCTTGAAACTTAAAGAAATAAAGAACTCTCAAACAAGCCTTCTCATGAAGTGCACCCTAGGTGTGAAACTCATTGCCCACCTATCAGAAAATGTTCAAGCTATTTCAATGGCATTACCTTATTTACCTTCTGAAAGGAGTTGGTTATCTTTATGCTAATGTCGCCCGTCCCTCCCCTAATCCAGCTACTAACCTACACATGTATGGTATTGTTTTGCTGCTGTATTGTGGTCTGCTCCATATATTTTATTTTGTTGGGTGTACATTTCTAGTTTGGTTGTAACTCTAGACTCATACATCAATATAAATCACAATAAATAAGATAGATTACTACTGTTTCCTTAATAATGCTAGTGGTTCAGTTGTGCACCAACTCACAAGTGTAGTAACTCAGTGCTTAATTTGTAAAATAAAAAGTGCTGAAGCCCCCACTATTAAAAGTTGGCGAGCTGAATCCCAAGGCCCGTAGCCCTAAAACACCTCGGGCCTCTTATCTCAGACACTCCCTGACGCCTTATCTCACTCTCCCTGGCCTCTGTTTTCTTCCCTTGTGGCGGTATTTGCTCCCACTTTCCGATTTGTGTGTTTTTCCCTCTCTTGCTGTCAGTAAATATATGACACGGAAAAAAAGTGCTGGTCCCCAAAAATATGCACCAGTAGCCCACACCAGCAACCACCGGTTCAAATTAAGCACTGGTGAAGCCTCTAACCTAAAGCGATCGATCATGAACGCGGGTGTGCCTTGTAAGCCACCTTGTTGGAATGTCTGTGGCGTCCATGTCCCCTGTTCCCTGTCCCTTCTGTCTGTAGCATTCGAACGTGAGCGCAGAGCAGATCTGTTATCCACGACCTTCCCCCTCGGTAAGGGCGCTGCCTGTCAAGTGCCAGCTTTAGCGTGTCTGAGCACCGAGTCCCAACATCCCTTACAGCTGCCCGCCATGCACTCAATAGCAATGTCAATGATGTGTGCTTCTGCTCCCGCTTCCATTCTCATTAACTCTGGTTCTCATCTTACCTTTGTCTGTTCCTGGTTCGCCGCCCTGTTTCGTGTCTCCTTCTCCCCATCCAGGCCCATCTCTTTGATGGTTCCATATATCTTACTGTTTAAGTTTTTTTTTTTCTCTCTTTTGAATTATGGGTGACCCATAATTAGTCTGAATAGGTAATTTTCAGGTTGGATATGGTCTTAACTATTACCTTAGGATATCTTGCCCGGTCGCTCGCTGTTTCCCCCTTTGTTAACTCCAGCCTTTGAAGGTTACATAGAATTCCCTGTTAAACATGGCAGAAGGTGTTTTTTGAAGAGGTAGAAAAAAAAAAAAGCTTTACTGTTATGCAGCAAAGGTCTCAACATTAGGGCAGGATACGGGAAAGTACTACATTCTTGTCTCTGTTTCTCATCCTCTTATTGCTGTTTCTCTCCTTGTTTTGGTTTGTTTCTTTCTTGGTCTATCCCTGGTAATGATATACACTGCCCTTGTCTCTATTTCTCTCTCTCGTTTTTTTTTAGCTCTTCTTCCTTCAGTTTTATTTCATTTTGTTTATGTAGAGGTTAGACTGATGCGTGGTACAAATAATAATTAAACAAAGTCATCAAAAGTCATCATCAGTCATAAAAAAAAAACTTTCTTCGGCTTAATAAAACCATAAAAGTTATACAGAACACATCAATACAAAAGTTACCGAAAAAAGAATGTATCCTAAATTAAAACGAATGCAAAATTATTAATTTTCCAAAATACATCAATTTACAGTTAGTCAAAAATACTGACATATCGCATGCTGTAAAACTTTCCTTAGTTTGATTGTAAGCTGAACATAATTGATTACAGCTAAACATATGGCACCAGGAGGAAACTATTGCAAATAAGGAAATTTTGATCTGCGTTTTCTAGTATTTAAAGTGCTAAGCATCGCTATCCTAAGTGACTTATAAACAAAATTAAAGCATGCGTTGGACAAAGCGATCTTCCATGGTCAACATGGAAGCTCAACATTCCATCATCCACTATTTGGGATAGAGACCAAAACATGAACATTATTTAGATAGATTCCCACAAAGGACAGATAGGGTTCCAATGCATCAATTGTTAAACGTAGGGAATAAACACTTACTACGGATTTACAGGACACTTTTAATAGCCTTGCATCATTACTATTTGAAAAAAAAAGTAAAGACTTAACAGTAGCTTTAATAGAAGCCTTAATAGGAAACATGGTCAAACACAAAACTCAGTTATAGTATACTAAACAAGCACTGTCAAAAACAATTGGTCTGGTTTTAATGTGCCAACATATGTAAACACTGGAATTCTCAAACGCACTTTAAATGTGTTGAATGCACAAGTGCAGTGTATCACATTAAAGCCAGCTCTACTGGCTTTGGCAAAGCACGGGTTAAAGTAGCACACAATGACTTCTTTTTATATAGATAGCAAAGAGTAAATAAAGATTTGAATTATTTCAAACAACTTGATGATTGACTGTAATTTTCAGATGGAAAATGGAATCCCTTCCAGGAAGGGAAAGTAATACTCCAAACAGTCAATAGCTTGAGGTGCGAGAGATATACTCTTTGGATGTATACACAACCCAATCTATGTATATTTTAAGTATATGTAATCAGACCTAAAAACAAGTATGATAAAGGTGCACAGAAGACTCATTATAAATTTTACATTGCGGTATGGCCGAAACAGTATGGAACTCCTCCTGAAAGAGCTAAGACTTCAAAGCGCATAGAGAAAACTGCATAGATGTAGAGGTACATACAAAAATAGAGCAGTTGCACACTTTGCATCTAGAAACACAAAGGATTTGAGTCAGAACTGTGCTCTGGAGGCATAGCATAAAGCAAGAACATATGTAGAGTGGGATGAGAGAAGTAGAACATGCATACCAGATTATGCCCAATGGGCTAAACTGTTGTACAATTTAATTTGTACTGATTTTTCTAATAAAAATTGAACTATCGCACATACTACTATACTGAAAACCTTACAAACAGACATGCTTGAGTCTAAACCCTTACATACTCGTGTTAACACTACTAGTATGGTAACCTGCCTCTTTGCAGGTTCCAGTGGTTACATGTACGTCACCTTTAATGTAGGTGAAACTGTGCTGACTGCTTATAAATCACATTTATATTCCAATGTGGAAATTCATTTTTCATCGACAGAAAACAATCTGACTGCAGTTAAAACAGCTTAAATCGCTTTTGGGATTTCTAAAAGAAACATCGCCAGAGAAAGAGGTGAGGTGGGAAGAGAGTCAAACAATGGGGATATGTTTAAAGAGAAGTTGGATGTCAGTCCTAAAGACTGGTTTAAGATGTATCAGTAAGTAGGCAGGACAATCAACCAATAGATTAAGAAGGGTGGAATATGGGTGAGTATGAGAGCTTTATTGGAACATCAGGTAAATCTTGCACAGGTTATGTAGATGAAAGCAACAAGAATTGGGACAATGGAACTGGAAGAGAAAAGGAAAAACTTTGAGCAGTGAGACAATCTTGTGAGGGAAAGATGATTGCTGTCCCATCTTTGGCTGTTTAAGGTAGGGGTGGGCGTAACTTGCGTAACGTGCTGTAGTGTAATTATGGAAAATTACAACAAAATTACAGAAGATTGTGCTGAATTAGGTGAGGAGAATAGCCTCGCATTTAGCACTATTTTCTGAGTACAAAATGCACCCACCGTCTAAAATGGACCAGAGGATGCCTTTTGTTGTACAAAAATAGCACTAAATGCAACAGAATGTGAACAGCAGCAATGAGCGGCCACTCAAGCTCTCTCTTATGCTCTTGAGGTAGGCATTTACCCCAGATTTTGCAATCACACCACATGTATAATTTTCGGTAATTTTGCATCACAAAAGTAACTCAAAATGACTCTGATTGCTCCTGCATAATTAAAATTTCACCCAGGACTAATTTAAGCACCACTGATCCATTTCTTAGGTTCTTATAAATCTCTATGATTTTAGTTCTCAAATCCCTTGTCTCTTTCTGGGCTCTTCACCCTCTCTGCTGCACATGTTTTTTAGATTATTATTTAACTGGAGTGCTCGCTCTGCTGATCATACAGATTGCATTCACTGCTCTCCCCTTTACTGTATTTAATAACTTTAACTCCTTTCTTGCACTTGTTTCTTGTTTAGAAATCAGTATATTTAGGTCTAACTTGGCAGTGCAGCTGTCTGCAAGACCTATTTTACCAATATTTTAAAATAAACATAGAATGGGCTCCTCGAGTATCTGTTATATGCAGAGGACATGTGGGCTTTCACAGGTGGCTTTTGCTCCCTGCTAATTACTGCCACATAATGACAAACAATTTGTGGTGCCTTACACATGTCATAGACACTGTATAAAAATGTATACAAATGCTTAAAGCACTGCAGGGAGAAAGTAGACACAACAAATGTTTCTGGATGAATATAGTCGATAATGAGGCCTTCAATGTTAAATCAATGGGAGAATTATTAGAGATATTGGGATGTTGGAGTTCCATTTAAAATAATTGGGGTATCAGTGGTCCAATAATCTCTGGATTAAGACTTTTGCTCCTCCATTCTAATGTCTTTTATCTTTTTCTTCATTTTTGACTTAGAACATTCTACCCTCAGTGAGTGGAATGTTCTAATAGCATTTCTATCTCTTTAGATGCTGAATGCCTAGTGCATGGGGGAAGTGGTAGGAAATGTTGGTCAGTATGTTTAGACAAGAAGGTTAATTTTTGCTTATCCACCCACTGATAATGTTTTGATATCATCACTGCTTACTCGTGACTGAGCTTGGATTGAAGGAAAACCTGCTCTTAAAGTAAGAGTTGAACATGATTATAAGAATGGCCAGGAAGAAAACTGATTTGTGTGTGATTAATTCCTAAACAAATAGAGAGCATAAAGAGTGATTCTCAAAATGCTAGGGCCAGCAGAAGTGACATGACGCACACTTTGACCTCCTGATTTCACTTTGACCTCCTGATGTCAGAAGATTGCTAGCTTGTCCCACCCTAAGGTAGTTCTCAATAGCCTTCTCTTTGCTGCTGAGACATTGAGGCATCAGTGTGGGTGGTATAGAGTGAAATCGACAAAAAGTAAAATCTATTCAATCCCTTTTTATTTTCTGTTATTTTCACTTACTTTCTTACCGTTAAGGTATGGAGCAGCACCTGCACATCAGTGGGTACCTACATGCATTTTAAGAGTAGCTTCTGCTTCCCTGGGAAATACTAAGCAACATCCATGGAAGAGAGTTGTGTGCAGAAGTCTGGCGGCCACGTCTGAAGTCTCTCCAAACTCTGTATATTTGCTGGAAGATCATATTGAAGTAGCCCACTCTGGAGATGTTTTCCTAGATATCTAATTTATATGGTTGCAGAGGGTAATGCTTATTGTTAATCGCAACATCATAGGTGAATCCCATCTCCCCATTTTTCTTGACCTATCAACTGCATTCAACATGAACCACCTTCCCTCTCTTCAAAAATCTTGTAAGAACAGGTTTTATCCAGAGGCAGTATCGTAAGTTCCTTGAATCATACATGTCAAACCACTCCCAGCAACTAAAACTCTCAAACGTTGCCTCTCTAGTGTCTCACCCCTTCCACAAGGAATCACTCAAAGATCTGGTTTCCAGTTCCCAAGATCATGGAAGAGCAAAAAAGTGATAGATGGAAATGCTTAAATTAATCTGAACCTCTGCCTATTACTCTAGCTAGATTTAATGCCATTATTTTAGCTCATCTGTCCCATTATAGAAACAGATTATCTACATACAAGTCAACTTCTCCTAACTCCAATAGGGACAATCCACTCTGAACCGATAAGCTACATCCTCTCCAAATGAGAAAACATGAAGCCCAAGACCAATTTTGTTTTTTTTGTGCTTTAAAAATGAGGTCAACTGTAGTCACTATTTGACGCCACACAATGTACACATTTCTAATCTTGCCCACAACACCTAGGATGGCCCACATGTCAAATTGTGATTGATGGAAATTCTTTAATTAATATTAACCACTATTAATTACTCTGGTGACTTTCCATACCACTGTTTTTAAGATGTCTGTGGCATTCCCTACAATTAGACCTGACATTTTTCGGTGGTATTTACCTAAACTTTTTGCCTTCATCCTCCTGTTTTGCTGAACTTGTTTTTGTTGGCTTTAGGACCGTACACTTTACCTCTGCTAACCAGTGCTAAGGTGCTCTCTCCTTAAAAGATGGTACACTTAATTTACTTTTAAGTCCTTGGTAAAAGGTGCTCCATGTATCCAGGGCCTGTAAATCAAACACTACTAGTGAGCTTGCAGCACTCATTGTGACACCCACTAAAGTAGCCTTTTAAAACATGTCGCTGACCAGGCCTACCATTGCAGCCTGTAGTGCAGTTTTGAACTGTCATTTCAACCTGGCAAAATAAACCTTTTACCATGCCTGAACTTCCCTTTTTAATACATTCACCCCTAAAGTAGGCTCTAAAAGCTCATAAGGCAGGGTGCATGCCATCTAGAATGTAGGACTGTGTGTATGTTTCACTTGCCGGTGTTAGTGGTAAAAAGGCCCTAAAGTTGCTTTTCACTATTGCAAGGCCTATCTCTCCTAATCTGGGAGCAGGTAGGAAAATTAAGTGTACACTCAAATGAATTGTAATTTAAAATCATCTTTAATGTCAAAGTTGGATATAAAGTCACAATTCTAAAAATGCCACTATTTAGAAAGTTGGCATTTTCTTGTCCTAACCATTTGTGCATTCCTGTTGGGGTTTGTGTATTCCTTTTATAGAGAGAGAGGCAAAGAAAGACTAGGTTTTGGCCGGTTGGGCCATACTGCCAGGATATTTGGGGCGTGGCTATTCCTTGACCTCCTTAGACTTCAAATGGCTGCCTCCAGCACACACACACACACACATAGGAACCTGACATTAATCTTCTGTCACCCCAGAAGTCTTGGAGAATTAACAGGGCAAGGGAAGAACTTTCCATAACCAGATGTGGGGATCTTCCCCAGGATGTTCCCGTACTTCAAAGGCAGGCAACAGGTATAAATATTGGTCCTCCTGACCCACTCATAAGATCAATTCTAGACTGTTTGGAAGATTCAGAAGAAGGGTTGCTCTGCTTCTGAAAGGACTGCCTTGCTGCATGAGGAAGGAAGACTGGACCTGCTCCTTGAACCCAGGACCACTACAATGACTCCAAGTGCTAGTTGGCTGGCCTCCTATGTGAGCTAAAGGGACATCACAAGCTCCAGAGACCTTGAAATCTTCACCTGCTGTCTGCTGAGATGTGTACTGATCCCCAAGAAGTGCCCCATGGGTCCTGCACCCTTGGTTAGCATGAGAGTTCACTGTTCCATGCCATTTAGCTCCTGATCCGTGGCTCCATTGGCATTGACACAGGGTGATGCAGTGCAATGCCGAACACACATCAAAGCTGCTGAATGGCAGTTACCGCGGCAGCGACGTAGCATGGCATACCTCAATGCCCGATTTCACATCTCAGCTCCTGATTGGCACCTTGATTGGCACTGATGGAGTATGATACAACTTGACACAGGATGTCAGATCGGAGTTCAAAGCCGGATCTTGCTTCATAGGGCAGTACCAGACTTCACATCGCACCTCGACTCTGGGCACTGCATAGTGGCTCCCAACTGGAAGCAATGCCAATCAAAGCAACTTGTGCCCCATTGCAGTTGGCATGAACATGTTACTTTGTCCCAGTCTGGCACAACCAGAAAACCACAATTGGTGCTTTGTGCTTTTAGGTGCTATACTTAACCTTGAAAATGAGTATCTCTGGTTCTACTTATTGTATTTTTGTTGTCCTGGTATCAATTTATTTATTAAAATTTACTCTATTATGATGTGATATCTTCCTTGCATGGTGTTTATTACTGTTTGTGTGCTGCATAAATACTTTACACAGTACCTCTAAGTTAAGCTTGACTACTTTGTGCCAAGCTACCGGAGAGCTAGACGTAGGTTAATTTAGTGACTTTTGTGCTTCACCCAGACAAAGATTATGTTTATTATTTGAGTAGAGCTGCCACCTCTCACAACTAATAACTCAATTTCTTACACCGAAGATGTCAAACCCTATGCAAATCTTCCTTTGCCCTTCCCCAGTAGGATTACCTCTATATCTGATCTGCAAAGACACATTTTGTCTGGCCAGTAACACCAGCAGTCATAAATCAATTTAAACCTTCCTGGGCCCCAGTAATGAGGCTTAGCTTAAATCCATCTGTCACGTCAAGCAATGGAAACCATATTTAGGGATGACCTCACTTAGGAAACAAAAGAGTGTTGGTTAAAATGCTTAAATTAAACTTACAAATCACTGACAGAATGTCATAAACAATAATTTTGTGTGGGCAGAATATTGTGTCAAAAATATTGAGAAGATAAATGCAAATAGATAACTATAGCTATATACTATCATTAACTCCTCATCGACGTACTTTGAAGATTTATATTGTCAAGATACATATATGTGGAGTTATATATAGTAAAACTGTGCTTACCTATATAAACTTACCTTCATGATATTTTGTCCTCGACACTCGTGACATGATATTTTTTCCCACAATTTTTTTTTCTCCGATATTCTGTCTTAACACCGAATAGGCACGGACCATATAGTTGAAAGGTAGTGGCCTGATGGTACTGTTTCCTGGAAATGGATGAGGGGCAAAGAGCTGTTAGCAAGAGATATTAATACTGCCTGAGAATAGTGAACTGAAAAAAATTCAACAGACTACTTACTATAAGGGGAATGGGAGTGAATGAGGTGAGAGATGTGGAAACAAGGACTGAGTTTACAGTTCAGAGGAAAGCAAACGACCGAAAAGGACAGTGCTGTTTGGGTGTCTTCCTTCTAAATTTCAGTATACTGTGAAAATATATAGAACGAGTTGAAAGTGTTGATTATGTATTTGTATGGGTTTACTATCAGTTTTGAGTCTTTCATTAGCCTCACATTGCCAGGTTAGGGAAGCCATCCACGCCCATGATCCAAGGCAGCACCTTACTCTAAGGAGAGCACTGTCAGAACCTAACCCTTTGCAACCATGTGCCTGCATCCCTAAGTCTTGTTTCTTTTTCCTAGTGGATTCCTTCACAACCTCACTTTTCTCTGGTTGGTCCATCACAGATTCTCTAGTTTGCCAATAGACTTCCTTATAAGGCCGTGAGGTCCCTATTGCTTATGGCAGTCAAGACCATACACTGAACACTGATCTGTACCAAGCAATCAGTCAAATCCTTCACAGATATGTTCCAGACTGTCTGTGGACTTTTCTTCATTTCACACAAGCAAGGGGGTCCAGTTCAGAATAGTACCTTCCTCTACAATTTTTATTGTGTTTGGGACCGTTTTAAGTTGTACCACTACTTTTGGAGAGTGGTCTCACTTTCATATTTCTTTGTATTTTTTCCTATTTAAAATATTGAAAGTTTCTAAAATTACGGTGTGCTTTTGGTTGTAAACTACAGTAGTCTGGTACAACAGTTCTAAACCTCGTGGAAGGAGAGGGAGATGCTGAAGAATTGCGAACAATGTTGCGAGGTAGAAAAAAATCAGGTAGCCAGTTGTATGCGACAATATGGAGGTGAATAACACCATCCTGCAAGATTATCTACTTCCACTATATCGAGAATGAAAACATATAGATGAAAAAATCAATGTATTAAACTCATTTCCATATCCTCATAAACTGACGATATATTTATCATGAATTTACACACATGTGAGTTAAGATTAGCCAACCGATAATAGCTCTAGTCGTCGGTATTTTTGCTGGATGATATTGAAAGCCTATAATGTGACAGAACTCTTTTGTAGTGTAGAGGCTTTGGGGGGGGGGGAGGGGACGTTGCTCTCCAAGCCTCTTCTCAAGCAGGACACCATCCTGCAAAGAACCGTTTCTGCTGGTTTAGAAAGTGGACATTCTTACTCAAAAGAAGAGGGAGCTGAAGGCATTTAATTGCGGAAGATTGAGGCACAGCCTTGCGTCGATTACACATGATTTACGAGGCTGGAACATTAAAATTGATTCTCTGGAAAATCATTTTCCTTTCTGAAAATGGAAGCTGTGCTGTCAAGCAGGGACTGGCGGCTGAAAGCTAAATAGCTGCTTGCTTTCTGTTCTTTGAGTCTTGGGTGGAAAAAGACATAATGAAGGGCGGAAAGAGGAAATGGGGCGACAGCGAAGAGCGGCAGCTTTACGGGGAACGGGAATAACCGAAAGGATCCTGGACAGTGATGAATGACACGGGGGACCCTTAAGAGCAGTAGAAGTGGGAGGCAGTTTGAAGACACTGAGCAGATGCATTGGGGGGTCCTAAGGAAAATAAATATTGGGGATAAGCAGTGTAGAGCCCGATTAGCAATTGGAAGGATATTGAACGCCTGCAGGCAACTCCTGAAGCCAAGAACATCATGGGAATCATGAGAAGTAAAGTCAAAGATAGTGATACTCAAAAGACAGAAAAACATGAATTCAAGACACTGGTGAGAAAGGGTTGCATAAAGTGTGAGCGCCTTGATGCAGAAAAGGAAATGACTGCAGGACCTCATAAACTAATCTTTGATGAGACATTACTGAGGAGTGTGTACACAGTCGAAGATTCCCGGGGTGCATCAGAAAGAACCATGATATTGGTGGTGGGCATTGCGAGGCCTCTGAAAAACAAGCAAAGGTACTGAGAGGAGTTCTGAGAAGACACGGAGAGCAAGGACGCTGTTAGGACCATCTTGAGTCTGCACACTGTGGGTGGTTGTGAGAACTCAGCGAAACCAAGATGTGCATTAAGACAGACTGTAGGTGTCTACCGGTTCCAGGAGGCCCTTAACAACTTATATGACGGTAGTTCTGAGGAGCAAACTTGGGGCCTTATTTAGAGTTTGGTGGACAAGATACAAGGCAAGATGTCCAGATGGCCCTACACCCCCAACAGTTAGCTCATGTTCTTGTTCTCTTTTCTCCTTTCTCTCCAATTCGCTCCTCATTCCTTTCTCTTTCTTGACTCCCCGTCTCGCCCTCACGAACACTTACTCTCTCTGAATCTCTTTCGACTACACTATTTCTTCCCCAACCCCCTCTGCTCTGTGTGTTTTCCAAATTCACTTGTACATTTTTTCCTTTCTTTATGTACCTTTCTCAGCTCTCTATCTTTTTCTGCTTTCTCTATCTCGTTTTCATCTTTCATTTTCGCTTCCTCCTTTCCTCACTGTCATCCTTTTTTGTTTTATTTTCATATGCCTCCGTTCCCCCTTTGCATTCCTTTCAGACTGATGTACTCTGCTTAGATGTGATTTGTTCTCCTTAGGTCGCTGATGAATCATTGGACCTCACCCGCTATCTGGGGTGCTTGACCACAAGCTGTGTCACATTTATGGTGCCCTCTCAAAACAGCTTCTCAATCTGATTTTAAGAGCATGCTCATCCATAGAAAAGCTCAAGCACTGTGTGCAGACCGCCATCTCTCAGTAGCGCAATGACCCAGCACTACATGGACCTCTCCCATCACTGCCGTGCAGAGAGAGGTAGTGAGCAAGTAATGCATATGTCCAACATGCCGGTATCTACATCTATCACTCTCCTCTTAATAAGGAGTAACACGCAGAGCAGTGAAAGTGATTCCATTTCCACAGGTTTTTTTTCCCTCACCTTTGGATGGAAAAAGTGCTAAATCTGCACACATTTACCACCTGCTTTGAGAAGGTGGGAAATGTATTGGGGCAATATTAGGAGCTGTTGAGTTGAGGCGGGGTGGATGTGGTGGGAGCAAAAAGCAAGTGAGGGAACATCTTTTGCGGCTCCCCTCATGCTGGTTTCAGGGCGTGGGTGGCGAGTGGGTGCAGCAACTGCCTGCAAGCCTGCAGCTCCCCAGGCCCAGTATCTCCTTGTACAGAATTCTCCAGTCCGGATGTTGAAGATCCTGTAATTCCAGAGACAGGGAATGTTTGAATGACCAGTCAGGGCCAGCTTTAACATTGGTGGTGCCTGGAGCAACAGTGTTTTTAACACAACCCCTTCTCTCCCCCACGACCTCCTTCTCTACGACTTCCCTCACAACCACTCTCCAACTCTCCATAGTCCCTCTCTGACATATTTTTATACTTGTTTTTGTAAGTGCTACTCACAGTTCACTCTCACTGTGTTTTGTGATATGCATGATACACATTCTTTGCTGCAGGCACATTATCCCTCTTCTCTACTTTATGAGTCAAAAATGCCACTAGACAAAACTTTGATCTATCACCAGCTGTAACATTAATCACCAGAGTTATCTTGACAGTTTTATTGCTGCCTGAAACTGCTGGATGAACAAGCAAGTTCATGTGCTTGTAAACCCATGTTATTTTAAAACTTAGCACCACCACCAAAGTCAGTGCCAAGTGCAGCTGCACTGGAGGCGCACCCCTAAAGCCTTCCCTGTTACCAGGATTGGTAACCCCTTTGGAGATACCTCTCTGGACCACTTATAAAGGGGACAAATGGTGCCATGTGTGCCTTTCACTTGTTTCTGGTGCTTTTGCTGCAGATAATTTTAATCCTTGATTTTCACCCCAAAGCTCGCCGCCATCATCCCAGCCACTTTGTTCCTTGTTACCTTTGCAGGAACATGCCAGGTCCGGAATTAATTAATGTGGATGATTTCTGCCCCGGAGTTAACAGTGAATACAAGTTAAACTCCCCAGCATTTGAAATAACCACCCTTAACTGGAGTTACCAGGTCCATTTGTGCATGTTTTTTTCACGATTCTGGGGAAATTAACACAGATGTTTACCACCTGCTATCAGCAAGTGATACAATTCTGAGGGGGGAGACTGACTAGGTCTTAGGATATTGGACAGAGGAGGGGAGGCGAGGGGCAAGGTGCTGGAGGGTGCTTAGATATGAAGAGGTTCTGGTATCTTTGGTAGGGAGCATTTTCTGATCCCTCTGTGATGGATGAGTGGGTAGGGCGTGGGCTGTGCCTCCTCTTGCAACATCTGCCCCTCTCCCAATGGGGCTTGGAGGACAGAGCTTCCCACCGCTCTGAGGAATGTGATCGGCGTGCTCCACCCACCTTCTGCAGAAGCTCTGGGGGGGGAGACAGCTGCATCAGCCCCCCCGTGGACTCCCACGGAAGCGGCTCGACTGGGTGCGGCTTGCGGGGGGGCGGGGTGGGGCCAGCTCCTCTTTTTCTTCACAACTTCTCCACTACCATCAGCTGCCAGCTCCCCCTCAGCAATCCAGACGCTGAGGAGGACGCGAGGGGGGTACTGAGGCCCAGAGTGTGGCCTCAAATCTCAGCAGCACACTGGGAAGCAACAAGCTGCAAGCTGTGCTCTTGCCCTCTTGCCCCTTGCTCCTGCTGCTCCCCTGGTCCTTGGGACCCAGAGCTTTGGCACAGCACAGCACAACACAGCCTAGCCTAGCCTAGCCTAGCCCAGCCCATCCTACAGTTGGGGTTGGGAGTAGGCTGCAGTAGGGGAGTAGGGGAGTAGAGGAGGGGCCCCTGAGGCCACCCAAGGTCACCCGAGACCCCTCCAGTGCCAGTAAAGAGGCGGAAGTGCTGGGGTCAGACGCAGGGGTGGCCAGGCAGTGCTGCAGCCCTTTCCTGCTACCTGCCTGCCTCAACGCTTTAACTCAACGCATCGACACAGTGTGCTCGTGCCCCGGCACGGTCTCCACCACTCACTGGTCATTGAACGGACGTGGAGGAGAAGCGGCGCTCAGCAACGTAAGCCAGTTCGGCCAAAAAGTACACTGTGTAAAAGAGGGTCAGTGACAAGGGAGTCAAGTGTTTGCAAGGTGCGGTGCGGGCCTCCCAGCCCTGCATATTGACCTCCACAGCAGCCTGCCACCCTCAAGGGCAATGCCCAAAAGGAAATACAATACTCATCGACAAGGAATGGGGGACTGCTCAACCCCACAACCAAAACGCCCGGGAAGGCATGCCACTCTCCCAACGGCCGACAGGAAGCCCAAAGAGGTGGTGCCACTCCTGGACCAGGACCAGGTGGCAGCACAGGCACAGGCCCTACTTGAAGGAAGGGACTCTTTAGTCCAATTCCTGTGAAGAACGGTAACCGGGAGTCCAGAGTGGAGAAGAGAGCATGCAAGGACGCATGCAACAGAGGTGGAAGCCGACAGCCAGCCTAGCATAGAGGAACAAACCCCTGCATATGGCACAAGCTCACTAGTTACATCTACAGACACAGACAGTCCTGCAGAAGGAACCAGAGCCCACAGAGCCCCCTCATGCCCAGCGCTAGCAACTGGCCACCAAGATTCGTCAGTTTTTGACACCTCCCTGTCACAAGCCAGCACTGCACCACTGCGACCCTTGACCAGAGTTTTCTCCACCACAGTAGACAGCGCCATTCAGTGTCATAATTCTGCTGTGGATTACTCCCCTCCAGGGGTCACACCGCAAACAAAGATCTATTTAGTACAGCAGATACGACCGACCAGTACGCCAAAAAGCCTGAGGAACACAAACCAGCAATGAACACAGTCACTACAATTGCACAAGTAGTTGGCGAATTAGAGTGATCCCTGATGCAAGTGGAGCAAACAGAGACAGTTGCCCCCCCCAGAGCTTTCAGGTAGTTCAACAGCTTGTGGGAAACCAACATTTTTGCCAATCATTAAAGGGAGGTCCAGCCTCACAGATCAGGAGCTAGGGGCACTATCTGAGCAGCTCCTTAACAATTTTGAAGAGCAGATTAATAGAACTCTCTCTCTCTTACTATAACAGTAACAGCATCAACTGCAACAAAACACTATGAAAAGGATAAGGCTGGAGGTGGCCCATCTATTAGCACAACTCCTGAGTGTCCCACAAATGCACAAGAGCTGGTGGCCATTAGAGCCTCCCAGGACATCATGGCCAGGGCACTTCTATGTCAGTCAAACAAGATGGAGCTCCAACTGGACCTATTTCAGTCGCTAGCCACATATCTGCTTGGAATTAGAACAAAAGTAACAAATATGGAGAATCTCTGTGCCACTACAATGATGGGAGCTCAATGTTCGTCCTTTCCGATCATCGAAAAACTCTGTGACCTACCGATCATTCTGCGTGAACTAGTGGAAGCAGTCAAGTTGACACCAAGCACCGACAAAGCTACAACATCCACTTCGCCTCACGAAAGGGGTCACCTCTCCCAAACAGCCCACATTCAAGGCCAAAGCATCACCATAGCAAGAGCGAACATAAGTAAGTCACTATGTCAAGATTCTTGGGCGGATGACCTCCCCTTGGGCACCTTTCCCAGCCCAGGCAGAGACACAATGTCCTGCGCGGGCGAAAAAATGGCAATTACTGCTGAAGGCGAGATTACAACTCTTGGTGAAACCATGATATCACGTATCTTCCCCATCAAGTCCATCCAAGAGCCAACTACAGCCCTCACAAAGAGAGCAAGAAAGAAATTTAAAAAACAAGCTAGGAAACACAGGACCCAAGTTAAATCAGTCAAAGGGCATAAAACAAGCAATGTCTCAGAAGCAACAGAAGTCAGGGGCACTGTGAAGTACTTCCAAATGTTTCAGGCTTGTACTTCACCGATAGCCCAGCAACCCGAACACAAGGTGGAACTGGTGATGGCTCTGCGATGCGGGGAAGAGAAAGTTTCAACTGTCTCTCCGCTGTCTTCACCCCAGGCTCAATTACAAACAGTAGCACACACAACATTGACCCCCAGGAGCCTTGTTGCAGGAGAAACCATCGGGTCTGGTGTGACCTTAGCTAGCAGGAATAGGGGCCCATTTGCCTTACCCACCGGCCCAGGGGCCCAGCCCTCCTCCAAGGACCATAAGACCCAACATGCAAGGTCCTCCCTGCAAACATTCTCTGCAAGGCCCTTAACAGATGGTACTCACACGGAAGGGGCAAAGAGAGTACACCACGCCACATAACACACCGACAAATTACCAAGAGTGGCAAACAGCCGCAAGGAGAGCACCACCATTTCAGCCCACAGAGCTAGCTCAAATCATTGCCTCAGTGGACAACAGAGAGCTTGCTCTCGGCCCAGCGGTAAACCCAACTCATCACGTTTCCAATGTCAGAGGTCCCACTCACTGGGCTAGCTCGGAAGCACTGCCAGTGGGTCAAGCTACATCAGACCCAGTGGAGTAGGATTCTCTGGATCTTATGTTTATTCCACATTATACCTCAAAAGAACTCATAGATACTCTAAATAGAGGGAACTTATTACGTCTATTTACTCAAATTCCTTCTCTTAGGCATATCACCCCAGACGACATCGAATGGGTAAGGTTCGTGCCCCCTGCACTGAATGGAAAAAACGAGATCAAAAAAACATCATGGAAAACGGCGGCACACAGGACAGCAGTCTGGGAAGAAAGGGAGTAATTTGCAGACTGGGGCATTGAACTATATATCCCCTGCTCAATAAATATCCGTATATCCTCTTAAACTCTGCTCCCTTACAAGAGTGGAAATCGGTACTAAGAGGCTCAGGAAGGGGCAGAATCATGCGATCAATACAACTGTGGCTCTCCAGACCATAACCATAGTCTACACACAAAACAGAAGAGAGGTTCACTCGGTTACCCAAACATGCCCGCAAAGCAAGCGGAGGGATCAGGAACAGCCAAGGTATTAGCCCTAGCACCATGGGAACCATGGAGCACCACCTTACACAAGCACTGAAGTCTTTGACAATTCTGTCATGGAATGTGGCAGGCCTCAGGAGCATCTGCAGAGCTGGCATGGCCAGGTCCTATTTAAATTCCAATGACATCATTTGCATGCAAGAAATGTGGGAATGTGCCCCTTCTCTAATGCCAGGCTATCACAAAATCTTCCAGTCAGCCACGCGTCCCAGCACTTTTGGTTGACTGTCTAGTGGATTATCCATCTTCATGAAACACGTGGTTCGCCTGGTAACTACTGAGCTCACCATCAACAGCAAAATGGCCCAAGTAATAACAATTAGCGGTGTGAGCACTGACCAGCAAAACGTGGATTTTATATTAATCAATTACTACATAAATGCTCCAAGTAAATCCAAAGCAGCAATAATCCTCGAACTTTTGGAAACTTGGAAATGGTCATCTTCAGCCACCCTGGCCACAAAATTATTATGTTGGGTGATTTCAACATACATGGGCTTGATGCAAATAGAGAGGATCCCCCTTTGGACAGAGGCCGTCAGCTATTCCAAACTTCTTCACAACTTTTAGTTTATCGTCAGCCTGACAGGGGCAAAGGGGCGATCGGATTGGGTGCCTCCTTCCTCCATCATTTAAGGGTGGCTTTACCATTGAATACATCTACCTACCCGAAAAGCTCAAGCAGAGTGTCAGCCACTTTGAAATCACCGAGGGTGCGGAGAGTGACCACAATTCACTGAAATGTACAATCGAACTTCAAGCACAAGCAGGCGAACAGCAGGTAGTGGCAGGGGTTTCAACTTGCATGGAGCAAGTTCATCTGGTTAGAAGAATTAAATGGAGACCTGAAGATGCTTCTAAAATAAACCTATGGCTAAGAGCCCAGCCCTGGATGACCTGCATAAGCAGTTGCTGGGTAACTCTCAGCACACTCAAGTTACCCTCCCGGCCCAAAGAGGCATAACAACACATATGGACCACAACTTGCTCGGAAAAAGGAGGGCACTCCGCAGATCCCTACGCAGACATAAGCAAAGGCCCACACCAGACACAGCGGTGCATGTATCAAACAGCAGAAGTTCCCTTAAGAAACTGATATGGGAGTACAAGGAGGATAAAGACAGGAAGGAATGGGGTATCCTATTCCAGCTTCTTAAAGACCCAAATCACGCCCGCTTCTGGGACTATGTAAACAAGCTAAGAAATGACCATAAGTCAAGAGAGAACGGGGTATCAGAATATGCATTGGTCTCCATAGTAACTACTCTATACATAAACACTGACCCGGCTTCAAGATTCACCAGCAACAGCTGGGTCAGTGTTCAGTACCCTCTGACCCCCCAAAGCGACAATCTCTCGCCTCCAGCTCCAACCACCTTTTCAATGAGCATAACAGAGAACGTCATAAAAAGGACTAGGAGGGACGGAGCGCCAGGACCCAATGGTCTACCTTCCACACTATTCAAATGTGCCCCATCGGACTGGGCAGAGAAGCTGACTAACCTTTCTAATAACGTGTACTGCCTTACCACAGTCCCGGAGTCCTGGAGATGTTCTATACTGTTTCCAATTTATAAAAAGGGGTACCGCTCTCTAACAACAAACTAACAACTAATTGCCCTCCAGGATGTGGAGGCTAAAATGTATGCCCGACTACTGTTGGATCCAGAACCCAGAAGAGTGCCAAATCTGGCCTTTTTTTTAAATCTGGCTTCAGAGCAGGGGCCTCAACAGTAGATAACATTGTGACACTTGCATACTTACAGCATCAGGCAGTCAACTTGGGTCGTCAGCCGTTATTTTGCTGTTTTGTCAATTACAGTGCGGCCTTCTACATGATCGACCGCAATACCCTGTGGAAAAAGTTGTCACTATTGGGCATTCCCACACACCTCCTAAAAGCCATCATTTTACTCTACTCCAATACCTGGGTCCGGGTCCCTACCGGCCTGGGTCAATATGACAGAAAATAGAAACGAACAGAGGCCTAATGCAGGGGTGTGTTTTGGTCCCGCTACTGTTTATTTTGTACACTGCAGAGTTGGAGAAATGCTTGAAAGATAGCTGTTTGGTCTTACCGAAGTTGGGCCCCACAAGACTCCAAATCATTCAGTATGCAGACGACATTGCGATAATGGACTGCACGAAAACTGGGCTATAGCGAGCCTTAAATGCCTTGAATAATTTTAACAAGGACAATCAGTTGCAGGTCAATTACGAAAAGACCAAAGTCCTAATATTCGGAAGGTACAAGCAGAAAAAACTCACAACCTGGCAACTGGGAAGTCAGATCATCCACACTACTTGGGGATGTGGTTCACAGAAAACAACACGGTAGGGGCACAGAACAACACAATTAGACAAAAAGCTGCTGCCATCACATACAAGCTTGTCAAATTGAACAATCAACTTAGAAGTGCCTCAGCTGCACCAATACTGAGAGTAACAAAGCCGACATTACTAACTTCTCTGCAATATGGTTACCTGGCATTTCCGGGGTCCTTGGAAACCACTATAGAACAGGCCCATTGCAGGGCATATTTAAAAATTCTACAACAACCTAAGTACACACGTTGCACCAGACTCAGACTGGAAATGGGTCTAAAGTTACAACAATTAGACTGCCAAGCAGGAATCTTGAAATATTACATCAGTCTCCGGAAGGCTAACTCGCTCACACTAAAACCACACTTGAGAACAGTATTTGAGACCCCTGGCAACCCGTGGCACACGCAATTAAGTAAGGCGCAGAAGACTTTCAAAACGGGCGATTCCATCCAGCTATCAGACTCACTGACTTACGCTGCCTGTAAAATGCTAATTAACAAAAGATCAAAGGAACTCTCCTATGAGTCCGACTTATTGTAAACTAAATCACCTACGACTGTGCCCATGCTAAATGACTCTTATTTGGTTGGAGCCCCTCAACCATACCTCCTAGCAGCAATAAATGCAGGCTTTCGGCACCAAATTCTTTACATGTGAACATTAGCCCTCCCAATTAAGGACCTCAATCCTTCTTGGTCCACACACAGGCAAAAAATCGCCTGTAGGCTCTGCTCTTACCCCCGAGAAACCTGGCTACACATGCTGTGCTGCTGTCCTGGTCTACCAACTGAAAGAATACAATTAATAATACCATTGGCATTGGCTCAGGGAGCACAGTCCTGTATGGAGGTATCTAATCTTTTCTTTTTACACTCCGCTCCCTGGGCATTGGCAAGATGTGCAAAATATGTGACAGCTCTCAGGAGGTTGCTAGCCCAGGCAGCCGAATAGACACCAGAACATATAACTTTCAGTCCTTCTATCTTCTTTACTGTTTTAAGTTTAATTTGTTATAAAACGATATTGCTTCTCATGAGTTTTATTACTTGTATTCGTAATGGTTTTAATTAACTGATCAATAAATTGACAATTGATGACACTGAAGCTTTTCAGATGCAGTTCTGAAACCAGTAATACCTGGTCCCGTGTTTCTGGACGTGATAACTGTAGGTCCAGAAATGCTGGATCCAATGCTTAATTTGAGCTGGTGGTGTTCGGTGTGAACCACCGGAACTCATTTTTGGCGGCCAACACTTATTTTTCCACCTTAGAAATTCACTGATAGCAACAGAGGGAAACGCACAAAGCGGAAGACGGATATAGAGGGAATCGGAAAATCGCCACAAAGGAAGAAAACATGAAACCCACAAGAGTGAGATAAAGGGGTAGGGTGAGTCTGGTATTGTGTTAAAGAGGCATGAGAATGATTATATAATACATAGCCTGGTGTTCGGTACGCCGATATGTAATTGTAGCAGCTCTGGGCTTCTGAGCAAGGCTTAGGGCACCGACATGCATTCATTTACAAAATAACCACTTACTCGTTCGGACCACTCAGAGTTGCCCCCTTGGAATACAACTTACGCAAACTCAAAGTTAGCGGCTTTATTATAGTGGATTCATCTTAAAAGGCATTTTTCATCAGATGGATTGTGATTCATGTGTTGTACTTAGTATAGCTATCTCTTGGTATTTTTTATTTAATTTCGAACTTAATCATTCAGATTTTGCAGCCAAGTGGAAGCAAGTGGGCACATTGAAGTGGCAAACAAAAATGTTTTATGTAGCAGGCAGGATTCATGTGACGACCTGTCATACCGGAACTGTATGAGCGACAAGCTCAGTCCCACAAGTGATTTATTCTTATGTCTTATTTAAAGCAGTGAAGCCCATGCCTATAGCATCACTCATGACTAAGGGGCTTGCTGTAATTACAGCCAGCTGTGGCACTTGACTCTCATTCTCCTACCACATATTGCACTTGTTCTCCTCCTATGACATACTCAGATGCCCCCTCCTTAAGATCATCTACACTCCCATCGCCTATCTCGCACAAAGTACTAAGAGATTTAATAGAGCAAACACTGAAGCTCTCTGACAATAGCTGGGATATGCATAAGATTTATAAACTGCAGCCCAGGAACATGCATGCACAGAAAATAATAAAAAGCAAAGTAATATTGGTAAGATTTTTGAAAAAGACCTGACTGGGTGTGTTATTTGTCTGCTGCCTCCACAGACTACTGGACTAGCAAAGTACCCTGATCTTGTAAGATTTCAGGCATGTCTTCGTCCATTACCACATATTCTGATGACGGCGGGGATGTTGATGAACAGGTTCATGACAACACTGTACCCACTGAAGGAGTGAGAGAAGTACAGAATCATAGGATCTGCAGACCACCTATTTATTTGGAGGAATATGTACAAACTTCTTACAACGTATGTTTATAGTTTTGATATCTGTAATGCTTCATTCCTTTCCATGTTTTCAGTTTTTTTGAGTAGACAGGAGGGTGATGTGTAGTAATTAGCGTGTTTTGATACATAAATGTACTTCATATTTGATGTATGCCTTTAACTTTCAGAATGTTTCCTCACTTGTGTTCGAATAAAATCCTTATACAGCGTGCATTCTATTTTGGTCAGTTAAACCTGAGAGTAGGATCGCATTTCATCTGGCTGTGTTTCAATAAAGAAGTTACTGCCTTTTCTGCGTTGTGTGCAATCCATCACAAAATAACTCCTAAAGCCCTACAGCTCAGATGCTGTTATCCTAAGCTGGTTCCCAAGCAGCTCTGCCGGTACATCTTTTTTTTATCTCTTTTCTGACCCTCCACCCAATTAGCTACCCAATGACTAACTGGGGCCAGCCGAGTCTGCCAGACACTTATACTAGCAATTCACAATCTGAACACTTCCCTCCCCCCATCCCATAAGTATGAGCCTGTACACTGCCCTGTCCTTCACTCAGCAGCCAAGTCATAAGTTTTGTGTGCGCCCAGGACACACACATAATGACCAGGCCCCGCATGTTACAAGCACCTGTTTCCAGGTTAAAAAAAAAAAGAAATGTGCTCCAGAGGAGAGAAACATGGCACCAGCTACATCATCCAATTCTATCTAATGGTTTTAGAAGTGTTAGCTATTATGATTAAACAGTGCTGCAAAATCTATCTATAGATTGTGCAGCTGCAGTACAGGGCCTTAATAAGGCAGGGATCCTGTGGAATAAGGCCCCCTCAACCTCTCCCGCCCCCTTCTGATGGCCCTGCATCTCGTTTTCGGATGTGAAGAGCCCCACCTCTGCAATTCAGTTACTTGGACTAACTGTACTGCCCCAAAAGCAGAACATTGGGCTATTGTTGTGCTGTTACGTCACAGGGCACTTTTGCAGGAAGCGGGGGGAGGAGCGTGTGTCAGTCAGTCAGCCTGTGCACGATGGCTTTTTCAGAGTGCGTCTATGGCGCACGGGCTGACTGAGCAGGGCACTATTCTCATGTTGTCATTTTCCACAGGAACATTGCTAGTCTTCAGCCAAGGCTCCCGACAGGAGCCATCCGTTTGGCTGGACTGCATGTGATTACCAAAGATTAACAACCTCTCTGCAGACCTGCCATTCCTCTCCATCCCTGCGAGCACGGATTTGTTTTTTTCCCCATTTATTTATTTATATCGGCGCACAATATGTTCTCCGCTCAAAATGAGGGCTCAGCGGGGGAAATTACCGCGTTAAACGAATATATTTATGGAAAAATGAATTTCTGCCAATCTTGTCTCCGAAGCACAATCCTCTTAGATGAACATCTGATAAAGGATTAGAACTGTTAAATCATTAAAAGGCCTCTCCAATGAATGGTGAAATCGAAAGATTAGATGTTGCGCCCCCCTGCTTTCTGGTTTTTAATTTGCTGGCTAAGAAATTCATTATCTCTCCCATGCCTAGGACACGCCTGGGAGCAGTATCTATGTGACAGTGTACCTGTGACTGCAATCCTGTGCCTCTGGCATGTTTAGGGCATGCCTTTGAGTAGCAACAATCCGTGTATGTGCAATCCTGTGTTCTTGCCATGTACAGAATAGGAAATGCCTGGAGAAGTCTTACCCTTGATGTAGTGTATGCAATCCTTCGACCTTGTCTGGGAAATTACTTGAAATAATATTTGTCTTATTGTATCTGTGTATGTCATCCTGTGACCTTTCTCACGCTTACCTTAACACTTGGAGTATCATCTCTTACAGCGTACCTTTGTATGTAATCCCATGACCTTATCATATTTAGTACAGGCCTATAATTAAAATGTCTCATTGTACCTATGTTTGGGATGCTGTGCCCTTATTATGTCTAGGACAGGCCAGTATTTGTCTCAATACATTGGTGTATGTAATCATATGGTTTGGTCATGCCTAGAATATGCAGTGTAGTAGCATTTGGCTCAGTGTACCTTTGTATGCAGTCCCGTGATTTTGCCATGTCTGGTGTATGTCCTGCATTAGCGTTTGCCTCACTGTACTTGTGCATGTACGCCTATGGCCTTTGCAAGCGCACGACTTGCCTAGGAGTAACATCGGTCTCAGTGTACATCTGTATACATCACATTGCCATGTCGTATGCAGGGCATACCCTTGGTTAGTATTTCACCATATGTATGTCTGTATGAATTCCTGTTAAATTAGTTTATCTAGAACAAACTTTACAGGAATATCCGTATCAAGTGATATCTTTTTATTCAGTTCTATGACCTGTAATATCAAGGGCATGCTTTAGGTCAGTGCCTAGTATTATGTTAACTATACCTTTGGATGCAATCCTATAATTTTGTCATGCCAAGGAAATGCTTTGGAATAGTATTTGTCTCAATATATCAATGTAAGTCGTACCTTGTCCTGTCTCAAATACTACAAGTAGTGTATAACCTAGTATACCTTCGCATATAATCTTACAATGACTCCAGTCTTGGACATGCCTGGTAATATTATTTGCCTCAGTGTATTACTATGGCCATGTTTCCATAACAGACCTCGGAATTGTAGCAGTCGTTGATTGCCATATACATTTTTTTCCCACATTTTGGTAATTCATGGATGATCATAAATGCTTCCTCCTTGTTAAAATTTCACCAAATGGAATCGTTATTTCCTGGGCAGTTAGATCTTAAACGGGTTGGAAGAAATCAGTTTTGTGATAGCTGTAGCAGAAAGTGCTGATTATGGTTTCTCAAGCTCTATGATGGTACGCTGCTAAGCAACTTTTCACGTTGATGGAATGTTATCAGGTTAGGTGCCTATATCTAAATTTTACAACACGTTTCTTAGCCACAAGGGCCCTCATATAGAAGTCTACGTGTAATGGAAGTTAGTTGCAAACTCTATCTACCACCACTTAAAATTCTGAGTAGTACTTTAATTTCACACTCACATATAGTTTCCTCCTCACAAATCCCTTTTGGGTTTACTTGAACGATTTATGCAGCAAAAAGGTTCTTAGGTCTTGCTTGATAGAACACCTGTCTGCCTGACCTATTGTTACCAACTCTAAATATTATATAAATATGTTGGGCTTTGGCTCTACTTAGAGGAGTATGTCTGTTTCAGTTCATGATGTTGGTTGTTTGGTGTATCACATCACAATAAAGAGATTCCATTGGAATTTATTGGAGACTATTTTATATCTGAAATGTACCCTGAACCATCACAGTGTCATAATTAAGTCTTTATCACTTGTATATATATTTGCACCTGATCAATCAGTCCCAAAAATAATTGTACCGAAGGAAACCTTGTCAGATCTAAATTCCATCATCCAAGATGTCCACAAGGTTCCATACTGTCCCCCACTTTCTTTAATCAATACATTTTGACAGCAGTCCTAAATCACTTGCAATGTGCCTACCATGTCTAAGTCAACAATATTTAGTTTTTCCTAAATGTTTTGTTGATGGAACATCTGCTGCTCTTAAACAAAATTCCAAAGGACATTCAAGATTGTCTCTCATTCAGCCACCTACAGCTCAACTTAATGAAAACAGAATGCCTACTCATCCCCTCCTCTCTGCTTATAGCACATCCCAGTTTTAAGCCTGGCCAACCTCGCTCTGTGTAACTGCACACCTAAAGTCATTGGTTGCACCAGATCACTCAGGATCACCCTAAACAAATATCTAAACCTGAAAGCTCACATCAGTGTTTCTACATTAAGTGCTAAACACTAACTCAGATTCTCAAAAAGATCAAAACTTTAACCTCCCAAGTGAATTTTTTTAAAATGTGTTTCAAGCGTTAGTCATATTAAGACTCAAATATAGTAATGCGTTTTAACTGTAATCCCAAAAAGTCATCAGCATCTTTTAAGGCTACACTCAATACAGCAGAAAGCTTGGTTTCTGGACTTAGATACTTCGACCATATTAATCCTGTACTCATCTTTCTCAGCTGGCTCTTGGTCGAAGCCAGGTGCATTTTCAAGGTAGCCTGCATCACTCACCTAACCCTGCACTGTGGCACACCAGACATATGGCTCAAAAACTTTCACAAGATCTGGTGGTAGCCAAACACTAAACAGTGTCAACTGTTTACTTTTGGAACCCCATCGGTACAAGAAGCAAAAGACCAACTCCTATTCCTTCTCCAAGTTTACAGAACTTTGAATAACCTGATTCCTTCGGAGATACACAAACCCATTGTCGGATTCATGCAAGATGAACTCAAAATACCTACTGATTGAGAAATACTGTCTTAACTAATCCCTCTACTTTATGGGTTCTGTAATAAGATTCTAACTTGATTCCCCGACTACTTGAGAGCTAGTTGCAGGGATAATGTGCTCTATGTATAGTGTAAATAGATCCTGGTGGGGCTCCCCCGATTTTTGCTTGAGAGTTTTGTTTATCTCCCTTATATCCCAGATTCTTCATAGTTTCATTTGCTATTTGCTATTGCTATTTCCTTTACAGTATTGTACAGCACTATGACCCTCCGGGCCTTGTACGCACTTTATGAAGCTACTATTCATTAAGTGACTATCCATTATATATAGTTTATTTGTTTTACTTCGTAATTAACCTCTAAATAAAAAACATTTATTCTGTTTGCTAAGCGAAAGATGACCAATAATTATCATATCATAACTAAGAATATGGATGGTAGAGGAAATAACCTCAGGTCTTTTCCTTGTAGTGGTTATCAACTCATTAAACTTGATTGCAGCTGGTTCTGGGAGTTCTAATTCCAGCTGTTTGCATGGCATATTTGAGGCTACGTTTCAGGAGAAGATAAAAGATGGGGATGTTTTCTTTATATATTTGCCATGTTAGCAAGAGGAAAATTGTTTGGTTAATTAGCTCAGTTCAAGAAACAGTTTCTTCTTTACTTAATGTGCTTTCTTCAGATTGCAAGATCTGTTTTATGGTTTGCTTTACACAGTTGTGTAAATCAATTGTAGGTAATGTATCTATGTCCGAGGGCCATGGTAGATTGCTTTGTTTTAAAATTACAGATGTGTCGAACCTAGTTCATTGTTCTTGTATTTATTCTCGATTTCGGAAATATTTAGAATTTAGTTATTTTCCGCTCTTTTGAAATTCCACGTTTGCCACTAAATACGTTTGAGATAAAGGTATGGATGTCAAGATCACCTATTCTTTAATAATATGTCTTATGGTTTTGTCACCATGTATCAATTGCTCAGAAGTAGTCTAAATAAATAACAGATCATGGAGTGTTTTACAATAGTGTTTGATGATAACCTTCGCATCTCACAAAAATTTACAGTGTTTGTTCAACATTTAATGGGTTATTGAATTAGGTCATTATGTAATTGTGAGGCAACCACAACTCGTTGTACATTCATTCCATTAGTGACATCTCCCCAGTTTTTTATCTTACACTACATCAGGACAACCTAAGAAAACTATACATTTACGAAGAATCTAGGGTGGGATAACTTGCTGGCCAGCTGCAAGAATCCCCCTGCGAATCCTTGACAACCACGTTCTGCTTAGACCATACATTGTGCATGTGGCTCCTCAATATTGCCATGTATCACCCGTCATGTATAGCTTGGCCGTAAACACAGTCAAGGACATGCATACTCCGAGTGCCCCTTCACTTCCAAAGACATTCATATATTATACCATTATAAATTAAAATAAGTGGACATATTTCACTGAGCTATGCAACATAGAGGGCAACTGTCATCAGGAGGTATACACAACGAGTGTTAATACCACACGTATAAAGTTTTGAACACATAAGGCACTCACCAGATATTATTGTCAAATAAGGTTTTTATTTTATCAAGTAAAACTGATATGCAAGGCTCTGTCACAACAAGGGGAGGGCAGCCAGGGCTCCTTGTCCCAGGCCTCGCACATTTTGAGGCCCAACTCTCATGTTCTATATAACATTTTGTTAAATAGTGGAAGAGCAGACATTTTGTTTCCTCTCATGATGGAGCTAACATCCACACCAATACGTGGTGCCAGATACAGTTTTCTTTTTCCCCAAATGTATTCTCAATTCTGCGCTGCACCTTCGATCAGAAACTAAAATCATCCCTGGCTATGCAGCCACACTAAAGAGAGAAATAAAAAAAAAACACAGTAGAAGAGGTGCAAGATCGGCAAACTTGCCAACATTACAAAGAACAAAAAAATGCTACTATACGAAACCATCTATGAGCCAATGTTGTAACAGGAGGAGGAAAAATGAACTAAACACACAAATAAAAGTAGATGTTAGTTCTAATTAATACATTAAACATCAGGTTCAACACTGTATTCCCCCAAGATAGCTTCAGTTGTGGGAGCTAGTTTGTAACAAGCATTAGCAAAACCAATAGGTCTCACCTATGCAAGCGCATAGCTTTGGCAATGTGTTTTAGCCATGCTATACTCCAGTGTGACTGCAGTTCAGCATGGTTAAAAGTTAGTGCCATAGAGAAGAGCGGCATAGAGTGTTCTAGCGTGGAACGGTGAAGAATGGAATAGGGTTGTAAAGTGAAGTGGCAGAGAGTGTCGTGGATTTCAGAGGCATAGTTTGGAGTCACGTAAAGTGGCATACACTGGAGTGGTATGGAGTTGCATGGAATGGTTTAGAGTGCATTGGCATAGAGTGATGCAGAGTATGGTGGCGTAGAGTGCAGTGGCATTGAGGGTAGTGGCATTGAATTCAGGTGTGCACAATGCAGCGTTGTAGAATGCAGTGGCATAGATTAGAGTGGTGCATAGTAAAGTGGAGTGGTACAGAGTGGAGTTGTGCAGAGTGGAGTGGTGTGGCAGAGTAAAGTGTTGTAGAGTAGTTCAGAGTGGAGTGGCGATGAGCTAAGTGTTGCAGAGGACAGTGGTGCAGAGTACAGTGCCATAGAGTGCAGTGGTATAGAGTGGAGTAGTGCTGAGTAGAGTAGCGCAGAGTTCAGTGGCAGAAAGTACAGTATTGTAGAGTATCATTAGAGTGCCCCTGGTGTAGAATGTAGTAGAGTGGCATAGACAGCAGTGGCGTAGAGTACAGTGATGCAGAGTAGAGTGCAGTTGTACAGAGTGCAGTGAGATAGAGTTCAGCTGTGTAGATTGCACTGTTGTAGATTGCAGTGGTTAGAAGTAGTTTGGCAGAGAGTGGAGTGTGGAGAGTGGAATAGAGTGGCATGTAGTGGAGTAGAGTCCAGTGTTGTACAGTAGATTGTCACTGAGTAAAGTGGAGTGGAGTGGTGCAGGGTTGAGTGCAGTTGCGTAGAGTGGCATAGAGCCTAATGGCATAAAGTGATGTGGAGTGCAGTGGCACAGAGTGCAGTGATGCAGAGTAGAATAGAGTGGTGTACAGTGAATTGGTGTAGAGTGCAGGAGCACAGAGTGCGATGTTGCAGAGTGGTATAGAGTGAGGTTATGCAGAGTAGATTGGTGTGGCCTAGGCTGGAGTGGTGTTCAGTGCATTGGTATAGAGTGGAGAGGTACAGGGTAGAGTAGAGAGGCATGGCGTAGAGTGCAGTGGCATAGAGTGGACTGGTGCAGGCTAGAGTGCAGTGGCATGGAGTAAGTAAAATGGAGTGGTGCAGAGTAGAGTGCAGTAGTATGGAGCAGTGCAGAGTAGAGTGGAGAGGCTTCGAGTGGAGTATTCATGGTGTGGTAGAACACTGCAATTACAGACATCATAGTTTCAATTGAAATGACCATTACATTTGCATAGACGTACAGTTTTACAAAAAAACATCTATACAGTGCACAGACAAAAATGTGAATGTGTGGAAATTGCATCACCTAGTTTAATGATTCATTTTGATCATATTAAACTATTTGTTTCAATCATACTTCAGAAATAACAAAAACGTGCTTCATTTGTGCATTTATTATTCTGATATATTCTGAAATACTTACATAGTTCATTTAAATGTTGTGATGTGCAAGAAAAAAACTCTTACTTATCCCAGTATCCAGCAACAGTGTCACATAAATCCTCTCACTTTGAAGTCAGAGAAAGAAAAGTAAACAAACGCTTTACAAGACGGCACCTGACATTTGACCTCAGTCTCTGAATGCACAACAAGTAACAGTCCCATGGAGTAGGGATGCTGAAGAAAAGGAATGGTATCCAATCTCTACTTAGCAGATGGTGAGTGCAGTGGAGCACAGGAGAACAAGCAGAGTGTCAGCCACTGTTGGTGTCTTGTCCTAGTATGAGTTCCAATAATGAAGGCTCATTACACATGGTCTTCATACTCCCATTTATCTCCAAATAAGCCACCATTTGTTTGATGATCCCTACTAGATAATCTTCTCTTCTATGTTAAAATCATGGACCTGAAGATGATCACCTGTAACCTTAAACACAAGGGATCCACGGGAGCTTGTGATCATTCCACCCTGCCATCACAATAGTAGAAAAGAAAGAACGGAGGAAAATAAGACTCTCTCTTTAAACCTTTTGCCCCAGTTTCAACATGCAGATCCCAAGAGAAACACCCAATGAGATTCAAGGAACAAGCAACACCGCAGCAGAGAAAAGCATGATGAAAGGTGTGCTTCCATTAACGTCAGCCACTGGTGACTGCTCAAGCCGCATTCCTGTCTATAGTCTTTGCTCATTGTTGTATTCTAGACATAGACTCGCTAGTTGTAAGGATGCATGGGGTCTACTCCAATAGGAACAGTCCAGCCAAAACTGCCAAACCATATCGCCACCAGATGGGAAGATACGCAACCTCAGACCAGTTTAGGCTTACTTAGACCTTATGAGTGAATTATATCTTGAATTATGTGGCAGAGCAGGCACATGACCCATGTCTGCTGGTATCCATTGCATCTATAGCATCTACTGCAACACAGAGAAAAGAGAAGGAAGGAATGCTGAAATTAATCCCATCAATTGGTGAGGGCACACTAGCGGGAGTATTTTAATTTACATTCTTAAATGTACAACTGGGAATATGTCAAGAAAGGGAATAGGCTCAGACAACTTTTATAATTTGCTGAGGACTACTGCAAGCTTTATTTATGTATTTATTTTAAACCATCACAAAAGGTGTCCCTTTGAATCGACTAATAAAAAAAACAAATACCATCTTTTCCTATCCAATACAGTTTGCTGGTATTAGGTGCCTGGCTAAAACTATGTTGGGGGATAATCAGAGGTTTACTCTCTTCTTAAGGTGAATAAAAAAAGACACTAGTAGGTTGGTATATTATTGTGCAATGCTGAAGTTGAACCACACTTTCTCGCAGATTGAAATTCCAAACTCACTGTAGGTCTAAAACAGATCTTCTAAAACAAATTCATCAATCTGTACATGTCAGTGGCGGAAGAAATCTGGCACATAAGTATCTATGAGTTAAATGTTTGTGAAAAGGTGAAAAGGTGCCCGGATTTTGGGAAAAATGCTGATTTTATACTTACACAAGAGGTTTTTTGATTGTTGCAGTTTGTTTGCATTTATGTTCATGCAGTCATGGCTCTCTGTGGGGGCGGGGTGGCGGGCAGCGACGGGGAGGAGGAACAAAATAAACATTCAATAAAAAAAAAAAAAGGACCTGCCTCACCGCCGCTCCTCTTTCTTGGTCACTGGAGGCACAGGCTTCCAGCCTGGCCTCCGGCCAGTCCTAACACTGCTTGAAAGCAGCATTAGGATTGGCCTGAACGCTCTGGCTAGGTGCTCCCAGGCAAACTGGGAGCCTGTGCCTACTCTCTCCAGCCTGGAAACACAGTGCTAGGTTGGAGAGAGCACAGTGCGCATGTGTTTTTGGCCAGCCCGAGACAGCCAACCAAACACACATTCTCAATGAGGGGGAGAACTGTGCACTCCCCCTTTGTCCCTGCCATCCCCCATGACCCCGCCCCTTTAAAAATAAAACGATAATAAACACAGTATATTGTCATTTTATTGGTAAAGGTTTGCAGCGGCTCCTGCTCGCGGGGAGGGAAGCGACGCTGGTATCATGAAAAGTAACATTTTCATCTCATTCAATATAGTGGTCTCTATTTTTTTGCAATGGCCTGTGAAAAGTGTTGAAAGACTTGACCAGGAGGTGGTCAAATGGCAGTCATGTCTCCCTATCTGTAAACTCAGCTTTCAAAACCAGAGGCTGTTCCTTGCCCGCTATCCTGGAGCCTTAACCCCACACCGCGACCGCACCATGCACGTTGAGACATGATTAAGTGGTCGACATTAATGTTTGACTGGATAGCATTCACAAAATGACAACTCTGCTAAAACTTCTCTGCCTCTTACTAACTTTCCCCCTGTTTATTCCACAATCCTTGTTTACTGCCCTACTGATGAAAGTGCATTCCTTTCCGTGATTGAACAAAGTCCCGAAGGTAGCCTTCCACAAATTAGTCCGATTGACCTATGAGGGCGGGATGTGGGTGGATGATGCTCGCCTGTCCTGTTGGGCCTCACAGGTCCAAGTGATTAATGACTGGTTGTTTGGGGGCTCAATGGTCCCTGCCTTTCACCTCGAGACTTTCCTCCTGTGCCACCAGTGCGTTCTAGGCTATGAAAGCCTTCTCCCACAATCCCTTTCGGAGGCCACTAAGGCTACTATTTTATGCTGGCGGCAGGCCCTTAATTTGACCCAATGGGATCCTACACATTCACAGCAATCTCCCTTATGGTAGGGCAGATGCTCCCACAAGTCGCCTGCTTGAGGAGTTTTGAACATCTGTGACTTTTCTTTATCTCGAGGCTTGGAGATGTCTGGGACAGGGCGCAGATGAAAATATTTTAGGCTCCCCAGGAGGCATTTGACCTTCACAAGACAATTTTTTTTAAATGCTTGCAGTTGCAGCATGTACTGACGGTATACTACCCCCACTGATCGATCAACCAGAATATAACGCACTTGAACCTAAGGTTAACCTGTCCCCACTGGTTAAAGGCACTGCATGCCTCTAAACAATCGTTAGTTATCAATGCTCAGAACTCCTTCACTGTCCTTCGGGACAAGTGGTAGAGCTGGATCGGCCTCCTGGATGAAGGTGACTGGAGGGATGACAGGATGGCCAGCAGGGAGCTGGTCATTCACTCTTGCTTGCAGCTCATTCAGGGGTATGGACATGTCCGCTCATCGAGCTTTACTGCTCTGTATGATTTCCACTCCATCCAGAATAATAGAGAGGTTAGTAGGTTGTTCCTCTCTTATCGCATTGTTAGGCATCATGGAGGATGTGGGATGCCCTTGGGGAACCACACCCTGGTTGGCATAGGCATAACAAACGAGATATTGCCTGCTGTTCAGAAGTTCTTTGAGCCCCCATCCCTTCCTGAATGGTGCTCCCCAAAGGAATGGTGTGACAAATTGGAGGAACACATCTACATGGCCAGTGGTTGTCCTTATAAACAAAGAAGATTTGGGGGAGGTGGTGGTCGTTCTTTAATTTGACAGGTGATTGAAACATGCATTTTGTTTTGGCCACTGTATTGTCTGAATGTTATGCACTGTTTACTGTTTTGTTACCCCCGTTTTGTTTATCATGTAAACTCAATAATATTTGCTTAATAAAAAAGCCTCAACAGACTTGATCCACATGTACTTTGACCAATTGACCTTCACCTGTACACATTTGGTTTCACAGTAATTTTAATGTTAGTTTTTTTTTACCTTATTGTAGTTTACATTCATGAAAGACCACATGCCCTTACAATTTTCGTTTCTGAGTGCTATGCCACAGGATTAAAACGATATTGCACATACACGAGTCAGTAGCAATTTAACAATTCAGCATAATTTCATCTAAATAGGAGTACAAAGCTGGAAAAAAATCAACTAAAACAGACTACTTAAGTAAGGATGGTACAGCTCTTTTCTAAAAAGAATTGAAGCTTTTGCTGAACACCATGAGCTCGGAGATACCTTGGATCTCAAATGTAAATTTCATTAAAGTCAAATTAAGAATGAGCCAGATTTAATTGGTCAACAATTAAGAATGATTCTTGTGTAATGTGACGTAAATAGAAATGAGTCAAATGTAATCACACTCAAATTAGGGAACAAGCAGATTTTCTTCATTTTGTATTAAATATTTAGAGGTCCTTTGAGAAGTAGATATTAGCGTTATGAATACAATTTGAATTGGGTAATTAAAATGGGTCCTCCACCGAGGACTGCTGCTTGACTTTTGGAGGGCTGTAATATTTATATAACTGACATTGATAATTTGGTACCTACGTTAAGGGCCCCCCAATGAATTAGGGAAATGATTTTAAGTCTCATTTTGGAATTTGGCCCATGAAAAAAAGAAGTTGTCATTTGACCCATGAAATCGTTTTGGCATTAACTAATTAACTTTTGGTAATTGATGTTAAGTCAATATGATATTAAACTCAAGGGAACAAGGGAGTGGCCATAAGGATGACTGGGGGGATGGGTGGAGGAGGATGGAGAAAGGAACGGGGAGCAAAGGAAAACAGCAAGGTTGCATTGATTTTACGATTTATTAATGTCTCAGTGCACGCTGTTCTACAGTTGGTGCTTTTCATAGAGTTGAAAAACACACATTCATGTAATTATTTATCAAACATTTTTAACTAAATATGGTGTTTTTATATACCTGGGTTATTCCGGTAATTTACTAAAACCTCAATAGACGACATGTTCAAAATGTGATCTTTTACGTGCACAAGGAAGCATTTTTGATGAAATAGGTGAACCAAACAAAAACAGATACAATGTATAAATGTGAAAATCTGAAATATAATCAATGTCCAAATATATTTGCTTCAACTGGGAAGATTAAAACTGTGGGACAGAGATACTCTTTGGTCTCACGGATGAGGTATTCTTTTGTGACCAGAACACATTGTATTGGTATGTTACCATTTTGGCTCCTAATGTTTCCCTTTAGCTCCTAATGTTAACATAACATTTTCACATAGCCTCGCCTATCTTGAAAGAGCAGGTAATTCTGGGGAGAGGAATGGAAACCCTTGACCCCTCCGCTCCTTCCAACCACACTTCGAATTCACCTTATTAGAAAACAATTGGAGGTCATTTAAAACAAAATTCTAATTTAACATTAAGAATCCATTTAGAAGGCCTAAAACTTGTTTTTTAAGGTACAGCACTCTCTTGGTAAAATTGTATTGTAATGTAATTGTATGTATATTTCACTTACTGCCCCTGATGTGCTGTTGAAGCTCTTTATGCCGGGCTGCATGCTGTTCCAGAACCCAAGGTCGGTGGTTAGTCTAGTGTTATTGGTTGTTGTTGATTTCTGGTAGTAGTCATAATGCTGAAGCAGACAATGTGATGTATTTACTCTAGTTTCTTTGTGGTAGATTAAATTAGAAGGAGTTAGGTGTAATCATTAGTAGGGTGAGGTTGTGTGGAGTTAATAGATGAGATACAGGAGGTTACCTATTGTTGGGTTGTAGAGGTATGACTTTCAAAGAAGCAAGGGGTGTAATTTTTGTAATGCTGCAGGCAGATTGTAGATATACAATAAAATATATTAGGGCAAACACGCATGTGACTTAAAGTAGGCTGTGCACACAGAAAGGAAGCATTCAGAACATTGAAGGTAGTTAGAGGGCCATTTGAAGGAAAAAGGAGAGGCAACAATCAGAAGCATTAAGTAAAGTTCAGCTTTTCATTGTAGGAATATAGAGGATGCTTTCTGGCACAGCATGCAATTTGAGGATGGAAAACAGCATTTGTTGAATGTTAGATAGTTCTATGTTGGATACATTTGATAGGCACTATAATCAGGCTACTACTCGACCACTGCTCCATCAAGGTGAGATCATTAGTTCAGGGGGTTTTAGCGTAAAGTAATTGCTGTGCACATATAGGAGAGGATTAGACTGCACACAAAGGAAGCAGTAAACTCAAGATCATAGCAATGTAAGAAATATTTGGGTAATGCATGCAGACATTAAAAATGCTTGAGTGATTGTCTTGTGGCATTCATTCTCACATTTGGCTTACAGTTTTAATTACAAAAGCAAAGTGTGATCCAGTTGGATGACCCAGGTCTAGCATGGCACAAGCTGGAATGTGAGGACTGGTATCCTAGAAGTGTACTGCCTGTATTTATGTGGATAGAGATGGAGAGCCAGACACTGAGTTTAGGCGGATGGTGATTGGGCTCCCTTTAGAAATTCAATGAAGGCTTTGTTTGGAAGGAGCTGCAGATTATATTCCCTGAACTACTGTCCCTTAGTGGATGGTACAGTGAGGTTTGGGACTGCACATTCTGTTGGGCATGAAGAAGACCCATTAGGTGAAGCCCAGCCTTTTCTCTTGCCTGGTCACACTTTCAGTTTGACTACTGACGGCTAGGTGCAGAAACCTCACCTCTTTGTACCTCTGTTGTGGGTGCTTCAGACATGGCGCTACCCTATTGTGAGGGTAACTCTCCACCCAAGGGCGATGTTGGATAGCAGCCTAGAAATCACACTTTAAAGGAGAACCACCCCAAACCAGTTCTGCAGCATGAGTCAGTGGATGCACTTGCAACATGAATTAAGTAAAAATTGTTCAGAAAAAAAGTTGTAAAAATAAACAAGCACAACAAGAGTGAAACACATGCTAGACAAACTGAACTATAAAGTGACCTCCAGATGTAAAAATAAATAGTATATTCACATCAGTAGGTCATAAACTGTGCAGGGAATCCACTTACCCTGTATAAAAACCCACTTGTCCAATTTGATGGCATACAGTGAGTAGACACATTATAATAACGTTTTAATTATATAGGAGTTCTGATAATATTCTTTCTAGTTTGCTAAGGCATATATTATGTCAGGTTTTGGATTTTAGTAAGGCTCAGATTATGCCATATTTTGGATCGTACCAGTATCTGAACCGACCAAGGTTCTATTTCTTTTAAATATCTGAACTTTCGGCGACTCCATTCATGAATACCCACTTTTTATGGCAGCTTTTTTGATTATAGAAGGGCTCAGAAAATGCGAGCCCTTTTGTTAGATAAGAGTTCCAATTATAGCAAAGTTCAGAGTATGGCATTGTTTTAAATGGACCATTCTGTCTTTCTTACTTTGGGTTCAAGGAAGCATGTCATGAATGGACATTTTTCGAGCAATCACAAACAAGAACTTTCAATTCCACTAAGGACAGGGAGGAGAGGACCAGGCATTCTTTTCCACGCTCCACTTAAACAGCAGCCATAACATAGTCATGACCAAACCCAGCTGAAATAACTCAAGAAGAACAACATCCATAACGGACCGAGCAAAAAAAAAAAAACTCCTATCAAGCTGAAAACCAGCAACCAATGGCAGTGCAGAACACCCCACAAATGCTAATGAAGCCCAAACGGCCAACCCCCCCCTGCTGTGGGTATCCCTCATGTCGTGTCCAAGCCATCAGAACATTATTCTTGCTTCTGATCTGTAACTAAACACAAAGGAAACTAAAAGGGCACTAAATAACTGTTCAGTACATACATTTCCAAATACATAAATGGATGGAAGGAAACATCAAATACAGCATATTCTAGTATAGAACAAATATTTCATAAATAAGCATGGATACCAGCATAGTGAAATGGCATAGAATGAGATATCCCATGCCTACTTGTCTTCAAAAGAATTGACAAGTCCATTTTTGATTGCTAGAAGATCAACATCAGGACCAAAGGCAATGCCTATGCACGCTCAAAGAGTATCTTTTCAAATGGAAAACAGGGTAGTTACTGGTTTATTGTACAAATGCTTGAAAACTAAATCAGAGGACCAATTAACCATACAAATTAGATCTTCAAGTCTTGCCCAGGAAGGAAGGGATTTAGAGGTCATGCCACCTCTGACTGAGTGAGCTCCAAAAATGGAAATATTGATGTCTGCCTTTGACAGAACCCATGTTGCCAAGGTCATAGAAGATACAGGGGTTTATGACCATACAATGGAAATAAGAACTTGACCATCAGGTGAGGTTCTAAGATCTCTAGTTCGGTTTCCATAAAAATGCAAGCAATTAACATCACAGAGATAACATTTTCAAGGAAAACAGGAATAGGAAACCTGTCTGGATGGGGTCTTTGTTATTCTGGTGATCAAAATTGTGACACCCTCCAGAGTGAATATCCTGGCCAACAAATTCAGGACTTTCAGATCCAGTACCGTCTGACACAAAGGTTAGTTTGGCTAAGAGCTGTTTCAAGAGAGTGCATCATTGTTTGGGCCAAAGGAAGCCATATTTTGTCTGAAGAGTGCAGAAGATGGAACCCTTAGTAATTTAGACATCATATGGTGTTTGCCTACTGAGTTAGCCACCACTGGAATGTTTCCCCACTGAAATGGCAAAACAGTAAATGTTAAGCATGATAGGACAGTCCTTTTGCAACCAAGATTTTCAAAGAATTTACTTCAAAGGTGACATCATTTGCTGTGGGATCAGGATCCCATTTTATGCAACAACATAACCATCTGTTCCATGCAGATGGCAATTGTTTATTGTTAGAGTCTGACCAAGCTTTGTCAATGAAGAAGATTGTTTTGTACTGTAATTGTATATGGTGCAATACAGTCAAAGCAAGGCATCTTCTGCTACAGCCAACTGTTCATGTGTGTTGGGAGTAAAAGCAACACTGTGATAACAAGTTTGAATTGGATCTTCTTCTGATTCCAAGAGTTGAGTTCTTTGTCCACGTCTACCATTATTGTAGCACCACCTATATTACTGCAGTAGATATCATATTAGTTAAGATAAATTGAATTATTGTGAAAAATCAATATATTAGGTGTGATTTTGTGTGATTATCACCATAATGGCTTCTGGGTACATCTGTATCATAGTCAGACGTACTCAGAAACCATGTAGTCAAGGTCAGGTAGCTCTACACTCCATCTGTTATGTAATGTTGTATAATTGCATGCATATGATATGATAACAACTGGAAAATGGACACTCTAAAGGCGTGCCAAAAACAAGTCTGTGAAAACAGCTACTTGGCTAAGTGTGAATGCTAATAAGAAGAATAAAATAAAAGGTACGTTTTAATTGACTTTGGGTAGATTACCAAACCTAATAAAGTCTTTAATTGTGTGCAGGACCACTCCCATTGTTGTTGTTACCAATACTGGATATCTATCTACATAGCGAAAAGGTACAACTTAGCCAACTAAGAGCAGTGGAGGAGCAGTGAAGGACCATTCGTTTCTGTTCTGAAAATTAACACATAATGGAATATATTTGTACTACAGTGGCAGAGTGTATGCTTGACGATCTATGTTGTGTATGTGAGAGAGGGTGTTTATGTACTTCATAGGTAACAGTTTAGTTGGGCAGAACATGGCTCGAATCCCAGTTTCACCGCTTGCATGATTATTGGTAAATTGCAACGTCTGTGAAATCATCTTTGTACATTGCCACCACATGCAAAGACACATCAATTAATCTACTAGTAAAGAAATGTGCCATGTTGTCAGGTGGAGATTAGATGGGTGAAATAAATAGCTCTGAAAGTCGTAGGAAGATGGTGAATGGGAACAGAAGGAGGAGAGAAGGCAGAGTGAAAAGGGGTCAGAAAGAAGATGGGAAGGAGGATAGGATAGGAAGTAGCTGGATAAAATCATCGAATGAGGAAGTAAAACATTTAAAGGGAGAGTACAAGTTAGAGAGGGAAGGCAAGAAACGATGGAAAGAGGAAATAAAGAAAGACAGAAACAAAGGGGGCTGAATGGGCGAGTGAAGAGATCTGTTGGAGAAGATGAGCAGAGAGGGATAGTGAAGAGAAAAGATGGTATGCAGTACCTCAATGGAAAAGAGAAGGATGAAGCGCACATAATAAAGCAGTTAAGAAGAAGTAGAAAATATGGAAGTGAGCAAACGGTAGAAAGGATAAAAGGCAAAAGTGAGGATGAGGGCATAATGGATAGTGAGGCTGGGAAGGGAAGATGACGGTATGGGAAAATTAGCTTCAAAGAATGAAAGATTTGAAGAGAAGATAAACACGAAGGAGGCAAGAATGAAGATGTAAGGGTGAAGGTGGAAGTGAAATAGAATGTCAAAATCAACTAAAGTGAGGGATAGTACTGTAATGTAAGTGAATAACTGTGGAAGAGAGGATGGTAGTAGAACCAGTGAGACTGGTGCAGAAAATAGAAAAGCAACAAATAACTGAAAGGATGGAGACCAATCTGGAGGCAAAGAGGAAGAGGAAGTATTTTAGATCTTCAGTAGCTCGTGAACCTAGAGACCCCGTCATGGATGTTGTGAATTGAGCCAGATCTGAGGCCACAATTTAATTGCTTATTAGGGCGGAAGGGAAAGAGGAAGGGGGAGAGCTTGGGATCACTATCAGAGGCTGATGGAGCAGAGGATGCATCAGAAGGAGGAGGAGAAGAAAAAGGTGGAGGAGGAAGGAAAAGCCAGAAAGGGAGAATGGCTATAGGTTGGGTGCTTCATATTAAAGGCGGATTATGCCTGTGATAGTTTAATGTCCCCGTAGAAGCGCTTTTTCATCACTTTGTTTGATTAGATGATATTATCTCGGGGGCACGCTCGGCACCTCATTGATTTTACTTCTCATTTCCTCTCTAAGCATTTAGCAGCCCCCCCCAACAATCAATAGTCTTGTAGTAAACTGATAGGCAACAAGGTAGCCGCATGCCACAGGGAAATATTTATCAGTGATGGTCTCCACCGCTCTACCGTGCACTGCCTCCTACCCCCTCTACACAATGTCTTATTGAATTTTCTGCTATGTAGAGACCCTCACTCTTTCTTCACCACCGTGTATTCCCAGTCACCCCTGCTTTACAAAGATGCCATCCGCTTTCTGCTGCGTGCATGTGCTGAGCTCCCCACTTCTCAACCACTGACCAACACTACCAGGACTTAGGCCACGGTTACAAGCTGGGAGTTGAGTTCTGATCCCTGCAGAAATGAGTTTTTGGTGGAATCTCCATTCTGAGTTGTGTGATAATTACCGCAGATTTTGGCAGCTGAAACTTGGAATTCATCAAGAGAAAAGGCCTGTAAGAAAGCAAAATATAAGGGATTCACCGCCATATTGGTGAACGCTTGGAAAAGGAGGTATTTATCACATCTGGTAAATGCTGCACCATAGGGTAATAGCATTTACTAGGCACGGCAAGTACTGCATCCTTATCTGACATACTCGGAATCGAGTCTTGGTTCTCAAGTGGCCAACATGAAAGTAAACAATTGTCTGCTGTTAGCGTTGACAATCTCAGATATATAATATGTTCTTTCAGTCTCACACTATCTGCTCATATTGTGACTAGCAGAAGTGGAACTGCTTGGCTCAAGACTAAGCTAAGTTGCAATTAAAGAGTACAGCTTGCAACAGTCGCAGTTGTAGTAGCCGAGCATTTTGTTCGATAGTGGATTTAGGTACAACTTCAAGGAGTGAAGGGTAGAGTAGCCTTGTTCATGAGAGACTTAACTTAGCCAAAGTCAAAGAAGGGGAGGCGCAGGTGAAGACAAAGTGACAGCTGCTTTGTGAGAAGAACCACTATCAATGTCAATTAGGTGTAACTATGAGTAATAGCTGCTATATCTATTGTGCTCTTTGGTACCCCTGGAAATAACCTTGCTGTACCTGTTCTCAGGTTAATGACGGCAGTGAGGGGTCCAGATTAGTTTCTGCAGCTAGTACATTTGAAGGAGAATTTTAATTTTAAAACTTGATTTGGACAATGTTTCATCCAGTAATCAATCATATGGTTGCATGTGAGAGGGACACATCCCTTTGCCGGCCGTGTCCCACCAGGTTTTCAGGAGGTATGAGGAGGGCAACAAAACACTGGATATGCAAACTGAGCGACTTCAGTTTTGCTCACATTTCAGATGCGATGTGTGAATCTGAGAGGAAGTGATAAGGTCAGGAAAGTGCTATAAACATAAATCCTTTTCCCAGGACTCTGGGCAAGCCAATTGCTCACCTAGGAGGCATAGCATGTGCTTAGGCAATCCTGATTCCTGCCTGCTCTTATCACTGGCTGACCATTGAAATGGTCCAGCCAATTAGAGGAGGTGGCAGGATCTGGAAAGAATACTCCTGTTCCTGTTATTGATGTCTGGTTGATACTTGGTATCCCTTTTAGATCCCAAGGCCTCCCAATCCATGGTCTGGTGCTGTCTCCTCAGGGCTTGACAGACAGAGCTAGGACCTAGAGCTCCACATCTCTCAGGTTCCGAAAATCTTAACCCCATAATGGCTGTAGACACATTGGACCTGCAGCTCATCTTTATTATGACTCATAGCCATCTCCTCCTGTCACACACACCTGCCACACCTGCTCTTTACCAGGGCTGGGCTGGCCTCTAGAGCAATCTTGCAGTTCCAGAAGAGCTGGTCTGACAGGTCAGTATGTGGGCCGTGTTTTTGTCTGTTTTTGGGTTACTATGGCACCTTTAACCAAATCATCACAAAACTGACCATAAAAAGGTTTGTCCACCTCATCTCTTCCCTGGAATGTTTCAGGGTGGTCCATCAAGTGAGGGCCAAGGAGAAAAAGGAGGGGTCCCAAAATGCCTTTTCCCGATGAAGTTTTCCATAGGAAAATTGAACAGCAATACCGCAAAAACAGCTGAGCTGAATTACAACAAATTTGACAGAAAGCTAGATCTTGGTCAAGAAAACATACTTTCCACTATTTTTTGAGAAATTAGGGTGCAAATACTTTGTATATTTTATGGCATGGAGGATCCGCGGAGCAGAGAGATCTAGGGATAAGATCCCACCACATCAGCAAACATATGATGGCAGCCATTTTAAATGATGAAGCTCAGTCCCATGTCCTGGAAAAAATATTTAAAAACATGTAAGGGTTATGGGAGGGATACACTGCCCCCCTAGGCCTGGTAGGGGGACCCAAAGGGTTCCCCACCTCAGGCCAAAAATGTATTGTAAAGAAACAAATAAGGTGAATTAGTGGAGAATCTGCAGTAAAACTGGGGGAAAAGTAGGCTCTCTCTTTAAAAAAAGACAAAAAAATCTTGGGGTAGATGAGAGTCTGGGGAAACCCATAATTTAATCTTGAGGGGAGGGTGAGGCTGCATGAATTTTTAGCAGGGGGCGCTGCCCCCCTCTCCAAGTTCTGTAGAGTACCTGGGGCTCCAACCCCACACCACACTGCGAAGGAGATCTTACTTTACTTTAAAAAATAGAAATTCATGAAAAACTCAAAGGTTAAAGTGACAATGGGGGTCATTCCAACCCTGGCGGTCATGGACCGCCAGGGCCGGGGACGGAGGAAGCACCGCCAACAGGCTGGCGGTGCTTCAGGGGCAATTCTGCCGCGGTCAGAATAGGGGAACCGGCGGTTTCCCACTGGTTTTCCCCTGCCCCAGAAAATCCTCCACGGCGGCGCTGCAAGCAGCGCTGCCATGGGGATTCCGACCCCCTTCCCGCCATCCTGGTCCTGGCGGTTTGGATGGTGGGAACGGGTCTCGTGGGGCCCCTGGGGGCCCCTGCATTGCACATGCCCATGCCATGCTAACAGGGCCCCATAATGATTTTCAGTGTCTGCCTAGCAGACACAGAAAATCGCGACGGGTGCCACTGCACCCGTCGCACCCCTTCAACTCCGCCAGGTCCATTCGGAGCCGGCTTCATTGTTGAAGGGGCTTTCCCGCTGGGCCGGTGGGCGGCCTTCTGGCGGTCGCCCGCCGGCCCAGCGGGAAAGTCAGAATGACCGCCGCGGTCATTTGACCGCGGTGCGGTCTTCTGGCGGTTCCCGCCAGGCGGGCGGCTTCCGCCGCCCGCCGGGGTCGGAATGACCCCCAATATAACTTGTAAGTACCTCCCATAGAAAATGACTCATGACATGTTTTACGACATCCTTGACAACATAATTGAACCATCTGAAATGACATCATTGATAGCAACACTGTGCATGACGGGGCATGAGGCATAGTTATTTACTTAGGAGGATACATTATGCAACAGCCCATCTCTCCCTCTCTTTTCCTCTAGCCCCTAGGCCTTCAGGGTGTTTTTTGATGGATTAAAAAAAGTCCACTTCCCTTAAAAGAGCGCTTGTGAGCCCACCTGCAACCACCATCTCAAATCAAGCATAGGTGCAAGTCTCCTCTAGTTGCACTTGTCCATTGTGTTACTTTCCTTGGCCTGTGGTGGAAAGAGACCATTTCCGCAGCGCCTAAGGGCAGCACTTTACTATGACAAGCAGCAGCGGCACAGTGGGAGCCTCCGTGGTGCAGAGGGTGGCTGGGGAAGCGAGATGCTCCTGTTCTCACCCGCCCTTTATCTACAATGTCAGTGCTAGCGTGGACGCCCACCCCCGACTCAGCAGTGGCTCATCTTCCTATCATGTCACAATATTTAACATAATCTTCACCTGTACCAGCTGTCTTGGGTCAACCATGTAAAAAACACAAGGGGAGGCACATTATGCAGATCTAAAGCCTGCCCCCTCCCGCCCTCCTTTGCAGCTCCCATTATCTCTCTTAGTAGAGGCTGTAATTTCTGTCAATTTGCAACCTTGTAATTTCAAGCCTGTCCTATTTTTATGTAAAAATAAAATCAAATAGAACAAAAAAACTGAGCTTTCAAAAATGAAAAAAGCATGAGCCAGCCTTCCAGAGAGCACCGAATATATCTGTTTTTTCTGAGTACATTTCTCCTTTCTGTGTAGCAGTGTCCTCTCAGCCACGCACTCTCAGACTGCTGCTGAATTATTATGGTGCACTCAGTAAAAATTGCATTTAAAAAGTGATAACTGGAATGGCATTTAACGCGCAGAGCACTTAGGCGTAATTACACTATGTGCAGTGCATCATTTAGTGTGAGTTATTAAAAAATAATACCTTGACACTTTTGTTATTGACGACCCAGGGGATCATGGGAATGTGCGCTGGCATTTCATGATTTCTAGAAATGCATTTTATGTTTGCTGTTTTCGTCTCTCTCGCCGGTGTTCTGCGTCTATCGTCTTCTCACACCCTCCCCTTTTGCAATTTTGTTTACTGCGGGAGTTCTGGTACAGAAAACACTTTTACACCATCGACTCCATTTCCCACCCCCTCACCTCTCTGGAGGTGTGCATTTATGCCAGCTAACGGTGGGCCTGCCTGCAATGAACACTCTCGGGCCTGCTGCTTGAGGAGCGTGGGACTTCGACCAACTGAGCGCTATTACGGAATGTGGCGAACGCAAAATGTGGCACCCCCACAGAAAGTGATGAGTCCCCAGAGTTTCCAAGATCTCGCAAATCATCATAGGCTTTGGACTGAATGGGGGCCATTGAAGGTTTGGGGGAAACCTGCACCGCAGGGGCTGCAGGGGCCTGTGTTACCCCCATGAATACACCATATAAGAAGTCGATACAAGTGAGGACGTGGGGTCAGAGGTCAGAACTGGATGAGCCAGAAGCAAATGGTCTGTAAGAGGAAAGGGAACGAGAAAGACCCCCCCCCTTCACTTCTGAGGGTATTAAATCGATAGTTAGACATGAGCGATTCCTATGCGCCTGGTTTCCTTAGGCAGTTGTGTTCGAAAGAGTGAGAGTTGGGACACATCCATATACACCCATTATCCTATTTCTAAGAGGCTATTTGTTTATGTCTTGCGCCTGAAGCACATTCTGCCATCTGCCCTTACATGGCTTGTGACATCATCCCTCCACAGTGTCCCTAGAGACTGCCATTCTCCCTCTACCTATCATATTGACGTGGCCTTAAAAAACAAAACACAGTGCTTCATATTACTACTAAATGTATGAATCTGTAGTGACCAGCACAACACACACCACCTGTGAACTGTTGGGTGAGTGCCTAGGTAGAACAGGTTACAGTTCACTTCCTGTGCACATACCAAACACCCACTCCGTGCACAAGAAAGTCCTACATTCCCTTCAGCCTTCTCTCTTTAAGGTCCCTCACAATTGGTTAGCTATTGGCCATAAAGGTGTCTATGTGCAGCCAGTGTTCGCCCACTATGGGCCTGACCCTGGAACTTTCTTAGCGTGCAAAGTAAAAACAGTTCCAAGCATGATTATGGAGAACATACTGTTCATATCTGGTATAAATGAGGTATTTGGTTGGCAGTCAGGCTACCCCCTGTACAAGCAAGGACCCTCACTCTAGTCAGGGTAAGTTACACACAATCCAAATTTTCCTGTGCCCACCCTCTGGTAGCTTGGCACTGAGCAGTCAGGCTTAACTTAGAAGGCAATGTGTAAAGTATTTGTGCAATAAATCATGCAATATGTAGGAGGCTGGACTGGCTTGTAGTGAGTACCTAGGGGTACTTGCACCTTGCACCAGGCCCAGTTATCCCTTATTAGTGTATAGGGTGTCTAGCAGCATAGGCTGATAGATAATGGTAGCTTAGCAGAGCAGCTTAGGCTGAACTAGGAGACGAGTGAAGCTCCTACAGTACCACTTAGTGTCATATGCACAATATCATAAGAAAACACAATACACAGTTATACTAAAAATAAAGGTACTTTATTTTTATGACAATATGCCAAAAGTATCTCAGTGAGTACCCTCAGTATGAGGATAGCAAATATACACAAGATATGTATACACAATACCAAAATATGCAGTTATAGTCTTAGAAAACAGTGCAAACAATGTATAGTTACAATAGGATGCAATGGGGACACATAGGGATAGGGGCAACACAAACCATATACTCCAAAAGTGGAATGCGAACCACGAATGGACCCCAAACCTATGTGACCTTGTAGAGGGTCGCTGGGACTATTAGAAAATAGTGAGGGTTAGAAAAATAGCCCACCCCAAGACCCTGAAAAGTGAGTGCAAAGTGCACTAAAGTTCCCCAAAGGACAAAGAAGTCGTGATAGGGGAATAAGGCAGGAAAGACACAAACCAACAATGCAACAACAATGGATTTCCAGTCGAGGGTACCTGTGGAACAAGGGGACCAAGTCCAAAAGTCACAAGCAAGTCGGAGATGGGCAGATGCCCAGGAAATGCCAGCTGCGGGTGCAAAGAAGCTTCTACTGGACAGAAGAAGCTGAGGTTTCTGCAGGAACAAAAAGGGCTAGAGACTTCCCCTTTGGTGGACGGATCCCTCTTGCCGTGGAGAGTCGTGCAAAAGTGTTTTCCCCCCGAAAGACCGCCAACAAGCCTTGCTAGTTGCAAATTGTGCGGTAAGCGTTTTTGGATGCTGCTGTGGCCCAGGAAGGACCAGGATATCGCAAATTGCGTCAGGAGAGAGAGGGGACGTCGAGCAAAACAAGGAGCCCTCTCAGCAGCAGGTAGCACCTGGAGAAGTGCCAGAAACAGGCACTACAAGGATGCGTGAAATGGTGCTCACCCGAAGTCGCACAAAGAAGTCCCACGTCGCCGGAGAACAACTTAGGAGGTCGTGCAATGCAGGTTAGAGTGCCGTGGACCCAGGCTGGACTGTGCACAAAGGATTTCCGCCGGAAGTGCACGGAGGCCGGAGTAGCTGCAAAAGTCGCGGTTCCTTGCAATGCAATCTGGCATGGGGAGGCAAGGACTTACCTCCACCAAACTTGGACTGAAGAGTCACTGGACTGTGGGAGTCACTTGGACAGAGTTGCTGGATTCGAGGGACCTCGCTCGTTGTGCTGAGAGGAGACCCAAGGGACCGGTAATGCAGCTTTTTGGTGCCTGCGGTTGCAGGGGGAAGATTCCGTCGACCCACGGGAGATTTCTTCGGAGCTTCTAGTGCAGAGAGGAGGCAGACTACCCTCACAGCATGCACCACCAGGAAAACAGTTGAGAAGGCGGCAGGATCAGCATTACAGAGTTGCAGTAGTCGTCTTTGCTACTATGTTGCAGTTTTGCAGGCTTCCAGCGCGGTCAGCAGTCGATTCCTTGGCAGAAGGTGAAGAAAGAGATGCAGAGGAACTCGGATGAGATCTTGCATTCGTTATCTAAGGAATCCCAAGAGACAGAGACCCTAAATAGCCAGAAAAGAGGGTTTGGCTACCTAGGAGAGAGGATAGGCTAGCAACACCTGAAGGAGCCTATCAGGAGGAGTCTCTGACGTCACCTGGTGGCACTGGCCACTCAGAGCAGTCCAGTGTGCCAGCAGCACCTCTGCTTCCAAGATGGCAGAGGTCTGGAGCACACTGGAGGAGCTCTGGACACCTCCCAGGGGAGGTGCAGGTCAGGGGAGTGGTCACTCCCCTTTCCTTTGTCGAGTTTCGCACCAGAGCAGGGCTAAGGGGTCCCCTGAACCGGTGTAGACTGGCTTATGCAGAATTGGGCACATCTGTGCCCAAGAAAGCATTTCCAGAGGCTGGGGGAGGCTACTCCTCCCCTGCCTTCACACCATTTTCCAAAGGGAGAGGGTGTAACACCCTCTCTCAGAGGAAGTCCTTTGTTCTGCCATCCTGGGCCAGGCCTGGCTGGACCCCAGGAGGGCAGATGCCTGTCTGAGGGGTTGGCAGCAGCAGCAGCTGCAGTGAAACCCCGGGAAAGGCAGTTTGGCAGTACCAGGGTCTGTGCTACAGACCACTGGGATCATGGGATTGTGCCCACTATGCAAGGATGGTATAGAGGGGGCAATTCCATGATCATAGACATGTTACATGGCCATATTCGGAGTTACCATTGTGAAGCTACATATAGGTAGTGACCTATATGTAGTGCACGCATGTAATGGTGTCCCCGCACTCAGAAAGTCCGGGGAATTGGCCCTGAACAATGTTGGGGCACCTTGGCTAGTGCCAGGGTGCCCTCACACTAAGTAACTTAGCACCCAACCTTTACCAGGTAAAGGTTAGACATATAGGTGACTTATAAGTTACTTAAGTGCAGTGTAAAATGGCTGTGAAATAACGTGGACGTTATTTCACTCAGGCTGCAGTGGCAGGCCTGTGTAAGAATTGTCAGAGCTCCCTATGGGTGGCAAAAGAAATGCTGCAGCCCATAGGGATCTCCTGGAACCCCAATACCCTGGGTTCCTCGGTACCATATACTAGGGAATTATAAGGGTGTTCCAGTAAGCCAATGTAAATTGGTGAAATTGGTCACTAGCCTGTTAGTGACAATTTGGAAAGAAATGAGAGAGCATAACCACTGAGGTTCTGATTAGCAGAGCCTCAGTGAGACAGTTAGTCACTACACAGGTAACACATTCAGGCACACTTATGAGCACTGGGGCCCTGGGTGACAGGGTCCCAGTGACACATACAACTAAAACAACATATATACAGTGAAAAATGGGGGTAACATGCCAGGCAAGATGGTACTTTCCTACACAATAACACAGTATAAACACCAAACAAATACACCACACAGGTTTAGAAAAATATAGAATATTTATCTTATTAAATGCAGGTCAAAACAATCAAGATTTGATAAGTTCACATTGAAATATCACTTTAGAAAATGAAAAAATATAGTCTTAAGTTCTTAAAAGCAATAAGTGTCTATTGCAAGCACAAAGTACCTGGGCTGCGTCTACATTTTCCGCAAGGGACGGTAGAGGAGGAGATGCATGGAAAACGGGGAGGTGTGCGTCGGTTTCTCCGGACGCACACAGACAATGCATCAATATTTTTCACGCAGTCAGGGTTTTGCATCAATTTCCGGCATGCGGACTTGGATCCTCTTCGGGTTGTGGGGTATTTGGATGCCCAAGAGATGATGCAGAGAAACCCTGTGCATGCAGCATGAAGTCACAGTAGCTGTGTCAATCCGGTGGGCGATGCAGGGAAATTTCAGTTGCACGGCAGGCACCGCGTTGATTCTTCTTGCAGGAAGTCGGGCTGCGTCGTTTCCGCTTGGCTATGCGTCAATCCAGTGGGCCGTGTGTTGAAGTTCAGGTTGCAATGCTGGTGCTGCGTCGATCTCCACTCGGGGAACTGGGCTGCGTCAGTCCAGTTCGGCGTGCAGTGATTTTCTCACCGCGACGCAGGCTGTGCATCGTTTCTGGCAGGCTGTGTGTTGAAATTTCGACGCACAAGAAGTTCTTTGCAGAGATGAAGTCTTTTCGGCCCTGAGCCTTCAGAAAACAGGAGGCAAGCTCAATCGAAGCCCTTGGAGATCACTTCTCAGCAGGGCGAGAAGGCAGCAGGGCAACAGCAAGGCGGCAGTTCTTTTCAGCAAAGTAGTCAGGTGAGTCCTTCGGGCGGCCTGCCAGCTTCTGTTGGCAGGTTGCAGGTTCTGGTTCAGAGTTTCTTCCCCAGTGGTATCTTGTCCAGAAGTGTCCGAGTTGGTAGGGTCAGAGGTTCTGTTTAAATACCCAAATGTGCCCAAATGTGCCCAAATGTGCCTTTGAAGTGGGGGAGACTTCAAAGAGTGGCTTAAAAGTACACAAGGTCCCCTTTCAGTTCCATCCTGTCTGCCAGGGTCCCAGTAGGGGGTGTGGCAGTCCATTGTGTGAGGGCAGGCCACTGTCCTTTGACATGTAAGTGTCAGGCCCTCCACCCTCCCAGCCCAGGAAGACCCATTCAGAATGCAGATGTATGCAGGTGCGACTGAGCATCCTGCGTTTGGGGTTGTCTGAGTGGAATGCACAAGGGAGCTGTCAACTAACCCAGCCAGATGTGGATTGTAAGGCACAGAAGGATTTAAGTGCAGAGAAATGCTCACTTTCTAAAAGTGGCATTTCTTAAACAGTAATATTAAATCCAACTTCACCAGTCAGCAGGATTTTGTATTACCATTCTGGCCATACTAAATATGACCTTCCTACTCCTTTCAGATCAGCAGCTACCACTTCAACAATGTATGAGGGCAGCCCCAATGTTATCCTATGAAGGGAGCAGGCCTCACAGTAGTGTAAAAATTAATTTAGGGGTTTTACACTACCTGGTTCATAATTTCAGATCAGAATCTACCACTCAAACAGTATATGAGCCTATGGAAGGAGCAGATCTCACAGTAGTGGAAAAAATAATTTAGGAGTTTTACACTACCAGGACTTATAAACTACACAGGTAAATGTCCTGCCTTTTACCTACATAGCACCCTGTCCTATTGGTTACTAAGGGCATGCCTTAGGGTGACTTATATGTAGAAAAAGGGTAGTTTAAGGTTAGGCAAGTACTTTTAAATGCAAAGTCGAAGTGGCAGAGAAACTGCACACACAGGCCTTGCAATGGCAGGCCTGAGGCATGATTAAGGGACTACTTATGTGGATGACACAATCAGTGCTGCAGGTCCACTAGTAGCATTTAATCTACAGGCTCTGGGTACATGTAGTGCACTTTCCTGGGGTCTTAGAAGTAGATCAAATAAACCAATTGGGTATGAGCCAATGTCACCATATTTTAAGGGAGAGAGCATATGCACTTTAACACTGGTTAGCATTGGTAAAGTGAGCAGAGTTCTAAAACCAGCAAAAATAGTGTCCGGAAAGGGGAGGGAGGCAGGCAAAAAGTTAGGGGTGACCACCCTAAGGCTGTCAGTTTGAACAATTTCTAATTTCTTTTTTTATTCCTCCAAGTAGGCGGACTCTTGGATCCCGCCTTGCCTCAAGGGACTCCCTATATTTTCGACCAGGATTGGTGGTGTGTTTTTTTTTTTTGCATTCTATGTTCAGTTTGCTGAAAGGGACAACCAAAGAGTTTTGTATGGAAATGTTTGTTGCAATGCTTTTTATGAACCACTAAAGAATTCTCTAGATAGCATTTGGTTCCACTACTACTTAGCTGATCAGCTTATTTAAAAAATGGAGCAAAGCAGTCCCTGCTCGAAGGTGTATTCAGCTTAAATTGCTAGAGGGTGTCCCATCTGTGTGCATCAAAGTAAATCCTGCTGCTATAAAGTCTTTCATTCCATCAATTCTATTTTTTTCACTGAGGGAACAAGGGAACTGATGATAACCTGAGCAGACCGGAATTGCCCCATGGAATTCTCTTCCACTCAATTAAAAATATTGGGTCCCTGCACCTTGTTTGAGTGTGCATATGAAGACTGGACCTGATTTTACAAGCCGACAAATCCAGCTAGTAGAATCAACTTGAGAATGGGAAACCCTAGCACACCCAAGCCCTGGTCTCCATCACAGCCCAACCTCATTGCAAGCCTTGCGGTGGAGTATTGTGCTCCTTCCCTGCTAGACAACAGCCTTCCCTTCATCTCCCACCCTCCTCATCCTGTCCCACACGAGCCCACTTGCACACAATTACCACCTGCTGAGAGGTAGTAAATTTGTGTGTTATGCCACATAGAATTGGGAATTGTGTGTTGAATTCTACCCAGTAAATCCCGATCCACACAGTTATTCTCCATTCTGTGGCGTTTAACTTGTAATTGAACTGTATTGGCATGATGCACAGTACCAGTGTTTCAGCATACAGAGTTTTCCACCTGTCTGTATCAAGCAAATCATCGCATGTTGCCTGTATGAATTGATACAACCTTCCCATACTAGTGCTCAGTGACTTGCAATGCAAGAGATGCACTCAAATGCAACATTGGCAGTCACCACTGTGACATGGCAATACTCCATTGAAAAAGAGCTTCGGCACCCACTACAATTTCCAAAAGATAAACTACGTTGTGAGAGGCAAGAAGAACGTGGGAAACTCCAAGAACATCATGAAGACCAATCAGCAGGAAATAGGAGAATCTTCACTCACATTAATACTTTACCCACAGAGTTTACTGTGCACAGGGACTCATGCTGCAGGGCACTGGTGATGCTCAACAGCATGTTGGAGTGTGCTGGTTCCATGCTGCATGGATGTGAACTAGCGTTTTCACTGTTCTTCTCCTTTGGGACGAAGCCAAGACTGATTTGCTCATAATTAGTACTCTTATTTAAGTACATGAAAATCAATCCAACTTAGATCAATACTCATTCATTAAAAAGTGTTGGATTAAGTATTTCCATCCATCACCTTTTGTTGTCTTTCTTGTTTCTTCAACCAGTGGTGCATGGCTGTCTTTTGGTGCTGCATTGAAAACTGATCAGCTGGCATTACAAAAAGACCATGATATCAAAGGAAACTTTCTCCCAAATACAACTGGTGACATTAAAATATCTTCTATGAGCAAAACCAATAGCGGACAACTATCCAAATTGCTACCAGCTGCCCCATTTCACCAAACACTGTTCAGTCCTGTTCCTCTCCTGGCTTAAAAATCATTGGTTGGTCCACACATGCTATTGGTAGAAGCCCACGCGGGACATTTTAGCCTGAACTGTCAAGCCATCTTCCCTCTTAATGGGAAACCATGCAACTCCATATATGTTTTAGTCTAGTTGGACGTCAATACTGGCACATTGCTTGAGCCACTAAGGCAGAGCAGGTTATGGGGCCCATGGCTTGGGACTGAACCTGCACGTCCCTAATGCAGGCAGGCGGCCTGCCATTCTTTGCTCGACTGTCCCTTTAGGAGGAAGGCCAAGACGGATTTGCATATGGTTTTGTCCAAATCTGTAACGGCAGAGCAAATGAAAAAACAGACTGAATGCAATGCTGCACAAATTAATTACCAGCTATTAATTCATGCATTTGAATCTATCACTTTTTTCTCAGCACTTAATCTCTTAATCTCTTTCTGAACACGCCACCTTCCAGTGTCCTTCCCCGGCGTGCTCCTGCCCTTTCGTAAAACCCTGACGCCCTTGACGTCCGAATGCAGAAGAGTGGTGGGTCGTTCTGAGTGCTGGGCTCTTGAATGAATTTCAGTGTCTGACTCAGGGCAAAAAGTCTTTCTTCACCCCTTAGAATGCACAGTATAACTGGGAGCCCCGCTGAGGCGGTAATGGTGTACTATGGCTGGGAGCAATGTTTCCTCGCGAAAGTGACTGGTGTGTTGGTTTTAAGAAGGAGAATGGGAGGCAGGAGCTGCCTTCTGTTGGTTTTCTTGTACGAGGCTGCACTGTGTTGGTTTTAAACTGTGCCTGTCTTTGTTAATTATGCCACTCAGTCCCTCGTTATGTGAATGTGGTTTTTGGAGGGAATGGCTTTGGGGAAGGACATGTGGGCCTGCAGAGTCCATGATCAGCGCACCGGGCCAAACACCATGGAGAGAGAGCCTCATCAGGGTCTCATCAAGTAACAGTTGGCTAGCTGCAGGCATCTTCTTTAGAATTTCAATGATCTTTGTTTTATATCTGTGCTCATCTTCAGCAATGCTCCTTATAACAGCTGCTTCCTAGTTCAGCCTTTTCTGATTAGCCTCCAAATCAAGTTTGGGAATTTTCCTTTTTACCAGTGGCCTGGTATATAAACTCAGGAACAAATGAGTGTTGGCGCTTGTCTAGATTCAGTCATGCAACATGTAAAAACTCTGAAACCCCCACAGCTTTTTCACCATGTACATTTTGGCGGGTAAAACGTGTCTAAATGGTGGGAAGAGGTCAGAAAAACCGAAAGTGTAGTAATGTGATGCTCAAACTTCTACTGCTCATTCCATTAACTCATTCCGAGACAGTAATTTTGGCCCAGGGAAGTCTAATGCTTTTAATTGACATTCTAGTGTCTCTAAGCAAATGGCATGTAATCTCTGCCACAAATTACGCCACTCTCTACTAAAGCAGTGCCCCCTATGTCGCCATGCCTAAATGCCTCATTCCCTTTCTCCAGGTCATGCATCATAATGCTTCTGGATCAGTGGTTACCAACCTGTGGTCCGGGGATGCCGGGGGTCCGCAATGCCTCCTCAGGGGGTCCGCGACTACTTAGAAAATTAAATATTATTAACAGATGAAGTACTCAGTGGGGGGGGGGTCTCCGGATTCCAATAATGATTCAGTGGGGGTCCCTGGGATCCAGTAATGATAACGTGGGGGTCCACAGAAGTCAAAAGGTTGGAACCACTGTTCTAGATGACACCAGATGCCACCAGTTTATTCCAAGCCAAACATTTGATCAGAAAGCTCATTCAACTACACATCCAGGAAAGAGTGGAAGGAATGTAAACGCCCACCATTATTAACAACTGACTTTTGACTCTCTCTTTTTCAAGTTGACGTCTTCAGCACTATATCTCAATGAAGACCTTTCCCAGCAGTGTTGATCTGCATTTTCTCCATTCAAGAAGTCCCAGAAGTTTTTAGGTCCTTAGAACTATTTTCTGGAACTCTATAATCTGCTTTGTCAGCTTTATACCTCTTCTCAGCAGGTTCCAAAAGCTTATCAGAACTCACTCGTTTACTACACTCTAATCCATTCTTCATTTTCCTCTGAAGTCTCCCTATCTCCCCCATCTAGCTCCTTGAAACTACTATTGGTAAGCAAGTGCTTTACAAAAGAATAATATTATAACATGTCATAAATAACCTTTCCATGTGATTAATTGAAACAACCCTGCTCTATTTTCAACCTAGAGGAGGTAGGCTATTAACGGTTTATTTTGCTGGTCTTTAGTTCCATTAAGAAAGTGCTTTTATTCTGTCCTGTCTAGTGATGGCCATCCCTGAGAAACCCAGACAGCCACAGTCCAGAAGCAGTGCTTGATTGGCATTGGTGCATCCATGTTAGTTTGTAAAGTTATCCCAACCTTATGCTGGAACTAGTTAGTACAGAGATATCGCTGACGCAAGCTGGCATGGCACAATTGAACTGGTTTCTGACAGAGATCACACAAAAGAGCCAACTAGGATGTGTCCCCCTGTCCCTCCATCCCTGGAAAAATGTGCTACGAAAAGGATCCTGTCCATTCGTAAAATAGATTAGCACTACTGAATGGTGCACTTAAACTGTGATTGAAAGCTAATCTTTCAAAGCTTCTTTCGCTCACCCAAGAAATGTAGTTGAGCCATTAAGTCGTAGGTTAATGCCAGTTATATATTGTATTGCATTTACATTTATATAGCCAATTCTATGTCTGAGACCGCTACTCTTTAACGCAAGGTTAGTGGTTAACCTAGGGGTTCCTGATTATTTGTAGTTATCTGGATTCATCTTGTGCTCTCAATGAGCACACTGCACTCTAGTATTTTGTGGTAGATTTAATTAATATTAGAACATTGAAATGTTGGGAGCTTCATTGAAAACAATGGAGTGCTCCCGGCCTTCTAATGGCTGGTAGAAGCCTGTAGCTCCAATATTCCAATGTTTTTTGTTCACAGCTGTTGCTGGGAAAAAAGACCTCACAGAGCAAGAGGGGATTTCAATCCCCTCAGGCTCGACGAGATCTTCGTTTTATTTACTGGAACACACTGCCCTTTCGTGGCAAAATGTTCTAATAGTCTTATAGCCCTCCGTAGCTGGCCTATATCAGCATTAAATTCCTGCTCCCTTGTTAAAGGTCCTTGCCTTCAGTTCAGGCCTTTAATGCTGGAGCGGCTCTTTAATGGCCAGTATAGCCCACTATGGTGGGCTCTAAGGCTATAATAGCTGTTCATTAATGGGCAATAATTGAAATCATTGAAACAGGATGGGTTGTTGGGATGAATAGGTAGGGAGGGAGAGGAGATTTTGTATTGTTAGGTTTTACGGATATGGTTTCAAAGAAAGAGAGGTTGTGCTCTATGAAATAAAGTGTGGGCAGTTTGCAGGAATCCACTAGTGCGGCATAGGGTAGACAGGCATGAGACGTAGAGTACACTGTTCTTGGAAAGAGGAGCCATGTAGATTATGGAAGGCATGGAGAATTTCATCAGGGAGAAGAAAAGGATAGGCAAATAGTCTTGAGTGTAGGTAATTTTTTTCATGCAGGTCTTAGGAAGGTAGTTTGAAGAAGCATTTTGAGGTGGCATGCGATCTGGGGCTGTACTGGTAGAAAGAAACAACATTTATTCCATGTGGCTCTTGGTGATACCCTGGAGCGCTGCTCTGAGAAGAACACCCGTACTACCTAAGCCCACTCTGAAACTGCTGTCTCCTCAGATGCAAATGTGAAAGAAGTAGCCAGGGGTAAAACTTTCAGCAGCAATGACCTACAAAATGTCCCACACTCTCCTCTTGTGTGTGGAGCAGAGTTCTCCATTGTCTCTGGGATAGTTCAGCACTCTAGGACGCCTTTCCAAGACCCAACTTTCTTTGCATTAATCAATTTTTTGAGGAAGAATTACACTTCTAATAGCTCACAGTCTTCCATATCTTGTTGTCACTGGATCAACAGACGCACCCACTGCTACCTCTATCTCCACTAGACAGGTTTCCTTTCCTTCAAAAAAGCACAGCTCTTTGCAAATATAAATGAACAAAAGCAAAGTTAATAGAACTGTGCCTTTGGTACTTATTTCCCTCAAAAAACTCCCAAGTCCCCCGGTTAACACTGAGCAGAACTGCTGCATGCCAAGAAAAACCAACACAGTTGCAGATTGGGTTGGGGGTGGTGCATCTTATGTCCCAGACAAGGTATGGGGTCCATTTTGTTCTCGCTACCCAAACAAGTCCCAGAAGCTGATTTGTGCTACAATCTAGCTCCAGTCATAGATAAATACAGCCAGGGAACAACTGAAGCATGCCCACAAACAGAGGTCAGTGCAGGTAAAAATACCATTCATATGAACTCTGCAAAGGGCCTAAAAGTTGACTATACCTTGCAGCAACATATGTAATTCACTCACACAGATAAATATATACCTTAGCAAGGTGATATACCCCTGTATACTGAAGTAACGTTTGAGGTAAATATACTCTGATTGCTCAAATTTAAGTAGACACCGACAGACAACAGGAATACACTCCTTAACCAAAACCTGTATATATACCCCTACAAAGGTTAAGTGACAGAGATGAATAAGCATGCAGAGATGCGATTATAAGCCACACACAAATATAAGTAAATACCGCCACACAACAACAAACCTTCCTTTCACAGAGCTGAGTGCCACCAACCCATAATTGTAGAAGGACGCTGGCACTACCCCTCAGAGAGATCCTTATCACCCACAAATGCAAATATACACCGGCCCAGTGCAGCAAAATACCCTTCTGAGACCGACTTTAACCACCATACACAAATACACATTGTCACGCAGGAAAGTAGACCTCGTTGCAGTACGGCACGGTCTACATACACCGAATAAAAAGACAAAGTTAATACACAAAAATAAATAAAACTTCAATAAATATGTTAAAATTATAGTACAAAAAATCAAGAGTTGTTCTTGGCTCAAGTTTCCCGCACTAATGTATTAGGGGAAATGTCCTTCCGTTTAGGGACGTATTCCACGGTTTGTGGACGGTTCTAGACATAAAGACCTAGACTTATATTTTTTGCATTTAGAGACTTCTAAAACCTCTGTATTGATTTAGCTCTCGTAACACAGGTGACAACCAAATGGGACAATGGTGCTGGGCCCTTTCAGTGCCCCTTTTGGTAGTGAAGTGAGTTGGAAGTCTTAAAATACATTGCCGCTTATTTAGAAATAGACCTTAACGTTCCAGTCCAGGAGCTCAGTATCCCAGGCACGTATACCGACCATGTGCTGAACCTCTGAACACCCCAGGAGGATCGGGGGGATACTTGTAATAGCTCGCAGACACCCTTCCAGTACCTATGCCCGGTGGTACTAGGGGCTGTGTTTGCACTGTGATAAGTGGCGGCCAGGTGATATCAGGAATTTTTCAAGAGAGGGTCCTAAGTTAATGAAAGATTTTCTTAGTGGTGGGGGGAGAAAGCTTGCTGGGAGGGCTCAGGCGCCTTCTGCAAACTCCCAAAAATGTCACAGCTACTGGTAAATGGTCCCGGCAGCTGATCACCAGCATAAGCCAAACAGTGATGGCCAACTCAAAGGGTGACCATTGTTGTACAGTTTGGGTCAGTTCACAAATCCTCTAAACATTTTTCTTCAAGTCTATAATTCAGATGGTCATACGAACTGAGAAAGACGCGAAAAGCAGAATACTCTTTAATCTTGGTCGAGCATGTGTCACAGATTTCCTGAAGAGCAAAATGAGAAACTAAATTGGTCTGGGTTCAGCTTACATTTTCACAGAATCTTGTAGAAATTATTGTTTCTTGAAGTCTTTCGCTCTCAAAGTCTCTCACGTAGTTATTTTTCTGCTGCCCTGGGATGTGGTCTTTACCTCTCAGAAAGCTATAGTGTTGTCATTTAGGTTTATGGTAGACAGAAATAAAGCAACGTCGAGACTGTAATGCCATCACAAGATGTCCTTCCTCGTGATAGTGTCATTCTGGAGACTTTTTTTTCATACTTTCCTGAGAAGCCATCTGCCCCTGGGCCTTTCAAGCAGCATGAGACCAAGGGTCTCGGGTTGTCATAATATATAACATCCAGCTATACAGCCACAATTCTGTAGCAATGGTCCACACAAAACATCTGCTTTAGAAAGTTCTGGTGCTTCATTTGCGGTTTAGGCAGACTTGGTGCGTTTCAGCTCTGTAAGCGAGCATTGATCAAGGTGGACCCCACAGTGCTCAGAAGTGCTCTATAAACAAACTTAGAAAGCTAAGGACAGACTTAAACTGGAGAGTCTTTCTACCATTTTCATAATGTCGGACATTAGCATTCATATTTTCTAAGTATGCAACTAACAGAAGTCTCTTATTACCATTTGTTCCTTCAATTCTGTAATATGAATTGCACCATAGTGGAAATCATTCTTTGCTTTACCTGTGCCTATGTTTGTCCATTGCTTCAATACTTCATATTGTTTGGTAAATCATAATTTAAAATCCCCCCCCCTTCAATGCCTGGTATAGCTTGTGTTCCACCAGCTTTGAGAAACCACACTGCCCAGTTATTGCCCAATTTCATCCTAATCGGGCTGTAGTCCATTATAGTTCATTCTGTGGGTAACTATCATTCAACAGTCCGTTTCCATCATTGCACACAATTCCATCAGTGGGTGGCCACATTACTCATCTAGTACATATCTATGATTATATCTCAGGTAATAAGTCATATATATTCTTTATGGGTTTATAACATAAAACCTTCATGTTATTCAGTCTTATAAATCACATTTCACATGTCATCAATTTTTCTAAAAAGAAAGCAAATGTTAAAAAATAATTCAAAAATAGAAAACAAATCTCCTCATACCCTCAATCTCCAAACTTCAAAAATGGCAATCCTGTGGCAAACGGATAACATATTCACTTCATTTTGTTTAGAATGCCCATGCTGTGCAGAGGTTTCTCATCAATAATTTCATTTAAAATGTTCCATTGATATTATTATTGATGTCAAAGAAAATGTCAGGAGTGATGTAATATGTGGGTAATTAGCAGTGCATGACTTTGGTGCAAGTTATACTTACCTTAGGGCACGATTCATAGTTACTTGGGATAACTACTTTGATAACTGTTGATTTTCTGTGGTGTTTAGAGTTAAAACGTTACATTGTTACTGAACATTTTACCTAACTACAACATTACTCTAACCTTTCTTTTCCCAGTGAATTTCTAAGGCTTTTTAATGTAAAGTGTTAATTTATTACCTTATGTAATATGTATTAAAATATGACGTCCACGTAAGGCAGGAGTTTTAACCTTTGCCATGCAGCATAGAATTGGGCTTTGGGCCCCAGGGACCCTTCCTCAGGGACCAAATACTCATGCCCCTGCAATGCACAGTTTTTCATCAATAAATTCATTGCAAATGTTACAGTGATATAACAATGACATCATAGAAGACATCATGAGTGATGTAATATGTGAGGAAATTAGCAGAGCATGGCAAGGGTGCAAGATATAGTTACCTTAGGGCACAAGTCATAGTTACTTGAAATAACTAGAACTATAACTGGTGAATTTCTCTGGTTTTTAAAGTTTAAACATTATATTGCTAATGATCATTAACATTACTATAACCTTTGGTTTCTTCAGTGAAGTTCTAGGTTTAAAAAAAATATAAAGTAATAATAAGTTCCCATATGTAAATCAAACCCCCATCTTTGGACATGCCCGGCAGGAGTTTGGCTGCATGCAGCCAACCCCCACAAAGACAGCCAACACCAGGCTGCGCAGGGCCTTCAGTCATGCGCGGCATTGGTTTGGCCACAGGGACTGGCATGTGCCAGGCTCTGGAGACAAACCCCTGTAGGTAGTTGACCCCCCTCTGCGCACAACCTTTAGCTCTGCGTGGTGGGTGGTTGGTTAAAGGGCCAAATGCATTAAAAAAAGTCTCCAGAATGACACTTATCATGATGAATACATAACATATCAATTGCTAACATGGGTAAGCATTTATATAGAATTTTTGTAGGTGGTGTCAAAGCTCATATTTCACAGAAAAGATGTCTAGCACTTAATTATCTCATGTCATTTATGGTTCTGAATTTATTTCATGGCCATTTAGTGTCCCTAAGCAAATAAAAAAGTTAATCACAGCATTTTGTCTTTTTTCAGTGTACCTAAAAAATGTATTCATAATGACTGTGCTGTTCCTAAACTATTAATAATCACATCTGCTAATATCATCACTGCAGGCAGTTTCCTTTATGTAAACATCTACCAATAAATCCTCCCCAGTATGTAAAAATAAACATTGTAAACACAAAACCCTGTCAGCAAATCATCACACTTTCACTCATTGTCCTTTATTTTCTATGTCTTGCTGATACTATGGTTTGATACTGTCTTCTTGTAGTTCAGATGATAATTTATAAATCACTCAGCTTTGTCATTTATAAATGTCACCAGCATCAATTGATGGGAATATAGCTCAGTCTTCTTTATCTCTTTCTCTCCATCTCTCTCTCTCTTTCTCTCTTTCTCTCTCTCTCTCAAGGTAGTTATAGTTAGGACCTAGTTTCTATACAAAAATCATTTTTTGTTTTGCTAATAATGTTGGCACTGTTTGATGAATCTTTGCTAAATTTAAATACGACGCTCACTTTAGCTTCTGTCTGGAAAATTTCAGAGTGATCCATCAAACAGGGTCCGAGAAAGAGGCAGGGTCCCAAAACACATTTTCCCCATTCATTTTTCCATTTCCATAGGGATTATGAACAGCGATAGTGCCCAAACTACTGGATGGAATTACACCAAATTTGGCAGAAAGGTAGCTATTGGTCCAGAAAGATCCGCAGTGGTTGTCTGCAAGGTCTGGCCTCAGGCCAGGCCCCATAGAGAACCGCCGCCGTACACGGCTGAAAGCCGTGAGTGGCAGTGGTTGGATTAATGTATAGTAATTAAAATTACTTTAAGTTTTTTTTTAAAACATAGAAATTCACTGAAAAAATAAATGAAGGTCACAGGGATGTTATAGTTAGGAAATAGAATTTAAAAAAACATAGAGATTCACTTAAAACCAAAGGTTACAGGGACGTTATAGTTAGGGTCACATTTTAAATGTACCAAACCATAGAAATTCACCTGTTATAGTTAGAGTTATCTAAAGTAACTGTAACTCGTACCCTAAGTTAACTATAATTTGTGCCCTTACCATGCACTACCAATTACACCACAAATTACAGCACTCATGACTTCTTTGTTAACATCATTGTTAATGTCACTGTAACATCTGCAGTAAAATTATTGATTAGGTGACTGTGCATGGTGGGGGTGCGAGTATACCAACAGTCTCTCAAAAGACAGGCACTCTTGAAGTAGTGTGCAATGCTTTATTTAAACAAATCCAGCCCCTGCGACATGTTTCAACGCTAAGCCTTGTTCATGTACGAAGTGGCACGTGAACGAAGCTTGATGCCAAAATGCATCGCAGGTGCTAGATTTTTTAAAATAAAGCATTGAAATCTACTTCAAGTGCGCCTGTCCTGTCTTCTGAGAAACTGTTGTCCATAGGATACAATGGATCCTGTAATACAGCGGGCCGGATATCCGTCACGTTTGTGTCAGAGTATCCCTTCCGCCAAGGTCGTAATCAGGCCCTAAGTGTTGGGAGCTGCACCCGATTACACACGCCACTCCTGTATGGGTAGCCTGGAGAGATCAGTGACTTTGGATGATATATATAATACATATCCTGCTGGCAGTCGCCAGTATGTAGTTATAATTAGGACTATGTTTTAATCGAAAAAGCTTTTTTTGACTCCCATATATCTTTGGCGCCATTTGTCGAATCTTCCCCAAATTTCCCCCCAAAAATGTGCTGTTGATCGTTGTTGTGCATAGAAAATTTTGGGGTGATCCATCAAGCGGGGCCTGAGAAAAAAGGGGAGGTCAAAAAAGGTGCATTTCCCATGTGAGGAATGGGACAAGAGTTTTGAACAAGAATACAGCCCGAACTGCTGGATGGAATTATACCAAGTTTAGCAGAAAGTTAGCTTTTGGTCAGAAGATTACGCTTTTTTTCTATTTGGTGTAAATCCATTCAGTAGTTTAAGAGAAATCAAAGGAAAACCAAATTTGTATATATAGGGCCACGGTTCCTCCCCGACGACTTAGGGAATAATAACAAGCTCATGCTGAGACCTGCAGAGCTCTGATTGGCTGCCAGCACTTCAATCAGGAAGTGTTGGCAGCCATCTTGGACTCGGCTTCAGCCAAGTCCCTGAAAAAAGTGGAAAAAAAAGAAGAGATCAGAGTAGGGACCCTGCCAAGGCAAAAAACCCATATGCAAAGCAAATTGCTGCAAATACTTGACAAAGATTTCTAAAAAAAATAAGCACGGTCTCCCACACTTGTTTTTACTAAAGCCCCCCGATGGACCAGGTCCCGGGGGCATATCAAAAATAAAGAAGAGGGGACACATGGGCCCATCTCCTGGTCTTATTTATGCCCCAGGAACCGCTACCTCCCTACTACTTATATTCAGTAGTATACAGGAGCTGAACGCCTCCTCAGGGCGAATGGTTAAAAATAACGTGGGGAGGGAACATGCCCCTCCCCCCACTGCTCTATGGACCACCACCTCACCAGGGCTGAAATAAAAGATGATAGGGGGTCCATTGCGGACCCCTGGCTCCAGGGACCACCACCTCCCTGGGGTTAAATACAAATGTTGAAGGGGCCGCACAGCCCCCTTTGAGGACCCAATAATTGCCCTGATGAATTCTACCCCTCCAAGCCGGTTCCTGCTATGTCCTGGGGTGCCCACCCCAGGGATTTAGCTGTTTGCTCTGAATTTTGAGGAGCTTTGATAGCTCCTGCCAAGTCAGAGCAAACATAACTCCGCTCTCAGCAAGCTAGAGCTATCAGACAGCTCTAGCTTGCTGTTAGCAAAAGTTTCCTCTGTTTCTGGGCCTGCAGATATGAGGGCAGGGAACAGAGGAAACAATTGCCCTCACAGGCAGGGAGCTACATGTATAGCAGCTCCCTGTCTCTGACAGCTGCACTGGCCCCCACAGAAGGCTGGTAGTCGACTGGTACGGCAAGGCATTCAGGACCCCCGCAGTTTCCAACAGTGGTGACCGGGTGCCCTGGGGACACCCATGTGACATGGCCAGGGCCCATGGGATGGAGACCCCAATGCCGAGATCATCCCGGTGAGAGGGCCGCATGGCCACCCTCCTCAGAAAATTAAATATATTATAAGGCCAAGCCCTGGGGAATGGGGTTCCTGGGGCTTAAATCAACTTGATTTAAGGAAGCCCAGGCCCCGGGGATGGGCCAAAATTGACCCAGGGAGGGAGACAGCGTAGAGGCTCTCCTCCACTTAATAGTAGTGGTCCCCAGGGTGTGTGGTCCCTGGGGCCAAACTAACCAATAGAAAGTATTGTAGTTAGATAGACATTTTGGGGGTCATTCCGACCCTGGCGGTCCATGACCACCAGGGCGGAGGGCAGCGGAAGCACCTCCAACAGGCTGGCGGTGCTTCCTGGGCTATTCTGACTGCAGCGGTAAAGCCGCGGTCAGAAAAGGGGAACCGGGGGTTTCCCGCCGGTTTTCCCCTGGCCCAGGGAAGCAGCGCCGCCACGGGGATTCCGACCCCCTTCCCGCCAGCCTGTTTCTGGCGGTCTTCACCGCCAGAACCAGGATGGCGGGAACGGGTGTCATGGGGCCCCCTCACAGGGCCCCATTAGGATTTTCACTGTCTGCTTAGCAGACAGTGAAAATCGCGACGGGTGCCACTGCACCCGTCGCACCCCTGCAACTCCGCCGGCTCCATTCGGAGCCGGCTTCCTCGTTGCAGGGGCTTTCCCACTGGGCCGGCGGGCGGCCTTTTGGCGGTCGCCCGCCGGCCCAGCGGGAAAGTTGGAATGGCCGCCGCAGTCTTTTGACCGCGGGGCGGTCATTCGGCGGTAACCGCATGGCGGGCGGCGACCGCCGCCCGCCGCGGTCAGAATGACCGCCTTTGTGCAAAACTGTGGAACCTTGTTGGATAACCAAGCAGGTGAGCTTCCGTTCTGGCCATGATGCTCATTTCACAGAAATTAAATCTCAACAGGAAGCACGTACAAATATAAATGTAGCAGGGGCCCCAGGTGAAGCTCCACTCCTGTAAAGGACAAATGATCCTAACTCCTGGGCTTGGCGAAGGCAAAGCAAGTGTGTTTACTTCGCGAGTCCATATTAAAAAACAATCTGAATCCTTTGTGGAGGTGAATGTATCTTTCATCTATTGGAACACAATCAGACACTCTCACGACCACTCTCACACCCACATAGACCCTCTCACACCCAGACAGACACTCTCACAGCCACTCCCACACCCAAAAACACCCACCCACATTTTTTCTTACACCGAGAGAGACAGGCCTACAGGCCAACTCCTGCCATGCTTGGCCAAAAGCCATACGCAGCCTGGGGTTGATTAGTAGGGGCATGGCCAAAGGCCATGTGTGGCGGTGGTTGGATTCACATATAGTAATGAAAATGACTTTAGGTTAAAAAAAAACATAGAAATTCACTGAAAAGATGAATGGTTACAGGGACGTTATGGTTAGGAAAGATAATTTTAAAAAAGATAGAAATTGACTCAAAAAAACAAAGATTACAGGGACTCTATAGTTAGGTTATGAATTTACTTGCACAAAACCAGAGAAATTCAGCAGTTATAGTTACAGTTGTTTCAAGTAACTATAACGTGCAGCCCAAGATAGCTACCACTTGCCTCTTCAACATGCTTAAACCATGCTTTAACTTTGGCCCTGTTTGATGAATCTTCACAAAAATGTCTAAACTGCCTCTCACTTCAGCTGCTGCCTTGAAAGTTTTGGGATGATTGGTCAAGTGGGGGGGGGGTATCCATGCAATTTTGCATTTTGAACATGACTACAGCACAGAATTACACCAAATTTGGCAGAACGCAGCTCTTTGTCCAGAAAGAGCCCCTTTTGTCATTTGGTGTAAATCCATTCAATAGTTTTAGATCATGCTGAGATCTGATTGGCTGACAACACTTCGACCAGGAAATGTTGGCAACCATTTTGGGACCCTGACTCAGTCAACTTCCCAAAAATAACATTTAAAAAATAGAAAAGGGGCCCTGACCCTCTAGCCCTGGTGCTGGAGTCCCCCAAGCATCTTTAAACATTTTTCACCAGAAATAACAGAGGATCCATAAATCTGGAGAAAAAGGGAAAACAGTGCTGTTTCCTACACTTATGTTTTTTAAGCTCCTGAGTGGGTCATGTCCCGGGGGCATGTGTATTAATAATTGAAAGGGAGGGGGTGCACATGCCCCCCCACTGTGCACTTAACAGTGCCCTGGGGACCACTACCTCCCTGGGGCTTTAATTACATATAGGAGTGAGGGAGGCTTCCAAAATCCCTAGGACCACCACCTCCCTGGGGCATGGTAATAAAATAGGAGGGGGGCACGCGGACCCCCTCATTGACCTTATGGGCCCCGGGGACCAACATCTCCCTGAGGCCATAAGTATTAGAAAAGGGGGAGTGGGGCCACCTCCTTGGGGCATTAACCCCTCCCAGACCATCTATGGCCCCAGAGACCACCATGTCCCCAGGGCCAGCCCGTGCAAACAAAAGGAGGAAGCGGTGGGGCCCACCCTCCTGGAGCCACTAATGGCCCTGGTGACCCCACTCCCCAGGGCCGACTTCCTATCTCTTGATGTGTCCGCCCTCAGGCAGTGGCAGTTTGCTTTGACAGATCCCACCAAGCGAGAGCATACTGTAAGTCTGCTCCCAGAGGGCGGGACCAGAAAAACGTCTCCCGCTCGCTGGGAGCAGAATTTTTATCTGTTTTCCTGCCCGAGAACAGATGAAAGGGTTGATCCAGTATGCACTTTTAGCTGCTACCTATGTGCAGGAACTATGCTGGCTCCCTCTGGAGGCAGGGAGCCGGCAAGGAGCACCATGGGCTTGAGGCTCGCCCCGCAGTCCACAGGACAATAAGAGATCATCGTTGTGGGTTTTAACCTCAACGAGTCTATAAAATGAGCTAGAATCCCCACCACATATAAAATAGTGGCATGCAACGTTTCCCGCCATTTCCTTGGATGATGTCAGCTTACTAAAAAGCCCATGAAGCACATTTCCAGCCAATTTTGAAGATGCGTTCTTGATGCAGAGCAATATGAGCACATCGCCACAAAAAAAAAAGAAGCACTTACTACATATAATTAACAAGAAGTACCCTTGTTTGGTGGAGATTCAACTCTTTGCAGTCACATCCTCTTCTCTACATGAGGATTCATCTTGTTGCAGATTTCTGTATGCATTCGCTTGAGGAACAATCACACTGCCAAAATTACAGACACACAAGGTCACAGTTGTACTGTGAAATACGTACTATACATTTATCCAAGGAGGAAGCATTTAATCATCATCGCAACACAAATGGATGATGGACGGAGTGCTAAAACTTTTCAAACACTCACCCCCAGTCACAGATCTAGGTTTAATCCATTGTTCATCTGAGAGGTCGTCAGTGATGTCATAGATGATGTCATTGAACATGCCATGGGTATTGTCATACATAAGGTCATTAGCAGTTCATGGTAGGGGAACTGCTAAATATAATTGGTGAATTTCTGTGTTTTATTAATCAAAACATTACTGTTCTCAATGACAAATACACCTTACTATAACGTTACTTTAACCTTTGTTATTTTCATTGAATTTCTTGTTTTTTTTTAACTTAAGGTAATAATTTGCAGCCAACATCCCCATACAGCCGGCCCACACTATGTATGGCGTTTGGGGGTTGGCCATAGGGCCTGGCCCTTGAGACCCCATCCTCTAGGTTCACTCATTAAAATTAAGGGGAGAAGTTTTGGCGTCCCTCTTCCCCAAGCCTTATTAGGCCCTGAGGACCCCAGGGCCTTTCTTGTAATAAAGTGGATGGGGCCACGTAGCCCCACAGCCTGTGCCTAAATAGGACCAACCCCCAAGGCTACTCATTAAAATTAAGGGGAGGGAAGCACACAGCCTCCTTGGGCTGATTTTGGCACAAGGACCCCATTCCCTGGGGCCCAGATACATTTTAAAAGGGGAGGGGCCCCTCCATGGGCTGCTTTTGGTCCCGGAGACCCATTCCCCCAGGGCTCTGCACTTTAGTCAAGGGGGAAGTGGGCTGCTACCTGCCTCAGGAGGACCTATCCCCTGTGGCCCGGTGCACTTCTCCGGGGATGGGGGAAGCTATGTGCCCCCCAGCCCCTGGGCTAATTTCAGGCCCAGGGATCTCATCCCCTGGGGCCCACAAATGATAATTGGGGAAGGGAGGCATGCAGCCCCTCTCCCCTACCTGATTTTGCCCTGAGAATCCCATCCCCCAAGACCCAGCTCTGAAATTAGGTGGAGGGGGTTATGGATCCCCACTCCTATGGCCGATTTCAGCCTTGGGGACCGCAGAGCCCAGCACAGTAACACTGGGGACTGTGCAGGAGCCCCAAGACCTCATGGCCCAAGCTGGTCCCCCAGATCCAGCAGGATCTGGTATTGCTTGATCCGGAGGGAGCAGCTAAAAAAGCTGCTCCCTCCAGGTGGAAACAATATTTAGATGTTTCCTTGCCTGCATCACTGCAGCAAAGGAAACCGATCTAAAGACTGCTCCTAGCAGGTGTGAGCATTTTTAAAGCTCCCTCCTGCTGGGAGTGGACTTGGTTCCTTTGGTGCGGGCAAGGAAACAACTAAGTCCTAGGGTGGCCACTCTGGGACATAGGTGCTGAGCCAGCATCAAGGGTGGGCTCCCTGGGGCCATTAGTGGCTCAAGGAGGGGGACTTGTTGCACCCTCCCCATTTGCTGCATTTTTGATCCCTGGGTGGGCTCCCGTGGAACATTTCAAGCTTGATGAGGGCAGCTGCTTGGCCCACCTCCCCATAAATTATAAGATTGGCCCAGAGGGTGCTTCACAGGTCCCTTAGAGGCACAAGAAGAGGTGCTGCATGGCCCTGCTCCCCATAAATTATATGATCTGCCCTAGGGGATGCTCCTCAGGACCTCAATGGCTAGTGGAGGGGGGGGGTGTCACATGTTCCCCCGCCTCATAAAATGTTTTTGGACCTGGGGGTAGGCTCTCCAAGGCTTATATTTTAAAAAATGCAGCTTGGCTGCCAAATTTTTTTTTTTTGATCCTCTGAGAGTATTGATTTTTGCCATTTTCTTTTTCTTTTTTGGCCCCAAGGAGGGATGCCTCCCAAGGGCTTTGTGGGTGAGGGTATCACAACCCTGCCCCCCATATATATATTTTTTTAACACAACTTGAGGGGACTAATCCCCCGAGTAATGTAATTGCTGCCAGAAACATCTTTTTCATGTTGCTGGCAGCCAGTCAGCGTGTTGCTCTCACAGCAGTCTCATTCTCATGAAGTGAGATGGCCAAAGGGAAATAAAGCTCCCTGGGCCAATCAGAATGCTCTGTTTTTTAAACTGGAACTTCTGCAAGGGTCTCGGAAACTCTTGGGAGCCCAACTGGCAAAATATACAATTATTTATTACACTTAATTTCTCAAAAACTACTGAACAGAATCACAAAAAGAGGAATCTGCAGACCAAGTTTTAGCTTTATGCTAAATTTGGTTTAATCCTGTTCAGCAGTTTTTGTTAAAACCTGTCTTAAAGAAGTCTGTGAAAAATGCATGAGTTTTGGGACCCCATTTTTTCTTGGACCCCACTTGATGGGTCACCCCGAAACTTTCCAGGAAGAAGCTGAGGTGGATGAACTCTTTTAAGGAAAGTTTTGTGAAAATTCATCAACGGGGCCAAAGTAATTTGCAAACCAAAAAAAAGCTCTATCTATGGAAAAGCAGACCTAACTATACCTACCTACTTTTTAAATGGAAAGTTTCAGAGTGATCTGTCAAGCAGGAGCAGAAAAAAGGGGAGTCCAGGAATGCAAAATCCCCATGCATTTTCCATAGACTTTCTTGAACAGCGCTACTGCAGAAAGTGCTGAACTTAATTACATCAAATTTTTCAGGAAGCCAGGTCATAGTTAAGAAAACGTGCTTTTTGTGATTTTGTTTTCCGTTCAGTAGTTTTGAAGAAATTAAGAATAAAAAATATTTGTATATTTGGATGGCTGGGATCGAGGGACTCTCAGAGTCCCTCAACACCATTTTAAATAAATTGAGCCTTCTGTTTGGCCTAAGAAGATTTTTTTCCTTTGGCCAACACGCTCCTAAGGGAGTGAGGCTCCTGCACCAACGAGTACTCTGGCTGGCTGAAACATGTGATAAACATTTATTAGGCAGCAATTACAGACTCAGGAAGTTAGTCCACTGTCCTGAGTGCATTAAAGAAAAAATATATAAGTGGCAGGGTGGGGATACCTTGCTCCCTAGCCTTGTGGATGATCCCAGAGGGGTCCTCCCTGGGACAAAGATGTAAAAAACAATTAAAGCCACAAGAGCACGACATACACATATATATATTTATATTTATATATTTATAGTTTAAGAAATGTGATGCCCTAGGTGGGCCAGGACCCAGGGGTCTTTATTTTAATATATATATATGGGGAGGTGGTGTGAGTGGGACCCCATGTGCCCTGGGGCCCCAACCCTCTAAATTCACATTGAACGGGGAGGAGGCATGCTCCACACCTCCCGAAGTCGCTATTTGTTCCCCGGTACCCTATCCCTTGGCGAGGAATACTAGATAGAGGGGAGGGGGCAAGTTGCCCATTTCCTTCCTGAGTCACTAAGGAACCCCAGGTACTCCATTACCTAGGGCCAAAAATCTACAAAAAAGGATTGGTGGCTGTGCTACCCCTCCTTGTACTGGTGTCCACCTCGGTACCCCAACTCCAGAGGTGCAATATTACACAGTGTACCAGGAAGCTCACTATGGTTCCCTACCCACACCCTCCAATGCAGCTTCACTTTGCACCGACTCCTGGTGGGAGCAGTAAAAAACAATGCTGCTCCTGTCTAGGTAAGAGCAAAAGAAAGGTGCTGCCACTATACAATATATCATATAGTGCTGGGTGGAGAGCTGGGGCTCTCCCCCACAAGCCTCAAAGTGAGTAGTAGAGCCTCTCTCCCCGCTATCTAGTGTTTGGTCCGAGGGAATGGAGACTCTGGGGCCCAATAGAGGCTCAGGGATAGGGGCCGCATGCAAGGTGGCAGGGTGAGCACTCCTTTACCTCTAGACCAGAGCATGGGTCCTAACTTCTAAAATGGGACCTGGGGTCAACTGTTCCTGTCTCTGTACTGCATATTCTGGGAGTCAATGTAGGTGTCAGAGTACTGCAAATCCCAAGATAAGAGCTTGTGGAAGGTCTATTTTCATGCCCAATCATCGCAAACCAAGGGCAAGCTTCACCGACCCATCGTTATCTTGTGTTCGTAACTGCAGAAGACAGAAGGATATTCAAGTCAAGGAAGTTTGTCCTGGGTTGCAAGATACCTAATCCTGGTTTCGCAAATCTAAACTGGCACCTGGGAATCCAAAAAATAAGCAAACAATTAAAACGATATAAAACAGGCCAGGCCAGGCCAAAGGCCAAGTTCTGTTGCCAACCCCTATGAGAATAATGGGTTGTTCACCAGCAGTGGGTTTGAGTGCAGGGCCTAGTCACAGGCCCTGCAGGAAAACCACTCTGGGAACCTCAGCTGTGAACGGCCTTTGGTGATGTTCAGTCTTGGCAAGTTGGGCGCTGGATGTGGACATAGGACAGGCCATTTGACCAAGCATGCAGCTGATGTGGAAAATTAAGTGCTTCATAAAAGGTCTTATGAGGTTCACTGAAAAATCCAGTTAAATACTGAGTTATGAGGTTCCAGTTATAGAAAATCCACTCATGGTTCAGGCTCAAACACACAAAACCACTTAAGTTGGCTAGTTATGGTATGACGTGCATAAAATCCATACCATAATGTGTGTCATCCGCCATTGGAAGAAAATCTAAACTCAAAGCAAACCACAAAACAGCCATTTCAAAATGGCACGGGAAAAAAAAGACTATCGAGAGCAAAACATTAGTTATGGTGTGTGATGGGTATGTTGCATGCCATAACTTCATTTGAAGAACCGCTAGAATAAAACGCCCACTTCAGACTCAAACGTGGTGCTGTACTATATGTATTGAAACTATTTATTTTGTCTGTTTGTTATTAGCATATGTGCAGTACACAAAGACAATTGTTTAGGCTTAACACAATCCGTAAATTAAACTGGAAAAAAATGCAATTTGAAATACATGAAAAGCGTATCGCCTAACATTAAATCCCTGTTTAAATAATTATTTACAATTTTTTCAGGATTTTTTTTCTATGTGCACTAGCAGATTTATAGACCCATCACGCTCCAAATGGGATCTGCGGCTGTAAAAATCATCATAAACTCATGTTATTGCTTTCAGCGTCTGAAAACGCCTATCTGTCTTATCCCACCACGTTTATGCTACAATCGTGGCTGCCTTCAGGAACTGATGATTGATGTTACGGCATCTTTCAGTAAGGCAGCATTGCTTTTCTTTCCTGAGCTGCCCTGTCCCATCAATATCCAGTGATAGTTAACAGGTTTTGTGACGTAGCAGCTTCTATTTCAAGATGGGTTGGCTGCACTGGAGTGCAGGTACCATCTTGAAACCAGGCAGAGTTCAAAGGACAGACCTGGGAATGAAGTTACAGCAACTGCTTTCGGTTCATCAAGTTAGTGTCCTGATAGTGTTCCACCGATACTGACCTAGCCTCTAGGACAACTACCTTACCAATAGTATACATCGTCCTCTCTGCATTCTATCGTATAAAGATTGCACATAACTCATGAAGGCTCAAAGGCATCTTCATCTCCTTTTAGTTCAACATCAGCTGGGAATATGTAGTAGATTAATTTATTACCACCTCCAAAGAGGGGCAGAGGGGCTAACATTTTGAAAAGTTATTCCACACCCTTCTTTCCCTCTTCTCCCTTCCTCTGCCCATATATTGGAACACAAACACAGCATTTAATACAGTAAATGGCTCAATGACGACTTTTACTAAGGTATTTATCGCATCTGTATTATATATATATTTGGAGTCCCTGTTTATGTCATGCATGGCATGCTTGTCGCCGTAGTTTTTATCATCTACCTTCTCTTAAGCCCTCATTGAGGGTTTACCCTTTTCACCAACCTGGAAATACTGGACTGCGAACTGGCAACTGTGTCGACAAAAATGACTAACAGGAAATTGTAGAAATGTTGTCCATGACTTTGGATAAGAAATCAAAAACAAAATGTTTTCGTCTAACCGGAGGTCTGTTACCGCAGTCGGGAATACTTGTTTCAGCGGCTCCAGCAGCTGTAATGTTGCTAGGATGACATTATCCATGAGCACAGTCATTTTACACTGGTTATGGGTCAGGGTGAAGTCCAAACCCTTCCTCTTAGCATTCCTCACTGCCAGAAGTGTGCTCTGTACCAACAGAAAGCTCTTGGAGGAGAAAAGTTTGGCATTCAACAAGTGTTGAGTACTAAGAAAAAATGCGGGTGTGGCGGTTCCTTGTCATGCTCCCCACTTGGCTCTGCCTGTTTTGTCTCTTTTGGCCTGGGCTTCCTCTATTCCTACAAAATGGGACGTTGTTAGTTTTAATAAGGGGATTGCTGCCACTGTCCACAACTTCTAGCCACTGCTGAAACACCACCTCAAACTTCTATAGAATGAGCAAAACTCCACATCTCTCCCTTCCCCCGAGTATCAGCTTCTACTTCCAGCAAGTGGGCTGAACCTCCTGTTGTGCAAAGCTCATCTCATTTCGCTCTCTGCTGGCTCCCCAGCTGCTTTACACCTTTAACCCCTTGCGTATTACAACACTGTCCCAATAATGGCGTTTGGGTAACTACTCCAGGTGCGGGGTAGTGGTGTCTGTTGTCGGAGGTGAAGAGTGCAGAGCCTAACTATGCATCAGAAGAGAGGGTGTCTAAGGAAGTGGCATTTGGCCTACCCAGGTTAAATTGAGTCTTTTTGACAAATAGAAATCCCCTATTTATTTCTTCAAAAAGACTTAGCTTTGTGGCAAAATTCAGGTGTGGTGGGGGTTCGATATCCTGAAGATATAAGCTGGTCCGTTTTTGCTGTTCCAGTGGTGACAGCAGCATAGGATTATTTCAGCACAGCAGATAGGGTGCCATAGAATACTTCTACTTGGACACATCCCATAATGTTCTGTCCAGCTTGAGATGAGATTCAACCAGCATTGCTCACTTTTCTCAATTTCCCACTTCAGATTTCTGAAATCCAGAGAACGCTAGGCAGGGGCATGACTAGTCATACTCTGTCCTTTATGGCAGACAGTGGCAGCAGCATTGAGGATTATTTTAGCATGATATTTCTGTGCTTACTACACCAATTATTAAAGTTGTAATCTTTTTTTTTTTTTTTTTTAATACTTAGTCCTGCAGACGCCAATCAATTGCATCAGCTCTACTAGCGAAGGCAGCAGTCAGCGTGAAATCTTCTGCATTGCCTTTGAGAAAGGAGAGGGATTGCCAATAGCCATTATCCGCACCACTTTTTAATTGTTTCACAGTGAAGACTAAAATGTAGCATCTTCAGCGGAGTGAACACTGATGACGGTCTTGCATTGTACATTGTGTCCAAAATTCCTATTAGTGGACACTAGCCCAAGTACTGAATTCTCCAATAGCCAGATTACAGAACTTCAGCAATGAATGCGCTGCTCCCATGGACACCCATGGACAAATCCATCACTCACCATCTTCGGGGACCCATTGGTAGAAAAGAGTAGCAGAGCCCTTGGATCTTGTCCATGACATTGGTAAGGTTAGCAGATGATTTTTTTTTTAGCAAAGGACTCCATTTAATAGCGCATAAAAACAACTATCCCTGTGTGTGCTACAAACCTATGTAACCTGGTGCTGCAGCCCAATGGGTTTCCTAAAAATGAACCAAGACTAAAGCCCCCAAAATGGATTGAATCTTTCAACGAAAAGCCAGGGCTGGGACAATGTATTTTACTAACAAAAGTATCTGGTAGCAATAGATTGTGGGCCCAGTATGAGAGATGGATAAAACTTCTGTTAGGAATATGGTGGTCATCATCCTTTCATCATGACACATTGTTTCATAAGATCTGCAGTCAAATAATGACCAAAAGCAAGTCTGCCGCAGATTGGAACTTGTTATAGCACATGACTTCTAGCAACTGTAATACACCAAAAGAGCAGAATGAAAAACGTAACTGCTATACATTCACTCATGAAGAACAAGCTTGCGAGTAATAGTGAGTCTGGATTATTACGCAGTATAACACTGAGCTGGAATGTTGTCTCTTTGTCGTTGGCAAAACTAACTTTTACGCACTCTAGAACCTGCTCTACCTAAGCAGCAGATGAACATGGTCTTACCTATGGAGCAAGGTGTATGGAACCTCTCCTTTAAATTTATTGTTCAGTGACTGTCCCCTCCTGTAACTTCTTTTTACTCAGTTTTATCATTCCCAGACTTAAGCAGAAATCCATATTTTAGAAGGAAATAATTTGTTCCTGACACATTCCCACTGCTCTTTCCCCATGACCTAATTTCCCCAAATGTGCATGTACATAGGTCCCCCAGTTTTCATTGGTCCATGTAGAGTAACTCTAATTTCGGGGCTTCTCAGAGCACCTCATTACACCTCTCGCTGGCCAGTGCAATATGTAATTCACATATCCCAGAGGCTCACGCACACTGACCAACTCTGTCCACCTTCAGGCTACTTACTGCAGCCGACAAAGAAAGCAAAACAATCCTACTGTTCACATTCTGTGACAATGGCATGCCACGAGTATTGAGGTGCCTCCAGGGAAAACCATCTATATCTTGTAAGGGAAGTGATCCGATACATTTATTCTATCTTCTACAGCACACCAGGAGGTTGTTGTGCATTATTCAGTACGTTTTTAAGAGGTGGGTGGTAGGTCAGTAACCTCAGCTGAAACTTTTTTTTCCTATCTGTCACAAAACGTGGTGCAGGGAACTTTCCTTGTATGGAAAGTGCCCCATTTGTTTTGCTTACTATCACCTGTAGGGCTTGGCACATGATCCATATCCTCTAAGGTAATGGTGCTGATTTTCTTACTGCTTTACCATCCCATCATTAACAAAGTTAGACACTAATATTCTGCTGGGTAACTGCCCAACTCTTTTGCTCCCTTCATTGCTACACAGGAAAGTCCATTATCTTAAGGTTTTGGTATGCGGAGTGGGCTGTTGCCCTTGGGCTATATTCATGACTAAAAATGTTCTTGATAAAATAAAAGAGATAAAATTGCATGTTATGTCTTGGACATACTTTCCACTGAATACTGTTACCACCCAACTGTGAACAATGGTTACAAACATGATACTAGTTAAAGAGTATATCAGTGCAACATTGGACTGTTGGTCTACCCGCTTTTTTGGCTTTGCCAAAAACCCAGGCCAAAGACCTCAAATAATTCATAGTATGTGCATCATCATTTTGGAGAAAATCTCACATTCCCCAATTTCATGTACACTGCTCTCAATCCCACTAAAAATCATTGATTCACCACAATGCCAGTGGTGGTGAAAGAAACGTCACATGGGTGAACCCTACGTGTCTAAACAGCCTCTTAATTAATGATGAGGGGATAAGGTAGCACAAAGCCTAGAAAATGCTGAAATTAATCAGGTACTGCCAAAGCCTTGCTTACATTCTATCTAGGCCTTAATTTATGTTATTGGAGAAAATGATACAGTGGAGTCTGCCAGTAGTTTTAAAGATAAACAAGGATTAGCAGCTGCTCCCTCTTGCTCCCCGTAGTGGAAGCTCATCCATAGCATTGTATGGTTACCTTGCACTCAGCGCCATAAGACACTTATGCCCAAGCACTGAACTTTTGCAATTAACTTCCAAATTAACTTTAACTCCTCCATATGAATAAATCATGCTCCTCTTTAGATCCAGAAGTTGGAGAATGATCTTTCATAAATGTTTTATAGTATTTACTGTTTTAAATTATCCTCATTCTTTCGAGATTTTAAAAGAACATAGGTGCTCATTATGTTTGTTTGCTCACTACTGTGAACGCTGAATTTATTACTAATGAATTTTATGTATTATGGTTATGAATTTGCATAGAATTTAGTTAACATAGAAAATAATGTGCGACTGGAAAATGTGCCTACTTGAGTGGCTGTCATAAATATGTAATCTTTCACTATATGCATACTAATGTTTATTCAGAAGCATACACATATACATTTTTGTAGTAGTGTGTCATATTGATGATTTGATGCTATGTACTTGCTTATTAATTGTAGGCCTTAAGTTATCAAGGTTTGGGCCTAAGTATTGCACAGCCTCATGTTAAACTGCAATGTCTGAATAAAATTGTGAATTCATGTTTAGAAAATAAAAATGTATTGTTCTAGCTGAAGTGAACCAAACATGTAGCAGTAGCCTTTAATTTTCTCATGAGAACTGCTTGTAGAATCATGCTGTACTAAAATGGATGCAAATGTAGACTTAAGGCATGAGACAGCAATGTCCCTAGAACTAACAATGGATGCACTGACTAGAGTATGGGTGGAAACAAGAAAGTTACCTGACGAGTTGGAAGATGGGAACGGAAGAAGTATCAATCAGCAATGTGTGAAAGATAGTTTAGTTATATCATAGATTTGAACTTAAGCTCTATTGGATTGGCTGTAAACATATGATTTTCTGACCATTGGTATGTGGGAAGTTCTTTAGGTGATTTTGACTTAACCCAACTGCACAGAGGAGAACAGTTCATTCTTCAATCTCATTTTGCACGCTTATGCTCTTCTGATTTGGGAGCTGAGCAATTCCCGACTACTTCATTCTTAACTTTAACTTTGAAGCTTGATGGCTAAATAATTTGATGCTGCCCTTAGAGATTGCTTTTATGGTTCAGATTGTGTAGAGACGCCTGTGTCTGAACTATTCCCTTTCATTGCCCTTTGCTGAAGAAGACCAGATGGATGTCCAACTGACGAAGAGAATCGCAGCTTGCCGATCCAAATTGAGGAGAGGTATAACAAAATGCTATTGGCTTGTTGTAGATTATTCTAGTAGTTCTATGTATGAACCACTATTTGTTAGAGCCATAGTTAGATGTTTACCAAATTAATTTTGACCAAAACTGTTTTGCATGAAGCCCAAACATGCTACTCTAATTTGAAGGATAGATAGGGAGGGACTGGAGATGCTGACAATTTATTAACTGAAAGAATTTGCATTTGTTCACTCGCTCAAACTAAATGTATGCTATACCTAATGCGCAGTTATTCCTGTTATTGATTTGTACCATGATCCTAGAGTGTTTGATGGTTAACGCCTTAATCAAATTGAAATTCTTTAGAAGATTTGGTCGGCCAGTGTTATTTGTGTATGTTTATCAGTTGATTTTGAGATTGACTTAAGTGACTTTAGCATTGGTAATCTAGGGAAATAAACATTCTAACTTTTACTAAATTGTGTGGTGATTCATGAGCAAGTGGGTCATGGTGCATGAAGATTATTGAGTCCTGAGATATTTGTTGATGTTTATTTATTATGTTAATGTAACTGCTTTGAGTTTATGGACTTATGGTGGAGTTACCCTAAGCATAGTCAAAAGGTTCATCGCCCTTTAATGCGTCCCCTTATCTATTAACATATAAAGATCAAATAAGGACCGAAGCGCTAACACTACACGTCTAAATTACCATTTTATTTACACATTGGCATTGACTTAGGAAATTTTAAAACCCATCATTTACTACATTTGGAACTTTACATCCTGCTTGAATTCTAAATCTGGTTATGGGGCTCTGACAAATCCACCTTTTAAATGTATAACAGGTGTGATTTCATACTCAGTTTTGAAACACCAAAAATTTGCTTGGAAATGAGTCACTAAAACTGATGACTTTGGAGTTTTGTTTTGAGTGTTTCTGCTTTTTCCTGAGGATTGAAGGGTGAAACAATCCTGACTAGGTTTACACAGCCATCGATCTACTTCCTTAACTTAAATAAACGTGGACTGCAAAGTCGGTCACTCCTTGATGCACCACCCGACTCCACCAGAGAAGGATGACTGCACTCACATGATTATATTTTAAGTAGAATATGTTTACTTTGTTTGAGTGGTAAGTAGTTTTAGTGGTTCCTGGAGTGATAGGATATATGAGCTTTAATGCAAGATTGAAGAGGAGCAAATGTTGTTACTGGATCAGTGCGAGAATTCTTAGATTTACTGCATTCAGCATACAAAGAGAAAGGGATCTGTGACTGGAAACCAGTGTAATTCCATCGGAAAGGATAGTGTAGATTAGAGGGATTTTTCTCATTTACCACACATAACTGTGTGTCACCCTCATGGTCACTACCTAGGCAGCAGGCCACACCAAGATTTCAGAGCTGAAGACTTGTACAAATAAATAACTTTTGTATCTCCTATGACCATCAAGGAAGGTTTTAACTGTTGTCAAAGTCCTAAAAATATCCATCTGAATTAACATATCAGGGAACTATGTAAAGACTTCTACTCTATCACTCTTCAGTATACATTGAGGGTATCTTGCCTTATTATGTAACTCCTTTGGCGGTCTTACTGTTCCTGTCTAATACAGCACATAATCATTCTTCTAGATTTAGGGGTTTGATTTATATCTGAGATGAGAACAATTCATGTTAATGCATTTCCTGGCAAGTGTTGCAAACTGGATAACCAAACTGATAATTATGAGTCTACATCCATTTTCTTTTTTTTTTTTTTTAATGTACAACCAAGAATGAGGTACACTGGTCAAATAAATATTATTAGTCACTATAATCTGAACCAAAAACGTACCTTCATATCACACAACTGTCTCTTTGTTCCTGACACTATATTTTTTAATTCCTTGTCGTGCTTCAGTTAATGTTTTTATTGGTTTGCTTTAATGTGCAATTGCAGTGGCATAGATGATTGGTCAAAGGCCACAATCTGTCTTTCTGCGTATGCCAAAGGTGCTATGATTGTCTTTGTAGAAGACATCTGGCAGGTTTTTAAAACTACATCCCCCCAGTGGCGACAAACTATTTAAAAAAGGAAAGCTAATTATGGTGGATAGCATTTTTAGACATTTGTTAGCTGGAACTTTCAGAAAATCACAAAAGTTGTTCTTGCTTTTGGACAAAAATGTGTTCAACGGCCCGTGACAAAAGACTCCGCTTGAAGGTTGGTTGTGCATTGTAATGCCTGTCATTCTATGAAAGTGCTGGGGTATGTTCCAATTCATCCAGGGCTCATTCTAAAAGGTCAGAAGCAAGAGCTCCAGTATTTATTGGATATATCCACATGGTTATAATGATTTGCGAGGATTCATTTGAGCAATCACAGGATTATCTGTATTTTGGTGTACTGACTGATGCCATGTGTGACAGAGCAAATTATATCCACTTCTCCCCACTGCCCTGAGTGGACCTGCTGTGGCAGGCATGTAAAGAATTTGAACCACTATAGAGCTGAGGGAATATCAAGTTACTTAGCTGTATGTATGGATCAACGAGCTTCGTGTCTGTGCACACTTTATTCTTCCCTTTATAGCTTTCTTGGACAGCCTGTCATATCCTGCTAATCCCACTGACTCTGAGCCAAGGAAAAGTTTGCCGGCCGTTGCAAACGGATATCATGGTCCTGCTTCAAGTTCAGAACTAAATCTAGATCTCTTTGCAAACAGGAAATTGCAGAGGAATTAGATTTATCAGATATGTGATAAATACACCCTCACTATTTTTTAGTGATAGATTCTGGCAGTTCTAACCTGTTGACATGAACTGTGTGAAAATGCTTGAAAGAAAGGCAAACCGTGCCGAATTTGATGTATTGAATACTGATTAAGCACCTCATGCCTAATTTCCAAATTGAACCTGGAAATAGAAGGTATTAACCACACCCAGTAAATACCTCGACTGTTGTATGGTATTCACCACAGTGGGAAATACCCCACCCTAATCTGCACAACTTTAAATCAGGGCCTGCGTTTCATCTGGTGAGGAAGATATGGGGAAAACATTGGACTGCTGTTATAATTAGTTACATTTGCACAGCAAACAATTTACAGATTTGATAAACATTTCAAAAAGTTACACATTTTATCAGATATGTCATCAGGAAGAGAGGACAAACATTGGCGAGCCTCATGCACTGATTGTACATTGTATATTAAAAACACCCATCCTAAAAAGTGACAACATGCAAAGTTCAAGGAAGGGCATGCAAAAATTACATGATTTAGATCTTGTACATGGAGAGCACATAGATTAACAAAAACGCTCTCCCTCAAGGACAGCGTCCCACATGCCTGTAACAATTTGCAGGGGTAACAAATTTAATCTAAACAGTATAATTGTTCTCCAAACCCCATGTGGGGTATTCCCAGTAAAATAAGGTTGAGTTTTTTTCTATAATGCGGTTTCTTGTATAGCCACATTCACTCATGACGCTGGCATAACAAAATGCCCCCATCCAAACTTACTTTGTAGCATTTTTTTAAGATAGCTTTCTAAAAAGGGTTTAGGCATAGGTAAACCACTAACATTATCTATTCCCAAATGGTCCCTACCTTTTAAGAAGGAACAGAAGAATGCACTTTTTTTATTTTCTTAAAGTGAATATTATATACCTTAAAGCAGCATGTTCTGACCCCCGCTACTCCACCAAACAGGCAGTTGCCTCACCTCAAAACTGCTGCTAGTGCTATAGCAAACGTTGACAATAGTCCAAACTTCAGACGTATGGTTTTCCAACGGAATTCAGATTAGAAATAAGACACAAGATGCGGACTTTCATTGCATCGAAGAAACTCCAGTACTTCCTTTATAAAATCTAGTGCTGAGATTACCGGCATAAAGATTGGCAAATGTACTTTGTCCAGTCAGCATCAGAGATGAGGGTTGCTTGCACATTTACTCGGGAATTGCAATGCTGTGCTACTAGGCGTCCATACTTTCTAAGATCATTTGAAAACACTTCTCTTCATTTAATCCATTTATCATCATCTTCCCTTCACCAATCTAGGGCCTTCAATTTAGTTGTCTTCCATGTAAATCAATAGATTTTACCTTGTCTGGGGATAGAGAAAAACACATTTTTTTCCCTTACCACCTATTTTATTTCCTGATTTACTGTTTATAAATTCAGATTAACCTTTTTATGTAACATAAGACTTTTGCCTTTACTCCCCAAACTAAGGAAAGATTTCATTTGCTTTTCATAACAGATTATTGGATTCCAACATGCTATCTCCTTTGTACCATTGAAGACCTCCAAAGGTTTTGAACCTAGAGCCTTTATGTTGCTAGAGGCCCAGAGGGAAGCCAATTCAGGGTCCAGGGACTGATGAATTTGAGTAAATATTTTCAGTATTTCTACTTTTCACAAATTTCAGTGCCCCAATATCCAAAAGAGAGTGCCTTATCAAACTTCTATTGATAGGGTACATTTCATAGTCAAACAATATAATAAAGTCTAACTTTTTGGTCTTGAATTCGGGGCCCAGATAACCATTATTTGAATTACATTGATCATTCCCAGGAATGGGTTGTTGCATTTGTGGAACAATTGCCCCCCTGATTTAATAACTGTGAATGCCTTGTGTCTTTCCAAGCTGATGCACTTTGAGAGGGAGTGTCCGATGTATGAGAAATCATATTACCATCGTCCTCTAAAAGGACCCTTTAGATAGAGAGATCTCCACATTGAACATTCTTATGTTCCATTCATAATTTACACTCCACATGAGGCTTTGCTAGTTCATCATTATCAATATTTATGGAATCTGGGCATTTCACATCATCCCAAGCTCCTGACTTTGCATTTGGTGCACACACTAAAGCATTGTGTAGCACCAAACGTTTTTTGGGATACAACTTTAGGATTTTCTGTGTATCAACAGAAACTCTTCAACATTCGCTTCTGGCTCAGCAGGCGGACTTTGACTGAAAACTACTTTAGATAACTCAATTAGGATGCTGGCCAGAGCGGCAGAAAGAGCCAATGACAAAACCAGCTTGTCCACAGCTGGCACATTCTCAAATCTCAACTTTTTTGACTTTCATTTTATAATATGCCTTTTCTTCTTAAATCTCCCATTCTTTCTGTGTTTACCTGGGGTTCTTTTGGATTACACTCTGCACTGTGTTTATCCTTCAATAGATCGAGAGCTTCCATTGAAATAGCTGAAGGAGTTCCAGGTTCAATTGATTTTAGCCCTTTCTTAAAAATTAAAAAACACTCTAACATTGTCTGATTTGGTGATATCTTTCGCTTGGTCTCCTCAAATAGTGCTTCTGGGAGGTTTACCTGTTCATCCATTAACTTGAAGATGTTAGAGACTCCCATACTTGAAGAACCTTCTAACATGCCAGATTTACCCACTTGAACAGCAGCATCTCTGACCTCACATTTAGCATCTATTGCAAAATATTTCAATGCCTTAGCATTTTGTGGGTGTGTTATAGCAATTGCAGACATGGTGAGACGTTGAACCCTCATCAATATTATAGACAACACATCCAATACATGATCCCAGCTTGACACCAAATTTTCCAGAAGTGATGAAATAATGGATAAGACGTTCTCAGTACAAAATCACACATCTGATGGAACCCCCTCCCCAAAAGGATTGAGGGCTCTGACTTCCAATGTACACTTGGTGAAATGAATAGTTTGCAATCCATTGAGTCCTCCAAATATGGAGTGATGCTAAATAAGATGGGCAAAGAGATCAGAGTATTCAGAATTTGAGGAAGTAGCCTTAGCCCTGCAATTGCGGCAGCTTCAGGAGACTTTAAAAGAACCTCTAGTGGGGTACGCCTTACTTAAGCCAAATGGGACCATCTCCTGTTGGACAGAGGGATTTGTGAAAACACTCACACAGGGACTCCACCCAGGGCCATTTCCATGTACACCATCCTGTGGCAGCGAGTCTGGAGCGAAGGCAGGTTTTGTCATTCCCCACATCTTCAAAGCAGGAAAGGGAGCATCCCCACCCCATTCTTGTCCATTGACAATCAATGACATGCTCCTTTCCATGATTGTGTTAGAGTTTATTTCGATGGACCTAAAGGTCTAGCAGAGGATAAAGATGAACCTGTGACTTCTTTGACTTCTTCATTTGCCTTGGTGAAGAAATCCGAAATTTCCAGATATGATTTAAAGTGCTGCATTGGAGATCTTATAATATTAATATGACTGATTGCTTCGAATTATTCTCTGAAGGTAAAAAAAAAAAATATTCGAGCAGAATGCAATTTTTTCAGCAACATCTTATCAGAAGCACACTAGTAAAGCAGTTGGGACCCTTCACAACAAGGGAAAGACCACAAGATACAACCTCCTGGTAGGCATGCACACCCCCAACTACTAAACAACTGAGCGACCTCAGATTTTCTTCTGATTACTTGCCCTTTTAATTATCTTAATCGGGCACTGAGCTTAAACAGATAACCTTCTCAGGTATTTTATGGTGTTCTCAGATATTCCGTTAATGAACTAAAAACTGGTAGACTGTTAAGACAAGTGGGTCTCAGAGATTTAGTTAACTAGAAAGGAGTGTAGCTAATCTACTTAACCGTAAACTCATAGAATGGACCAAACGAGGGACTTAAGGCTAAACAGCATATAGTGGAGACAACTGTCCAAAGGATTCAGGATGCATCACGTCCTAGCTGGTCCACTTCCACGATCCCTTGGAGGTGCCTTTACTGGATTTTGAGTAGGCTCTAACACCAACTCACCACTCAGTTACACTTGCTCCTTCCTCTTCCTTCTACACTCCCCTCATATCCAAGGCTTTTAACATATATTATAACTGTTGCGCCATGAAGCAACACTTCTATTGACCCGTTAACAAAATGGCAAACATTCGAACGAATGCACTATGTGAGCTCCGCACGCTATACCTCACTGTAACGGACTGACCGCTCCTCTAAAATGAATGCCCAAAAGCTAGCATCTTCTGGCATTTGGCATCTGTGGCTGTTTCACTGTGGCTCTAGACACAGGTACCTGGGAAAGTGGAGCCCGTGCTTCCCCGAGTACAACCTCCGACCATCCCATGTCTCCTGATGAGGCCGGAGTCTTCTCCCTGCCCAACTCTCCAGCTCAGCCCTGCGCAACTACTCGAATTCGCTGCCAATGCTGACTCCACCTCTCCTGTGGTCTATGATCTTTAAAAATCCAAACTCTTTGCTTCACTTTTTATTCTTCCCGACTTGAATATACTGCAAATAATTCCTTATTTTGAAGAAAAATCTATATTTTTTGAACCGGTGCCAAATAAGTAGTAATATTCCAATGCCTACTACGATTTAGAATTGCTTGATTTTTTACGTTTTTCTGAGTGCTTAAGAGCTTACAAAGTGAGATGCCTAGCTTTGAGTTTACCATGTGGCATTCTTCTTCTCTCAAATAAATCAGTTTTATGCCAAAAGTGCAGTAGTAGGATTTTAGTGCCATTGGACACTTTGGTCAGTGTGCATCGATAGCTATAATGCTACAAGCAGTAGTGATGATGGAGTTGAACAAGTTCCTGTTCTCAGCCCTCAGTTACACATCTTACGTCTTGGATCCTCATCAGGAGGGCCCTGCAATTCCTGATGGGGAGTTACCTACCCCTTTGGGAATTACAAGTGGCACAGAATTACCGAACCCATTATACCTGAGTGCGATAATACTGCATGTTTTACGAGGGGAAAAACACCCCTTTCATACCTGGGTGACTTTTTCCACAGCAATTGCAATAGGATTACAAGTTTTCATGATTAAATTGGTGTAGTAGTAAAGATGCCTGCATGTTAATCCTCACTATCCAACTTGTGATTCCCCCACTAATACAGGGACCCGGTACCACTGGTAATTTTAGGTGTGGTAATACCAGACCATTTTATTGTGCCACTTTCATTGAAGGCCATAGCAAGATGAAGGTTGTGGAGGTCCCAGTTGCTCCATCTTACACTGGCCGCACCTCGGTCATTCTGCAGGGCTCATGCCCATGGCTGATATCCTAGTGCTTTAAGCCTATCCTAGTGTAATTGGCTTTATGAATTGGTTTAGAAGATAAATATTTATATATATATAAATATGTGTAAGATACTGATTATCATTAGGACGTCTGCATAAAAAATGGCGCAAATACTTGATCTTACCTTGTTCTGCATTCCTTTTCCATGTGCTTGTAAGCATCTTTCATTCAAGCACTATCCTGTGGCGTTCTTTAGTCATCACCAGGCCAGCCTTTGCCCCGTGTATCACGACCATGCAGCGCACTCCGTGACTCCTCTGGGAATTCCCGCTTAGGTTCCTGGAGTTGCCTTATTTTGTGGCGTTTAAGCTCCAAAGGATATGTCCCTTCACTATGTGCAGGCACCGAAGATATGTTTCATCTTTTCTGGCACTCATCAGTGTGATTTTGAAGATTTGCTTGACAGCGCTACAGCAAAGACACTGTTTTGTTTGACTCAAGGAAAGGTCATGAAAGTTAAGTAGAACAGGAGAGACCAGGGTACATGGAATTTTTCTGCTAATAATCCACGTAGATCACGCAGTTGTATTTTGTAGAGTTGTTTGCTAGAGAGAACATATAGAACCCTGATCACTGCCTACTCAGAGGCCCCCGCGGGCCGGGGGGTGGGGTCGAACTCCAGGGGGCCCCCTCAGCACCCTACCGTGGCCTAAAAGCTCCAAAGCGAGTCCAGAGTGGGGGCCGCTCCATGTACTCTGCAGGGGGCCCGTCAAGTTTCATTACGCCACTCGTCCTGGGACTATGAATACATATATATATATATATATATATATATATATATATATATATATATATATATATATATATAAATATACACAAGTATACACCTTGGCGCATTTTGTTAAAGAAAATGGCTGCTGAGAAATTCACAAAGAAAGTGAAGTTGTGGTCACGAACTAAAACAGAGAAACCACTGTACTTAACAGGTGATGGTTAGGACCGTAATTTCCCTACCTTGCACAACAGGCATGCAAAGCATAAATCGTACATTAAGTGCAGTGCCAATCACCTTACCCTTTATGTGAACTGTTTATTGGCCTTAATATGTATTGATATTTAATTGTGTTGGACTTTTAAGTTTTTTTTTTGTTTATTGGTATATATATTGTAAAGTTATAAGGACTGCATTCGGTGTGCAAAGGCAGTGTTCAACTGGGTTGCTCCCAAGAGCTCACCCTACTACCATGCCCTTTACCTAACTAGCTGCGCACGGCCTCTTCTGCAGCGGGACATGGCTGCTAATCCTGCCACCATGCGCTAAACACTCTTGCTGCACACGGCATGCCTTGTGCAATAGTGATGTGCCTGGCCCTGCTCCCATCCCACCATAGGCAGCAATCCCCTGCAGCAAATTGATGAAGGACGGGAGCAGCCTGGTTTGTTTGCAGGGTCCAAATCTGGTAGATGCCCATGAACACCTCATTGGCAACAGGAAATGCCTGGGGGCCTGGCTTTTTGCCAGTCTCTGCTCTCCATCCCCACTGGCAGCCAGCCCTTGCATGTGAGCAATGACCAAGCCCAGCTGTGGTGCACTGATTTTTTTAAAATCATTTTGTTTGCTATAGTTGCAAACCCTAAGACCTTTAGAAGGTCTGCTGGACCAAGGGAGTGTCCTGTATTTGCGACTCTGCATAAGGATTTGTGGATCCCGAAGTCAAAATCACTTCCTAACATTCATTTTAATTCCAGGATGGTCCAGTGCATTGGCATGGAGGTCAAGATGGCACATCGTGTCACTTTCTGTGATAACAGCTGCAGTCATTTTTTTCTGTGATATCAATGGATTCTCAAATACACAGCCAGATTCAGGAAACCACAATGGACGGCCGGATAAAAGGCAAGAGCAGCTGGTGCATAGGGGGAGAAAGGGTGTTGTGTATCAGCCGGTACAGAAAGAGAAGCAGCAGCAGAAAATGTAAAGAGACGAACTGCCTGGTATGGCAGTATGTGTTTAGTTTTCTGAGGCATATTTTCCTGCCAGCACAAGGTGCACATGTCTGCAGCACAGGAGAGGGGAATACAAAAGGTCCCATGGACTGCGCATATCTGAAGGGCGCTTTTCTTTTCTGCCTCCATCAGACATGCACAATCCATAGGCATGCACATGCTCCATGCAGCACTGCAATGCACAAGAAAGGAGCCTCCTTGGGCGATGATGCACTTTCCGTCACACCATCCCAAACCCTATGAGAATGTAGGACCGAGAAAAAAGGCCAGTTTTCTTGCTCTAACCTATGTTCTGCTGGAACTGCCTACAGGTTCCAATCGCAGAGATTGTGTTTTTTAATGCCTATGGAAACCAGATAATAGCTGGGGTGATATCTAGAGATGTCTTGTCATATCAAGTATGTAAAGGAGAGGGACGGAATGAGGGGGCTGGAAGTATGAACATGGGGTACCAGAAAAAGTGTTCTATTATTTTTCAGTTTATGTCCTGAAGTTTCCTTATCCTCCAAAGGATGAAAGGCTAAGTGGTCTCAACCAACAACAGGTCAAAGCTAAACCTCGACCTATATGCCCTTTTCCACAAGCACGCACAATGTCCAAGTACATTTTTATTTGCCTGCAGCCTAAATTGGTTTCTTTTCAGCCAGAGGGAAATTTTACTGGTTGTTAGTAACAAAAGCTGGCAGCATTTACTTAATTTCCCTTTGGAGACTGAGTAAAAACAAAACAAAGTTTGAGTTTTTTTTTATGGTGGAATAGCTTCTTGACTCTCTGTCCACATGAAAGCATTAGTACAGTGCTGTGTATATATTTTTTGTATTCTATCATATTTTTGTATTCATTTTGTATTTTATGCCACAAAATAATGATTTTCCTTTCTGATGGGGCAGCAGTTATCTTGTGTCCCACAGTTTTCAAAGTTCACCAGCTGCCAGTGAATTAAAGCATCCTTGTCTAATTGTGTGCTTTTATTAGGGTAAGCGTGCAAGTGCTCTGACCTGTTACAAGTTTTGTGGACTTTTAACCATGCCCACCTCACAGCCAGAACTTAAACTCGTTCAATCGGCTTGCCTTTCAAAAATCACTTGATGTCATTGGTAATTGCTTTATGTTTGTCCCTCCTTGGGACTGTTTTTGTCACGTCTTGCAGACTGCCCATCTTATGTGGTTTATTGCACGATTGCCAATATACTTCAGCATGGGACAACTATTCCTTTTGTGCTGCATGGCAGCCATAATGCTCACAGCATGAATAAGTATAACAGCGTGAACTCGATCCGCGGGCTTAGATCACTAGTCATATTGTTCACAGTTTCTTAATCAGTCATTTGTTGTGGCTCTCCCCTTAAAACACTTGAAATTTGTGAATGCCTTACTAAGACAGAAATCCTCAAAGCGAAAGCAGCTCTCCCAGCACAGCGGTAGACCCATACTACAACAGTCACTGCACTCGGGAAACTGGTCCCATAATGCTTTGCAAGCATTCTTTCACAAAACATTTTTGCTCATAACTCAGCCTGTGGTAGTCCTAGGACAATGGGACCACCACCAAAACATTCACAACAGCGTGCTCTTTCTGTCTTCTTTTGGTTCCCACACTAGATTAGTGAGGAGCCAAAATAATAACCCCATCCATCATTCAGTGTCTGTGGAACTTTTGTTTTACACTTGAGAGTAGGTTGTGTTTTAAGAGCAATCTTTGTAATATAATTTATGTAGGCCTGTTCATCATGAATAACTACAATGTACTAGCTTTCTAGTGGCTGAATATATGGCTGTATTGCATTGCTTTCTACTATTTTATGTGGTTATGCCCTTTTGGGGCTAACTATACAGTTACATGACCATGTTTCTAACAAATGCTAGTTTAATTGTGGGATGCTCTAGGGGCTGTTCTAAGCATTACAGTCATATCAACATATTAAAATATTTGTGTCAGGAAGCTTGTCCCATAATGCTTTGCAGGGCATTACTTTTATAAAACATTTTTGCTAATAACTCATCCTGTGGTGATAACCCCTCCCTCCATTCAGTGTCTGTTTAACGTTTCTCTTAGCTGCAACTTGCATTCTACAGCTGAGAGTAGGTTGTGTTTAAGGGCCTTCTTTGTAAAATCATTGCTATTGGCCTGTTAGCCCTGAATATGTGTAATGTACTATGCAATCTATGGGCTACATATGGGATTGCACTGCATTACATTCTGCCATTTTTGTGTGGTTATGCCCTCTAGAGGCTAACTATACAGGACCATGTTTCTTACAAATGCTATTTTCCTTGTGGGGTCATCTAGGGACTGTTCTAAGCCTTACAATCATATCAATGTATTAAAATGTTTGTGGCATGGAAACGTGTCCCATACTGCTTTGCAGTATTACTTTTACAAAACATTTTTGCACATAACTCAGCCTGTGGTGGTGCTAGGACAATGGGACCACCTTCAAAACATTGACCACTGTTAGAAATGGGGTCTTTGGTTGGCAGTCAGGTTACCCCCTGTCCAGCCAGGACCCTCACTCTAGTCAGGGTAAGTCACACACAATCCAAATTATCCTGTGCCCACCCTCTGGTAGCTTGGCACTGAGCAGTCAGGCTTAACTCAGAAGGCAATGTGTAAAGTATTTGTACAATAAATCATGCAATAACATAGTACCAACACCACAAAAATACATCACACTGGTTTAGAAAAATATAGAACATTTATCTGGTTAAAATAAGGTCAAAATGATCAAGATTTGATAAGTACAAGTTGAGATATCACTTTTGTAATGAAAAATAGAGTCTTTAGTTCTTAAAAAGCAATGTGTTTCTTGCAAGCACAAAGTACCTGGTTTGCGTCCAAAGTATCTGCACGGGACTGCAGAGGAGGAGGTACGTGGAAAATGGGGAGGTGTGCGTTGCTTTCTCCGGGTGCACACAGACGATGCTTCGATGCTTTTTCATGCAACAGGGGCTTTGTGTCGATTTCCGTCGTGCAGACTTGGATCCTCTTCAGGTTATGGGGTATTTGGATGCCCAGCCAAATACCCATACCAGCTGAAGGGGTTATACCCGGGGTGCCTTCAGAAAGGAGGAATACCAAAAGGCATTGAGGGCTTGGGCAGAAGCCCATTCACAAGAGAATGTTGAGGAGGAGGAGCCAGAGGGTGGCCCCTCAGAGGATTTTTTGCCAGCTGAAAATTGCGCCACCTGCTAAACCAAGGAGCAATGTCTCTAGCTATGGCCTGATCACAGAGGGAAGAGAGATAATTTCAACTGCAAATGGCAAGGTTAAAAATTGAAGCTTAACAGGAGGAGAGGACGGCAGAAAGAGAAGCCAAACAGGCTGAGGCTGAGAGAGACTTGGCTGAAAATAAACTTTTGTTGGCACATGAACGGAGTCTCAAAGAGCTGGATCTCAAGGCGAGGCAGTCTGAGTCCAGCAGTGATGGCGGCAGCATACATGCAGGACCTGCTGGGGAACGGAAGGTTTGTATACCCCAAAATGTGGTGCCAAGTTATGTGGTGGGAGATGACATTGATAAGTGGTTGGTTGCTTAAGAAGTTGTACTAAGGGCTCATGAGGTTTCTGAAGTGCAATGGGGTGTGGCCTTGTGGTGGTATGTACCAGTAGTGGGGAGGGACACACTCCTTGCATTGGATCCAAGGGATCAAAACACATATGCACCCATGAAAACCGCTTTACTTGCCAAGTTTGAGCTGACACCTGAGAAATACCATCAGAGGTCCAGGGACAGCACCAAACTCTCCACAGAACTGGGTAGACTTTTTTGATTTCTCCAGTAAGGCATTGAATGGATGGATGTGGGGCAGTAAAGTAGGTTACTATTTGGGGTTATACAATTTGATCCTGAAAGAGCATATGTTCAGTGTTTGCTTTACAAAGTTGCGTGAACACCTAGTTGACAGTAAGGTGACTGATCCTAGAAAGCTTGCTGAGGAGGCGGACCTCTGGGTTCACACCAGAGTGTCCAAGATGGAACCTGGTGGGGGAACACCCACAAAAGTGGTCAGGGTCCTCACCAGAAGAAAGAGGTGGGAAACTAACTTAAAAATAAGGAGTTCTGAAAAGGCCCCCAAACGAATTCCCAAGGGGTGGTGGTAACCAGTCCCCACCTGAATTTGGGAAGAAGCAAGGGAAATGTATCCCCAAATGTTTAGAGTGCTTCAAGCATGGACACTCTAAGGGTGACTCCCAGTGTCCCAAGAGGGCTCAGCCCCACACTGGAGGCGAGACACCTGGGTTGGCTAGTGTAGCGCTTGGGTGGGGGGAGACAGTTCCAATTAGCTTTGGAGAGCAGATAGAGGTGTCCCTAGTATCCCTGGGAGATGAGAAAGTGGTGGCAAAAGCCCACATGCCTGCCAATACTTCCAAGTATAGACAGTGGGTCACCATTAATGGCAAAGGGTGGAGGCTCTGCGTGAGACAGGAGCCAGTATGACTACTGTCAGAGGTCAGCTGGTGTCAGCAGAGCAGTTCGTTCCTAATACATTCCACCACGCATAGTTGATGACAATCGTGAGAGTCACCTACTGGTGGCTCTCAGTCCCTTTGAGTTGGGGGGGGTCTCTGGTACTCTAAAAGTAACTGTGAGTCCTGCCATGCCTGTAGATTGACTGTTAGGCAATGACCTGGAAGGAGGTAGAGCTAAGGTCCCACCTGGAGATGTTAGGTTTGCCTGAATGGGTCTACATGACCACACGGCCCATGGCTGCCCGGGAAGGGAGTCAAGGGCGTCTGGAGCCTGGAACAATGGCCCAAACAGCTGCACAGAGGAAGGGCAAGGGGCGTGGGAAACCAGCCCCAGAAGTTTCCATGGTGGTTGACGGGCCCTAGAAGAGGAGGGCCCTGAGCCAACTGGGGAAGACATTGCCGCCCTGGGTAACTTGCCTGAGCTTGCCGGCTGGCGAGTAGAAGGTGGGCCAACTAGGGAGGAATTCTGCCAAGTGCAGAAAGAGTGCCCCACTCTTGAGGATCTGAGGCAACAGGCCTCAGCCCAAGCAGCAGGTGAAGCCTCTGGCGATCACCACATATATTGGGAGAATTATATCCTCTACAGTGACCCTAAGGTACCGGCTGTTGGGGCAGCATGTGTGCTGGTTGTTCCCCAGTGTTACTGGGCCTTCCTACTGGGCCTGGCTCACAACATCCCCCTGGCAGGACATTTGGGGCAAGACAAGACCTTTGCAAGGCTTGTTAACCACTTTTATTGGCCACAAATGCGGGTAGCCTTAGATGTTTTCTGTAGGTCCTGCCCAACCTGCCAGGGAAAAGAGGGAAGAGAGGGAAAAGGCTCAAGCCCCCCCGATCCCACTCCCCATCGTTGGCACCCCTTTGAAAGGGTGGGCATTGACGTAATTTGTCCCTTGGACCCCAAAACCACCCTAGGCAACAGATTTATCCTGGTTTTGGTGGACCATAGCACACGCTATCCAAAAGCAATCCCTCTAAGGACAGTGACTGCACCTGTGGTGACCAGAGCTCTAATGGGGATATTTACCCGTGTGGGGTTCCCAAAGGAGGTTGCGTCTGACAGAGGAACAAAAACTTCATGTCAGAGTACATGAAGTCCATGAGGAATGAGTGTGGGGTAACCTACTGGTTTACCACCCCTGACCATCCTCAAACCAATGGGCTTGTTAAAAGTTTCAACAAGACCATGAAAGGCATGATCACAGGCCTGCCTGAGGCCATGAGGCGTAAGTGTGACGTCCTCTTGCCATGCCTTCTCTTTGCTTATAGAGAGGTGCCCCAGAAAGGGGTGGGGTTCAGCCCCTTTGAACTTCTCTATGGATACCCTGTCAGTGGACCACTAAGCATAGTTAAGCAGGGGTGGGAGAAAGCTCCCAAGAAACCTTCCCAGGATGTGATCAATTACATGCCGGCCCTCCGCAACCAGATGCTGCGTTTCTGGAAATAGGCCAAGGGCAACCTCAAGGCCACTCAAGAGGTGATGAAGGAATGGTATGACCAGAAGGCCACCCTGGTAGAATTCTCACCTGGAGACAAAATATGGGTGATGGAGCCAGTAGAGCCTAGATCTCTCCAGGACAGCTGGACTGGCTCTTTTGAAGTCAAGGAGCGGAAGGGGGAGGCCACTTATCTAGTGGACCTCAAGACCCTCAGAAACCCCCTAAGAGTTCTCCACCACAACCAACTAAAGCCTCATTTTGAGAGACCTGAGGTCAGCATGCTTCTTGTGACAGATGAAGGCATGGAAAAGGAAAGTGAGCCTCTTCCGACCTTCTCTCTGAAAAGGAAGGCGATGGGTCAGTGGAGGGTATAATCTCTGACTCCCTGACTCTAGATCAGAGAGGAGACCTCTAAGAGTTGTTGGAGCAGTTCTCTTCCCCATTCTCCCTCACGCCTGGACTCACATACTTATGTGTCCACGATATTGACACAGGAGACAGTCCACCTGTAAAGAATAAAATTTACAGGGTGTCAGATAAAGTGAGGCCCAGCATCAAGGATGAAGTTGCCAAGATGCTGGCTCTTGGGATGATAGAGAAGTCCAGCAGTTCCTGGTCCAGCCCAGTGGTGTTGGTTCCCAAGGCTGCTGCTCCTGGTGCCAAGCCAGAACTTAGGTTCTGCGTGGACTACCGGGGTCTCAACTCTGTCACAAAGACAGATGCTCACCCCAACCCCGAGCTGATGTTATTGTAGACAGGCTAGGCGCTGCCAAGTTCCTTAGTACCTTTGACCCCATGTCAGGGTACTGGCAGATCACCTTGTCTAAAGGGGATCAAGAGCGATCCACTTTTTCTACTCCTGAGGGCCATTACCAGTTCAGAGTAATAATCTTTGGATTGAAAAATGTCCCTGCTACCTTCCAACCATTGGTTAACGGGGTCCTAGCTTGCAAAGATGCCTTTTGCAGGGCCTACCTAGATGACTTTGCCGTCTATAGTTCCAGCTGGGAGAAACACCTGCTCTATTTCAAGGAATTGCTTTAGGCCCTGCAACAGGCAGGCCTGACCATCATGGCCAGTATGTGCCAGATTGGACAGGGTTCTGTGGTGTACTTGGGACACCTCGTAGGTGGTGGCAAGATGCTGCCCCTCCAGCCCTCCAGGCCAAGATTGAAACTATCAAGGCCTGGCAATCACCAAGAACTCAAGCAGAGGAGAGGGCCTTCTTGGGACTCACCCAATATTACTGCAGATGTTTTAAGGGATATGGCACCATAGTAGCCCTCTTAACAGAACTGACATCCAAGAAACAACCTAGGTTGGTGAATTGGACAGAGGCTTGTCAGAAAGCCTTTGACTCCCTGAAGGAAGCCATGTGCACGGCCCCGGTGCTTAAGGCACCTGACTACTCCAGAAAATTCATCATGCAAACAGACGCTTCAGAGCATGGCATAGGGGCGGCCCTAGCACAGCTGAATGAGGAGGGCCTAGACCAACCAGTAGTCTTTATTAGCAGAAGACTTTTACCATGGGAACAGAGATGGAGTGCTATTGAGAGAAAAGCATTTGCTGTGGTCTCTGCACTGAAGAAGCGGAGACCATGACTGTTTGGGACTCACTTCTGGGTTCAGACAGACCACAGGCCCCTCAGATGGCTCATGCAAATGAGGGGCGAAAACCCTAAACTCCTGAGGTGGTCCATTTCCCTGCAGGGGAAGGACTTTACGGTGGCGCATCGTCCGGGGATTGACCACACAAACGCTGATGGTCTCTCCAGATACTTCCGCCTTAGCGATGAGAGCTCCCAGGAGGTTGGGCAGCTCTCCCCACTTTCAGCTGGGGGGGGCACATGTTAGTCCTGACAGCCGTAGGGTGGTCACCCTCAAGTTTTTGCCTGCCTCCCTCCACTTTTTGACACTGTTTTTGCGGGTTTTAGGACTCTGTGCACTTTACCACCACAAACCAGAGCTAAAGTGCATATGCTCTCTCCCTTAAAACATGGTGACATTGGCTCATACCCAATTGGCATATTTAATTTACTTATAAGTCCCTAGTAAAGTGCACTACATGTGCTCAGGACCTGTAGATTAAATAAGCCAGTTCACTGTCTTTTAAGCTTTCTCATGGCGACAACTTTTGTTTCATAGCTAGGAGAAGTTTTGTTTTAAACTCCTTGTTTGTAATATCATTGCAGTAGGCCTGCTAGCCCTAAAAAATGCCTTCAAGGGGCTAAATATATGGTTACACTACATTACTTTCTCCTGTATTTATTCATGTGTTTATCCCCTCTTGGGGCTAACAATATGGTTACATGACCATGTTTCTTCCAAATTACATTTTTGTTATGGTGCCCTCTAGGGGCTGATTTGAGCATTACAGTCTAATGCCAAAGATTTGTCTCAGATAAGGGTTTATATGATAATTCTATATGTTTTAATAATCTCTCTTTATTACAATTATGACCATAATTCAGGCCAGCTTAACATCCTTATTACACTATGACTGTTGAACACTCTAGATATGTTTGGGTGACCCTTCCAGTTTATTTCTCCTTACTCCTCTGTGGCTGTCTTGTGTCTTTTTTGGGGGTAATTGTGTTAGCCAGCCAGCAACTCTGATGGTAGGTTGGTAAAAGTGGTATTTTATTGAAATTAGCATGGCAGATTTAATTTAGGATGCTAAATGGCAACATTTTCTTTTTTTGCTGCAGATAGAGGAAGAAGGTAAATTTAAGTGCTTTAATTATATGCAGGGCCACTAAAATTCTGTGGCAGGAAAAGACAAAATTATGAGGCAGTGTTCACCAATTTATGTGGCAAGAAATGTCCAGTTATAAATTTACAATGCAAACAGCTCTAACTCAAGCAAATGCAAGACCTATTGCAAATGCTTTTTTTTTTTATTATTGGATTCATGAACCTGTGAAGAATCCATGAGTTAACTGCCCATATATATTTATCTTCTAGCCCTTTCAAGCTCATCAGAAAATTTTTACACTCTAATTTCTTAACAGATTTACACCAACTAAGCAAATGTACTTACTAGTTTAACCCCTTCGCAGCAAGAACGTAACGGTTACATCCTTGGCTGCGGGCGAGCCACGTCTTGGCAGCCCCAGTGCAGGGATGGAAGGGGAGGGTCGCAAGGGTCGCTCCCCGAGGGGGGGGGGATTACTTTTAGGCCATTTCTGCCAATGAGGGCAGAGAGCACTAGACACCAGGGATTTTTTTATTTTATTATTGAATGAGGGGAGCGGCCCCTTGGGCAAGGGCCGCTCCCGAGGGGGAGGCAAAATATTTTTAGGCCTTTTCTGCCCCCCTGGGGGCAGACCAGCCTATTATAATTAGGCTGATCTGCACCCGAGGGGGGGGCAAAAACCCCTAGACACCAGGGATATATTTTTTTAGTATACTTTATTTTTTAATATATGGGGAGCAAACCCTTAGGCAAGGTTCGCTACCCTTAGGCCGATCTGACCCCGGGGGGGCAGAAACCACTTAGGCACCAGCGATTGGTGTGTGAGTATGTGTGTGTTTTGTTTGGGGGGGCAGCCCCATGGGCAAGGGTCGCTCCCCATGGGGGCACATTACGTTGGACATATCTGCTCCCCTTGGGGGCAGAATGGCCTATTTTTGGAAGGCCCATCTGCCCCTAAGTGGGGGCAGAAAGCCCACCAGAGACCAGGGAAGGTGGGGGTATGGTCATATCCCCACCCTAAATAAATGGGGCCAAAGTTGTTCTGCCCACCAGTGGGCAGATAGGGCAATTACCCCTGATCCACAACCTGGGGGGCAGAAAGTCTACAAGATGCTAGGGAATTTGAAAAAAAATAAATTGTGGGGTGGCGGCTACCAACCAGTATGGGCATGGTTATGCCCCCACACCAACTGAATGGGATAACAGTCTTTCAGCTCTCCCCCCACACACTAAATCATATTATCCCATGGCAAGAAAGAGGACATTTGATTATTTTGGGTTTTGGTTTTACATTTGTGCCATGAGAGCTTGGCTAACTCTCAAAATCATCCCACTTGGAATGGTGAGGGCTGCACTTTGTAGACTCTGGGATGCTGCCATGTAGAAAAATCCACAAGACTTAGACACATCTGAAAACTAAACATCTGGGTGACTCCAGGATGGTGTACTTCACATTGACCCCGCACCATTTTCTTACCCACAATGCCCTGCAAACCTCCAACTTTGCTGGAAATCACACATTTTTTCCACATTTTTGTGATGTACCTTCTGGAATCTGCAGGAATCCACAAAATTCCTACCACCCAGCATTGTCTCATCTATTCCGATAAAAATTCTGCCCCACTTGTCAGCCCAAAAATGTTTTTTTCCAACTGCCCTTTGTACCCGCTTTAGTTCTCCCTTAGTTTCATGTTTTTGGCTCTTCCCTGTCACAGGCACCCGGCCCACCTACACAAGTGAGGTATCATTTTTACCGGGAGACTGAGGGGAGCTTTGCGTGGTAGGAAAGTTTTCCCAGTGCGGCGATCCCACACAGAAATGTGGGAAAAATGTGATTTTTTTTTTTTGGTTAAATTTGAGCTTTGCTGAGGATTATGGGTAAGAAACACTGGGGGATCCACGCTAGTCACACCTCCCTGGTTTACCTCGGGGGTCTAGTTTTCAGAAATATCTGGGTTTGGTAGGTGTCCCTCTATGGATGCTGAGCCCAGGACCAAAAACGCAGGTCCACCCCCCCTTACCCCTCCCCCGCACGGCAAAAAACAGTTTGTTTTGTATTTGATCATTTTGATGTGTCCAGATAGTGTTTTGGGGAATTTCTTTTCGCAGGCACTAGGCCTACCCACACAAGTGAGGTACCATTTTTATTGGGAGACTTGGGGGAACGCTTTGCAGAAGGACATTTTTGGCTCCTCTCAGATTCCAGACCTTTCTGTCACCGAAATGTGAGGAAAAAGTGTTTTTTGGCCAACTTTTAAGGTTTTCAAAGGATTCTGGATAACAGAACCTGGTGAGAGTCCCACAAGTCACTCCATCCTGGATTCCCATAGGTGTCTAGCTTTAAAAAAATGCACAGGTTTGGTAGGTTCCCTAGGTGCCAACTGAGCTAGAGGCAAAAATCCACAGCTTGGCACTTTGCAAAAAACAGCTCTGTTTTCTTTATGAAAATGTGATGTGTCCACGTTGTGTTTTGGGGCATTTCCTGTTACAGGCGCTAGGCCTACCCACACAAGTGAGGTACCCTTTGTATAGGGAGACTTGGGGGAACGCTGAGTGGAAGAAAATGTGTAGCTTCTTTCAGATTTCAGAACTTTCTGTCACCAAAATGTGAGGAAAAGGTGTTTTTTTGGCCAACTTTTGAGGTTTGCAAAGGATTCTGGGTAACAGAAACTGGTAAGAGCCCCACAAGTCACCCCATCTTGGATTCCCCTTGGTGTCTAGTTTTAAAAAATGCACAGGATTGGTAGGTTTCCTTAGGTGCCGGCTGAGCTAGAGGCCAAAATCCACATGTAGGCACTTTCCAAAAAACAGCTCTGTTTTCTTTATGAAAATGTGATGTGTCCACGTTGTGTTTTGGGGCATGTCCTGTTACAGGCGCTAGGCCTACCCACACAAGTGAGGTACCATTTTTATTGGGAGACTTGGAGGAACGCTGGGTTGCAGAAAATGTGTGGCTCCTCTCAGATTCCAGAACTTTCTGTCACCAAAATGTGAGGAAAAAGTGTTTTTTTGGGGGGTTTTTGGCCAAGTTTTGAGGTTTGCAAAGGATTCTGGGTAACAGAACCTGGCAAGAGCCCCACAAGTCACCACATCCAGGATTCCCCTAGATGTCTAGTTTTCAAAAATGCACAAGTTTGGTAGGTTTCCTTAGATGCCAGCCGAGCTAGAGGCCAAAATCCACAGCTAGGGACTTTGCAAAAAACAAGTCAGATATCAATGTAAAAATGTGATGCGTCCATGTTGCGATCATTAGGCCTACCCACGCAAGTGAGGTACCATTTTTATTGGGAGACTTGTGGGGAACACAGAATAGCAAAACAAGTGTTATTTCCCCTTGTCTTTCTCTATATTTTTTTCCTTCCAAATGTAAGACAGTGTGTTAAAAATATGTCTATTTGAGAAATGGCCTGTAATTCACATGCTAGTATGGGCGCCCCGGAATTCAGAGATGTGCAAATAACCTCTGCTTCTCAACACCTTCTCTTGTGCCCATTTTGGAAATACAAAGATTTTCTTGATACCTATTTTTCACTCTTTATATTTCAGTAAATGGCTGTATATCTGGTATAGAATGAAAACCCATTGCAAGATACAGCTCATTTATTGGCTCTGGGTACCTAGGGTTCTTGATGAACCTACAAGCCCTATATATCCCCGCAACCAGAACAGTCCAGCAGACGTAACAGTATATTACTTTCAAAAATCTGACATCGCAGGAAAAAGTTATAGAGTAAAACGTGAAAACAATAGCTGTTTGTTTTACCTCAATTGCAATTTTTTTTTGTTTCAGCTGTTACTATCTCTAGGAAACCCTTGTAGGATTTACCCAAATTACCCCTTGCTGAATTCAGAATTTTGTCTACTTTTCAGAAATGTTTAGCTTTCCGGGATCCAGCATTGCTTTCACACTCATTTCTGTCACTAACTGGAAGAAGGCTGAAAGCACAAAAAATAGTAAAAATGTGGTATATCCCAGTAAAATGCCAAAATTGTGTTGAAAAATTGGGTTTTCAGAATCAAGTCTGCCTGTTTCTGAAAGCTTGGAAGATTGTGATTTTTTAGCACCGCAAATCCTTTCTTGATGCCATTTTCAAGGAAAAAAACACAGGCCTTCTTCTGCAGCCCTTTTTTAAAAATAAACAAAATAATTTTCGCTGTATTTTGGCTAATTTCTTGGTCTCCTTCAGGGGAACCCACAAAGTCTGGGTACCTCTAGAAACCCTAGGACATTGGAAAAAAAGGACACAAATTTGGCATGGTAGCTTATGTGGACAAAAAGTTATGAGGGCTTAAGTGTGAACTGCCCCAAACAGCCAAAAAACGGCTTGGCACCTGAGGGGGAATAGGCCTGGCAGCGAAGGGGTTAAAGTTTCACTTTCATGTCAAGTTTGGTGTAACAACTATTTTTTCTGTATGGGAAAGGAAAGACTCCTATTAATTTTAAAACTAAAAATGTCACTTTTTTAACCCACCTCGACAGATTTGCACAAAACCTAGCTCAAATGGAATTACATTTTTCATCAGGCAATTTCTTGCTAAGTCATCAAATGACGCCAAAATTATTGAGAAAACAATGCATTTTCAATTGGAAGCCTGACCTAACCATACCTACACCAGTGAGGTCGCAGCATGCCCACTATAATAGGGACACAGACATGCATGCACATACTCTCATGGTTAATTAGACAATACATTTCAGGAGTAATTACTTTCATTGTGCATCATTCTCATTGTCCAAAAAGTTTATTAGAGTGTTGGTGATGTTTAATGGAAGGAGTGTGGATTTTCTGAACAAGTGTTTTTTTGGGGGGCCAACAGGAGTTTTCTGGAACTTTCTAAGTGTGCGTCTGGAAAACACTTCCCATGCAAAGTGCAACATAGCAGGAGCGGCTCGCGGCATATTGAAGGGATGGGGCAGCACACGGGGAGGAATTAATTCAAATTAAAAAACACTTACGTGATTCACTGCCACCACTGCGCACCGCTCCTCTGTCTTCACTGCAGCTGCAGGCACAGGGTCCCAGCCTGCCCTGTGGCCAATCCGAACGCTGATGTCATGCTACTGTCAGCATGACAGCAGCATTTGGATTGGCCAGAGTGCCAAGCCAGGGCGCTCTGAGGCAGAGTGGGAGTCTCTGCCTGCTGTCTCCAACCCGGCAACACAGTGCCAGATTGGAGAGAGCACAGTGCACATGTGTGTCTGGCCAGCCCGAGACGGCCAGCCAAAAAATACATGCGCACTGAGGTGAGTGCTGTGCACGCCCTCTGCGTGCTCGTCATAGCCCGTGGATATGCCCTTTTTACAATAAAAAGATAATGAACATAGTTTATTATTGTTTTATTGTAAACGTTTTGCAGCTGCTGGCGGGGATGGGGACGTAGCGGAAGAGCCACACCTGCAAATTGGTTAAAGGGGTTTGGGTAAATCTGTGGGCACCTCATAAACTTCATAGTCTCTTCCTTGCCCCACAGCATCCTCGGAGCTGTAAAGGGGAGACAGCAAATGAGTGAACTCTCCCTTCTTGATCCTTACAGAAGCTTAACGTGTATAGTATTGTTGTTACGTTTATATAGCGCCTAATATCCCTGACGATGTGCATGATTGCTGGTTCTAGGTGCCTTGCCTGCAAAATAATGTCTGCTTATGATTTATTCTATTATTTCTCTGACCCTTGCCCTGAAGAGAGAGGGACGAGTGCAGACAGGTTTCTGGCAAATATATATATATTTTTTTTTAAAAGAAGTGTTGCTGTAACATAGATACTCCTTCAAGCAGCTCTGAAGCCTCACTAACCTTTGTGTCTTCTCAAAGTCAAGGCAGGAAGGAAATCATTCTTTGCCAACAAAAAGGGGCACCATTTCAAGTTATGCTTGGAAGACATCTCCAGACAATCCACATCTGTGGTGTAATAAAGGCCCCGCAACCCCCACGGTGCGGGGGGTGGAGCTCCAAGGGCCCCCTCAGCACAGTACCCAGTGGTGGTGGTGGTGGGGGGGCTCAAGTTTTGTTATGCCACTGCGCCACATGTTCAGATTAGGCCTACTGGGAGCCACCAGGTTTATTACAATAAAATGTTCCTAGTGAAAACTGCTCCAAAAATGTCCTTATCCTCGGAATTCCTATCGCGAAATCTGTAAAGAGAAGATTAAATATAATTCATAGATGTACCAGTTGGTGTACATAGGACTAGTGCCTTGCGGTCTCCTCTTAAAACGGCTCACTTTACATACTTGGAACCTGGCCTCAGCCTGTAAGTAGTATGCTTGGACTATAGTCCCTGCACAGTTTAAAAAGAACATGTTTAAAAATAAAATTATATAGAAATGGTTTGCTAAATTATTTTCAGCCTTATGTGGAATGCTAGTCTATGCCTCTTACATTTAAACGCATTTAAAGTACAGTTGCGAGGCATGATCTAGGAGTCACATCCAGTAATGGAGGGAGCAAGTGAATATAAGGGTGACAGCGTGAATGAGGAGTGACAGCAACAGAGAGAGACAAAAATCTATGGAAAGCAGCGAGAGAGAGAGAGAGAGAGAGACAGAATGAGTGAGAGGCGGAAAGGAAAGAGTGAAATCGGGCAGTGCCGTCGCTGCACCTGCATTTTCACCAAGAGTCGCATGTGAACAGCGTAAACGTAATTTTATGACAAGACCGGAGGCTCTTATTAATGCGTTCTTTTCATGCTTTATTTAAATAGCAGCAGTCAAGAAAACTACAACTCCCAGCAGGGTTAGCGACCTCGTAACCAATGGGAGTAAAACTGCAAAGACAACCAGCCAATCACTACATTACATGAACTATAGAGAGTACGCTTGACTGCGCACAGCCCTCTTTTCTTGCTGCTGCGCAGTCGAGATAAGTACTCTCTTTTACTCAGGAATTATTCTAACGTTTATTTACTGTGTGCTTGGTATATTTATGTTTAGTGCTTAATAATTGCCTTATTTCAAGATTGGTTAGCTTCGCGCGCTTTCAACGCGCCTATATTTCCACCCCCCCCTCTCCCCGACAAGTTATTTTGGTCCGCTGTCGAACGCGACTCAACCGTCGCGTTCGAACAACTATTTCGGTCCTGTCAGCGGAGCGCGCTCGGCTCTTCATTGCGCGGCTGACGGGACGTTACCTGAGCATCCCGCTCCTCTTCCTCAGGTCGCTCCGACGGTCGGCTTCCTTCAAAAATACCCGTGTCTCCCGCTCCGCAGTCGAACTCGCCTTGTCTCCGCCCATTAGTGTTTTCCAGCCCCTGGGGGTGTATCCTTTCGGTTGGGAGCGTGTTGCTCCTTGGTTAACTCTTCAATACCCAGCTTTTGCTGACGTTTATACCATTTCCTTTCATTTTGCTCAATTGTTCACGGATAATAATGAATTCTAATTCCCCTTCGTTGTCAGAATCAGGGGAGGAGGAGGATTTGCTCAAACAAGATATAAGCGATTTTATCCATTCCTCCATGAAAAGTGCTTTTAAAGCAACGATGGATAAGATGTCTAAGAACATCGAAAATTCAGTGTTGTCCATGGTGTCCAAAGCCAAGGCCCATTCTGCGGGGGAAAGCAGAAAAAGGAAAATATTATCAAACAAATCACGTAAGGGCGCATTTAAGGCAAGTGAGCTTGGCTCACACCAGGATGAGGACTCGATTCCTCCTAGGCCTCCTTCCAAGGAGGGGATTTCGGTGCCCATTGCGGCATCTCACAAAAAATGCAAGAACAAAGCTAAGCATATTTCAGCGCCAAATAAATTAGTGATTTAAAAAATGTTGGACACAGATGATGATGATATGGACATGTCAGACCAGTCTGATAACCCTGATGAGGCATTTTCCCTTTCTTCCCCTCCTCGAAAAAGGACAAAAATTTCATCAAACGAACCCTCTTCCAGTGTGGTGGACGCCGAGGGCGTACCTATGTTCGACCCATCCCTTATCCACCACCCAAATTCAACGGAATGGCTCCCGTTGGATCACGTAGGCGCATATATTTCCTCTCGCTTACGGTTGCCTCTGGATAAACAGACTCGGGCCAAATTAAAATCGGAATGCCCCAGGCCAGCGTTGGACTCTAACATTACGGCCACTCCAATTATCGATGAGAGTCTCATCACATTCTTTACAAAATATGGCAAGGACCCCCGTAAGGGAGTGGATAAAGCCTGGACCACGTGCCAGGATAAACTCTTGGATGTAGTAGGACCTCTAGCGAGGATTTTCGACCTGGCCGAAACAGCGAGAATGGAAAACGTGTCAATTGACCCTGCTGATCTCTCGCTATGGATCCAACGGGCCTTTTGCCTCTTAGGAAATGCTAATTCGGCAATAATTCATGAGAGACGCAAAGGTCTTCTCCTAAAGATGGATCCTAAATTGGCCAATCTGGCCACTCGGGACCCCGGTGTCCACGCCGAGGGTAATCTGTTCGGCACTTCCTTTATCAAGGATCTAAACCGGTTTGTTTCAACTTTCTCGTCTATTGACAAGGCACAGCAATCGATGAAAAAGGTTTTCAATCAGCGGGTTTTCGCCCGGGCCGGTAGAGGTAGGAGTCGCTTTACCGGCCGTCCATACAGGAACCAAGGCTCCAGAGCATATTCAAACCCTTATGGCACCTATCAACACGAGTTCAAACCTCAATTTTACCCCCAGCGTTCAAGGGGATTCCGCGGTCGCGGCCAACGTTTCTCCAGATCGACCAACAACCAAGGTAAACCAACTTTCTGGCCTTCCCGTGGGAGGTCGGCTTCGTTTCTTTAAAAAAAAGTGGGAATCGATTTCTTCCGACCCATGGATTCTTTCCACAGTGCAGGGATATCGCATAGAACTTCTTTCACCCCCCTTTCAATCCTCTCTCCCTCCTCTTCCAAAGTTTTCTCTCGAAATGTCTTCTCTAATTTCCGCAGAGATTCAATCTCTTTTCACAAAAAAGGCTATCCAACACTGCAGTCTGGATCCGTCAGGTTTCCTCAGTTCTATCTTCCTTGTTCACAAAAAGAACAAGAAACTTCGTCCAGTGATCAATCTGAAAGCCTTCAACCAATTCGTGGTTTATCGTCATTTTAAGATGGAGACTATTGTCCATCTCAGGGATATTTTGCTCCAATTCGACTGGCTAGTCAGACTGGACTTACAAGACGCATACCTAACCATACCCATACATCCTTCCCACAGGAAATTCTTTCATTTCCAGTGGAATTCAGAAACATTTCATTTTTCCTCCCTTCCGTTTGGCCTGTCTTCCGCTCCCTGGTGCTTTACAAAGCTATTAAAACCAGTGGTAGCTTATCTCAGGTCGTTGGGCATCAGACTCATCATTTATCTGGACGACATTTTGATTATGCACCAGAACAAGTCTTCCCTTCTGAATCATCTTCAACTAACTTCTACCCTTCTTTCAGATCTGGGCTTCCTGATAAATCTCGAGAAATCAGCAATCATACCTTCACAACAGATAGAGTTTCTGGGCTTCCAGATAGACTCTGTGTCAGCTTCCTTGCTCCTTCCTCAGGCAAAAATCTCAGCAATCAGAAAGGAGCTCGTTTTAACTCTACAAAAAGACTCTATTTCTCTCAGAGCCCTCGCAAGGGTGGTAGGTCTCCTCGCTTCTTCGATTCAGGCCATCTTCCCGGGACCCCTTCATTACCGCGCTCTACAACGCCTCAAAATTCTTCATCTTCGTCGAGGATTGGCTTTTTCCGACCTCGTGGCTCTCGACCAAGAATCACGAATAGAAATCCAATGGTGGATATCCCATTTAGAGGCCTGGAACGGCAGGTCCATCTTCCCCTCTGTGCCAGATCTTGTGTTAGAATCAGATGCAAGTCTCACAGGCTGGGGCGCCCGGTGTGGGGCGATATCGACTGGCGGTACATGGTCCGCAGGGGAGTCCAGATTGCACATAAATTGGTTAGAGCTTCTTGCAGGCTCCTTTGCGATCAAAAGCTTTACAAAAAACAGAGCTCAATGTTCTATCCTGCTTCGCATGGACAACATTGCGGCAGTACGTTATATCAATCACCTCGGGGGCACCAGATCCAGACCTTTGGCGCTACTGGCCAAGAGTCTTTGGGAATTTTGTCTGGCTCACAAGTTTTCCCTCATAGCCGAGTATCTTCCAGGCTCCTTGAACTCCACTGCAGACTGGCATTCTCGTCATTTATTCGATTCCAGCGACTGGATGTTACACCGCTCAGTCTTCCGGTATCTCGAGAGGAAGTGGGGCCCCTTTCAGATAGATCTATTTGCATCCAGACTCAACGCTCGGCTTCCCCGTTTCTTCAGTTGGCGTCCAGATCCTCTAGCATTAGCCACGGACGCGTTTCTTCAAGACTGGTCTCAGTCTCTCAACTATGCTTTTCCACCTTTTATCCTTATCAACAGAGTTCTAAATCAAGTCCGACGGCAACAGGCGTCCTTGGTTCTCCTGGCTCCCTTTTGGCAATCACAGATCTGGTTTCCCCCTCTTCTCGAACTTGCGGTAGACTTTCAAATTCTTCTTCCGAACTTTCCATCCCTTCTCCTGGACCCACTCGGGTGTCCCCACAATCTAATCCTAGACAGTTCTCTAACTCTGTCAGCATGGTACGTTTCCGGTCTTCCCAACAATCCTTACCGATTTCGTCAGAAGCTACGGAATTTATCAACAATGCATGGGCGCCAGGTACAAGACGAGCATACGAGTCAGCTTGGTCTCTTTGGTCAAGCTGGTGTGTGGGACAATGTGCCAATCCCTTTTCAGCGGATGTCAATTTGATCATTAACTTCCTAGCCGCCCAGGCGGGTCTAGGCAAATCTTATCGGACAATACATCTCTACAGATCGGCAATATCTATTAATCATTCTCTAGTAGATGGTATTCCTATCGGTTCCCACCCTTTGATCTGTCGCCTTCTAAAAGGCGTTAAGCTTTCCAGACCCCCTTCTGCCAAGTACTCTCATCTCTGAGATGTTTCCCTGGTATTGAATTTTCTTGTCGATTGGCCGGACAATTCTAACCTAACACTCAAAATGCTGTCTGCTAAACTTACTATGCTTCTGTGTTTAATATCCATGAAGAGAACTTCGGACGTTAAGTCTTTGGATGTTTCCGCCCGTCAATTTTTACCATCGGGAGTTCTGTTCCATATCTCCAAACGTACTAAAACTAATCTACATTCAGTATTTTACCCTTTCTTTCCAGATAAACCAAATCTCTGTGTGGGTCTTTGTTTAAAAGAATATGAAAAAAGAACTGCGGTCCTGAGAACGTCTTCATCTAATCAATTGTTAATATCATTTCGTAAGCCCCATAAACCTGTGTCTTCGGCAACTTTAGCTCGGTGGGTCAAATGGATCATGTCCCTGGCCGGGATTGATATTTCAGTGTTTGGGGCTCATTCAGCCAGGGGTGCCATGGCCTCCAAGGCTTTTGCCTTGGGTTCCAGTTTGGAGCACATTCTCAGGTCCGCAGATTGGTCCAATGATAACGTGTTTAAAACCTTTTACTGTAAACCTGTTACATCTGCTGCTTCTATTGTTGTTGATAAACTTTAAACGCGCATAATAAGAGCCTCCGGTCTTGTCATAAAATGTAGATTTTCCTAGTAATTTATGACGGAAAGTCTTAATTTTATTAAAGACACGGAGGCGAATATTATCCCACCACAAGTACTTCTTTTAATATGTACTTTTTTCTTCCCTCCCAGCGACTTCGGCTCTTCCGCCAGCTTCCGGATGACTCCACCGGTTCTGTCCTCTCACCATGGATTGGGATGTCGCAGGACGTATCATCGCAACCTTCGCGGGAGCTACAAATTCATCCTCATACAGTTCGCATCATCGCTGTGCTGCAGGACTTCTGTTCGATTTCTTTGGCGTTTGCTATTATTGGACTCATCTACCCGTTGTTTTATGTTTCTAGCTAAATTTGCTCGCTCAAGAAAAGAGGGCTGTGCGCAGTCAAGCGTACTCTCTATAGTTCATGTAATGTAGTGATTGGCTGGTTGTCTTTGCAGTTTTACTCCCATTGGTTACGAGGTCGCTAACCCTGCTGGGAGTTGTAGTTTTCTTGACTGCTGCTATTTAAATAAAGCATGAAAAGAACGCATAATATTCGCCTCCGTGTCTTTAATAAAATTAAGACTTTCCGTCATAAATTACTAGGAAAATCTACATTGTTTGCGCTCATCACATGATCTAGGCCTGTTCTGAGGTCCATTTGCACAGGCCTACAAATAAACAGCATTAAGACATCACAAGTGTTTGCAACATGAGATGCTTCAATAATGACCCTGTGCTCAGAGATGCAGACACGCGCTTTGCCTGAAAATCCACAGCTTTACGAAGTACAATGGAATTAGTAAACCCAAGGTGGTCCTCGCCCCATCCCCGTCGAAGATCTGAAGAAAGATGCGCCGAACCAATCGATGGTCATTTTCATGTTTTTTCAACTCTAATGGGCAGACCTGCTGTTTTGAAAAAGTCAGCAACTGAAGCTTTGGAGAAAAGCTCTTTTCTGACATTTTCGAGTCTGAGGGAATGGCTTCCGAGTCCGCCCAGCGCCACGCGCCGAGCCCGGGAGAAGTTTAGCTCCGAATCAATCCGCGGTAATGAAGGAAGCCGATAAAAGAGGCAACGCGGTAATGGGAGACATGGCTGACGGCCGGAGTAATGAGACAGCTAAGTGATGAGATAGCACTGGCGACGCTTGATCTAATCCAGTGACAGGGCCATGGCGAGACATTCATCACATTTTACACGGAGGGATTATGAGAAAATGGCGGCGCTGAGCCTGAGAACTCTCTCCTTCGAGAGCCATGCGTAAACCAATCACGCCAGCCATGTCCATTCCGACGACAAATACCCTCCTGTACCCCGGATATTCAGTCGATTATTTCCCATCCGCGAGAAAGGCACGGTGCGGTCGATGAGGTGAGAGGAAGCATTAGAAAATGGAACGCTCCCTTGAGGACATAAAAAAATCACAAACGATAACGGTGGATGCAAAACAGTCTCGCAGCCTCTTTCCATTTTGGGGGATAAACAGGAAGACACAAAACTAGGCCCTGCAGAAAGTCCCAATCCCTTATTTTGTGCAGATGGCCATAGTTCGTTTAAAAAAACTAGTGTGCGATATTTTATAAAACGTCAAATCAAATATTTCACTGTGGTATCTTCCTACAAAGGCAATGCATGTTTACAATTCTTCACGTGAAACCTATGTAACTGTGGTATCTTCCTACACAGGGCAATGTCTATGCATGTTTCCACCGCTTAAGGATGATAGCTTGGTGGATGAATGAACTTTGTTGCACAGACTCTGGTCACCCACTTTTGCTCCTCAGGTCACCTTGTGCCACTACAATCAAAGAAAGCAGCCGTGGTATCGATCAGCACTCGTACTATTGTGATTTTATCTTGACAGGGCATCAGTGGTTTCTCCATTAGGACAGGGGAGCATCACCCTTCTGCCTAAAACGCACCCAAGGGCTGAAAAATAAAATGGTAATAAAGTTAATTTATTAGCATTTTATTTTCTATCCTCCTGTCCTGAACCGAGTTTCAGGACGGGGCGAGGCCACTGCTGCTGTGCACTCAAGTTGAAAGTGCGCATGTTTTGGCCGGCTGTCTTGCGACAGACAGCCAGACATGTGTACTTTAAACTTCTCTAGCACAGCTGTTATAACACAGCTGAGTTGGAGAAAGTACAGGCCTCCAGTACTCTTGTGAGCACTGAGAGAGGCCGCTTTCTCCAATCCTGCCGCTTTTTTCATGCTGGTTACCAGCATGAAAGCAGCACCAGGATTGCTTCAGGGAATTTGCTGGCTCCAGAGAGGAGATGGAGTGAGGAGGACGTTGGATGTCATGCACCAATCAAGGTGTTTTTTTTTTCTTTTACACCACTCACCTCGCATGCATGCATGCACGCACCATCACCACATTTACTCCCTTTCACTCTGCCTACATGCCAGCTGCCGCTGAATTAGAGCACCTGTTGCCCAAGGGCTTGAATGCAAACGCCCCAGATTCACTAACAGCAATATATAACTCCCAAATGTGTGAAGCATTCCACATGTAAAAGTCCAAAATATCTGAATAGTCCTTAATTCAACCACAACAAAAATGTATGTGATCTTAACCCATCTGATCATGAGTTTCCCTTGAGAATGCCAGAACCAGTTTTTGATCCAAAGTCGAAACCTTTATTGTGCTGTATGAGTCCATTGTCTGGGAATAACTGATATTCAATATTATAACCCAAACATACTGGTGAAATGCTGCTTGAGAACAAACCATTGTAATTGAAGTTGTGTTTTTTCTCTAACGGGCAATGGGTCCTTTACTAAATCCTTATTATACCTTGGTGAACCGACAACTAACTCTATACGTACCTTGCATAGATAGAAAGACAATAATGAAATTAGGAGAGTATAGTCTGCCACCTGGCACATAGTAACCACTGGTGGCATACCATGCACACCGATGCTGAGCAGCGGTGGCTCCTCCATTTGGGCGGAGGAATGTCCACCCCTCGCCAGCAGCGGCAGCTGCAAAACCTTTTAAAGAAAACGATAATAAACCAGTTTTATTATCATTTTCTTTTAAAGGGGCGGGCCACTGGGATGATGTGCACTGAGGGGGGAGTGCTCAGCACTCCCCCTTCACAGCGCTTGTGTGTTTGGCCGGCTTTCTCGGGCCGGCCAAATACACATGCTCTGTAGGCTCTCTCACTGGGCTGGAGAGAGACTGCACAGGCTCCCAAACACTCAGCCCCAGTCACAGATCTGGGTTTAATTCTTCATTATTTTGCTCACCATGCCACTTCAGTTTGGACCCAGCCATATGCAAATCATTCCTGACCCTGCTCTCCATGGGAAACGTCTAGCCCAAACTGCCTGGCTAGGTCCTCCGTGAACCAGAAACAAGCATCCTGGGACTGGTTTTGGGATATCACCCCTCATCAGTCACGCTAGCTTGAACACAGTGGCACAGTGAGCAAGGGACTCATGTCTGGGCATACCCTGGCCACTTAGGGCAAACATGGCAACACATCAAGATGATGGGCGGAGTGCTAAAACTTTTCAAACACTCACCCCGGTCACAAATCTTGGTTAAATCCATCATTATTTTGCTCACCATGCCACCCATCTCACCAAGATGAAGCAAGCTCAATAGAAGGTGATTAATTTATTATCGTCTTATAGGCATGACTTACAGAGCTCACCAGCACCAACAAAGAGGATGACTCATGAAAGAAATTGAAGTCCAGATTATCCAAAGTAGTAATTTCTCAGACCTACCCTGCCTCATTCTCCAGAAACCAGACCTCTGACTGGATGAAATCCTCATCCTAACCAATTTTTCAGCAGAACACATGGAATTTACATTCTCCAAGGTGTCAGCCAAGAGGGAGTCAGACAGAGCACCCCATCAAGACAGAGACAGTGAATGCTATCAAACAGCAGAAAACACCACAGGGGGTCACAGATCCTGCAGAGATGTGAAGGATGACAGAAAGAACTGTGGATACTGTGGCTCTGCTCAGGGAAAGACTGTGGAATGATTATTTCACAAAAGTGTTTATTCAGGAAGGTAACGCCAAGGGAACCTCAGATCTGTTCACAACCCCCAGCTGAAACCAAATGTGTGGGTCACTGAGAAGAGTAACGATGACCAGACCAGTCCTGGTAAGCAAAGGCACAAGGATTGTGTTGAAAAAGATGATGGTGACGTGAAGTCTTCTTTATCTTGTTCGCCACTGACTCAATGAAAGGAAAAACAGCTAGCTAAAGTGCAGAGTCCAAGAACACGGATAGGCCATTACTGCTCTGATTGTCCCTAGGGGCCTCTGTGAATGTCATGAGCTACTTCCAGCTCACCCACTTGAAACCACTTTCTGTATTATCACAGAGAAGCATCTGTATCTTTCCCTAACTAGTGCTAGAGCATGTGCCACTTTTGGGCAAGTTCAGCACCGAATTCGGACAGGATAACCTCATCAGATTTGCTGAGTTCATTGTGGCCAGGGTGGGAACAGACACTGTACTGTGCTGCATCACAATAAAACAACTTGAGTTAATCAAATTTGCCCACAGCATACATTCACTAGGGGCTGAACAGAGACTGAATGGCTTTGGAAATCTATTTCAGAGACGAAGACCCTCGTTAAGCTTCATATTGATATGCCTATCAAATCAGCAGACTTCTGGTAGGAGAGTTTACAGCAGTTCACCTGTGGCCCTTGTTGAACCTGAGATGAAGAACCCTAACAGCTGAGTGTGATCAAGAAACTGTCAGACCTCATACCACCAGTCGTGCCACTGGTCTTTACTGCCAAACCAAAAAGTCTGGTGCTGTACAGCTATGCAATGACATGAGACTCTAGAATAAATCCATTAAGGGAGAATGGGATCTCACACCCACCATAGATAATTTAGGGCCAGATGTAGCAAGAATACATTTTGCGAGTTGCAAATTGTGAGTACTAGCGACTCGCAATTTGCAACTCGCAAAATGTAATGCAGAAAGGTGTCTCAGACACCTTCTGCGACTTGCTATGGGGTCGCAAAGACCCACCTCATGAATATTAATGAGGTGGGTCGCAGTTTGCGACCCCATAGCGAGTCTAGGCACTCACAGGGATGGTGGCCTGCTGGAGACAGCAGACCACCATGTCCGTGACTGCTTTTTCAGTAAAGCCGTTTTTTTTTCTTTTTGCAGCCCGTTTTCCATAAAGGAAAACAAGCTGCAAAAAGAAAAATTCCGAAACCATTTGGTTTCGTTTTTTTCAGAGTAGGCAGTGGTCCATAGGACCACTGCCTGCTCAGAAAAAATATTTTTAGTGGCATTCACAAAGGGGAAGGGGTCCCATGGGGACCCCTTCCCTTTTGCGAATGAGTTACCATCCACTTCAAGTGGATGGTAACTGCGAGTTGGTTTGCGACCGCATTTGCGGTCACAAACCAACTCAGCATGGCGATGCGGTCGCAAATAGGAAGGGAACACCCCTTCCTATTTGCGAGTCGCAGCCTCAAATTGCGAGTCGGTACTGACTCGCAATTTGAGGTTGTGCATCGCGTTAAGCCTTTTGCGCCTCGCAAACTGCGTTTTTAGCAGTTTGCGAGACGCAAAAGGCTTCCTACATCTAGCCCTTTATGACTTATTTGAATTGGTCACAATGCTGGCTACCAGAAACTGATGTTCAACAAGAAATGTTAATAGTTCACCACGTCCTCGACCCACATAAACCTGTAATGATATTAAACACTAAACATTGGCTTCATGTAGGGAGTGGAAGTGTTTCAAAATGCAATTAAGAAAATGCTTTCTGTAATGGAGGGCTTTCAAAATGTCAGCAATGACATCTTAATATATACCAGCAATATCTCCTAATAGATGTCACTGAGGGTGATGCAGCAGCGCCTATTCTGACAAAGCCTCACCAAGCCAAATGCAAGTGTGATTTCCTGAATATGGAGGCACACATTTATGGATACGGGTTCTATGGCGCAGAATTTAAGGTGAACCTGCAAAAAGTGTTGGGCATTTGTGATGTCACACTGCAGCTAAGTGAGTGGAAGTGCCTAGTTTCTTGGCATGGTAAACTACTGTGGCAGGTTCAAACCTGGCCACCCTCTCTGCCCCCCCTTAGAACACTAACAAAGGCAAAAAAGGACTGGGGCACGGCCCAACGGTAAGTTTTCCAGTTGAGTAACCAGTCATGCTACATGATGGATTACTTCAACATATCATGGGCCATTGAGTTAAAAGTTTATGGCAGTCCTTTAGGGATAGGAATGATGCTGATGCAAGAACAAAGTACAAGTTATTGGAGATCTATTGCTTTTGCGAACTGAACTCCCTCTGAGGTGGAACAAAGAAACTCCTAAATTGAGAAGGAAGCAGTAGGAATCAAATTAGGTTGCACCACTTTCATTTATTTCTGTCCGGCAATATTTCACTGTTGCCCATGACCAGAAGTTTCTGATACCACTTATTTCTGGCAGTGCCCCCCTTTACCCACTCCCAATGAGAAGTAGGTGTGCTACCTTCAGAATTAACAGTTCTCACTGTTATGAAAGTCAAGATGCAGCAACCCCCCTGACTACCTCTTGAGCCTCCTGTGTCAAGACGCTCAACTGGAATTAATACCCACCATCGACCTGAATGGCTCCCTAAATCACATCACTGAGGCAGTGTGCCCAAAGGGTGACAAAGAACAAGATGACCTATGAGATGTTTGTGTTCAGAGAGGGCCCATTAAAACTCTTGAAAGCTGGTATTGCAGGGCTCACCCAAGAAGTATGAGCTGAGCCAAACGTACCTGTTGGCCCTCTGGATAGTTCACAGTAAGATTAGTGCTACGGAGAGCAGTGTTCTGCTGTGAGATAACTGACCTGAGGTACTGCAATCACATCAACACTGAGTGGTTGGCCTTTCACTTCAAGACCATCAAAGATTAACCCAAGCCAGCTTCTGGGAAACGCACAGTTTACAGGCATTTACACATCAGCAGACCAGATAGAAGAACATTGCTGATGATGTCAAACAACTGGAGGTTCAGGGCAACCTGATTTTATGATCACCAAAGAAGGCTGTTCAGAACCATCAAAGGAAATCAGTGCAATCTTTGGGCTACTCCCAGACAGGAGATGCTTGTTGGTGGTAGCAGATACATTACACAGTGTCGAAATAGTACGATCCACATCACACACCCCAAACTCGAGAATATCTTAGACACTTTACCTGCCATGATCAAATTTGACAATGGTTTCCCCTTTCAGGGGACATAATTTAGGAAATACCTTGAGTCCTCGTAATTAGAATATCACTCGAAGGTGGCTGCTGGTCACTGGGGAGGTGCAAAGAATGATAACATTGAGCAAACTCATCATAATCTGTTTAGACAGAATGGTCATGTCCAACTTGCAGTACAACACTCCATATTGCACACCCTCCACACTTCGCTCTTCAACCAATTACTGACGGGTGCTATCCCAGCATCCCTCAGCTGGTCTCATTCCCCACTGGATCTGTGCTAGACAAGGTGATAAAGAAATAATGAAGTGGCCAGAAGATCGAGGTGAGCAAGACCAAGCGGGAACCGCCAGAAGACCGTACCGCGGTCAAAAGACCGCGGCGGTCATTCTGGGTTTCCCACTGGGCTGGCGGGCGACCGCCAAAGGCCGCCCGCCAGCCCAGCGGGAAACACCCTTCCACGAGGAAGCCGGCTCCGAATGGAGCCGGCGGAGTGGAAGGGGTGCGACGGGTGCAGTAGCACCCGTCGCGAATTTCAGTGTCTGCTAAGCAGACACTGAAATTCTAAGTGGGGCCCTCTTAAGCAGACACTGAAATTCTAAGTGGGGCCCTCTTACGGGGGCCCCTGCAGTGCCCATGCCATTGGCATGGGCACTGCAGGGGCCCCCAGGGCCCCCACGACACCCCATACCGCCATCCTGTTCCTGGCGGCCGGAACCGCCAGGAACAGGATGGCGGTATGGGGGTCGGAATCCCCATGGCGGCGCAGCAAGCTGCGCCGCCATGGAGGATTCCCCTGGGCGGCGGAAAGCCGGCGGGAGACCGCCGACTTTCCGTTTCTGCCCGCGGCTGTACCGCCGCGGTCAGAATGCCCAAAGGAGCCTGTTGGCAGTGCTCCCGCGGACCACAGAGGGTCAGAATGACCGCCATAATGCCATGTTGCCAGACTGTGGCTTACTAATTAGAGACCTCCATCAATGGAGTAAATCAAAATGCCATTTTCGACACGAAAATCACCATGGACAGCATCAAGTAGAGAAACTAGAGGGTGACCTGAAACATATCATACAACAAGAATTGGAGATGACCACACAAGCAAGGTAACCCAGAGAATGACAACATCATAGACTATAAAAGGACTGAATGGGAAGAAGGAACTGCCACGACACATGCAATGGTACAATGATAATGGAAGGTAGATGAGGCAAAGCATCTGGAGATGGTTTTGCCTGGTTAAAACTGAAAGACAGGCGATCAGACAGAGTACTAGAAATGTAGGAAAATGGTTGAGAAAAAGAAAACATGATTGATGTGAAGCTTTAGACATAGAGGGAAAGGGTCAGAAGCGTCTGGAAACTAAAATTAAAGTGGTATGTGCGAACAAAAGGCTGACAAGACTATTCTAGGAGGTGGAGTAGGAACAGACTCATGCTAGTGCTAAGCCCTAAAGGTGGCAAGCGATGAGTGAAGAGAGCACCAAACACGGATAGGCCTTACAGGACCTGCAATTGAAGGGCTTTGTGTGGGGACTATGCTGTAGAAGATGTTAAGGAACACATTGTTGCAAGGCCCTTTACAAAAAAAGGGGATGCAAGGAGAGCCACCAGAGGTTATTATGCCTTACAATGGAATTGTGAAAGATACTGCTTATTGTAGCAGACAGCGCACATCTAAAGTGGTCTGAGGGCCGAGCTGCCATAGAATGGATGAGAAGCGCATACACCGTCCCTTATTCACCCTCTGTATCCTCCCCTGTGACCCCTCCCCCACACTCCTAAGTCACATGGAGTGAGTGGCGCGTGCTGATCGAAATGAAATCAGCCCTGGCAGAGGAAGAAGAGTGAGTGAGCAAATAGAACGGCGGCTGCTGCATCCCCCAGCACCACCCTCTCTTTTGCGTCTTTAATGGAGCAGGTTAGCCCGTGAGTGGAATTCGTAACCGTGCTTCCTCACGGCTTGGAGCCGCCGCCACCGCGGTTTGGTGCCATGCTAATTAGAGTTGCGGGCACGGGGACGGAGGGGAGGCGGGGTGTAAATATGTTTGACTTTTAAATGCCATTTTGCTCCTCTGGCTGTGGACCCCTCATGGTATTCTCTTCTTTTCATTACTCTGTCTTTTGTTTTGCCTCTCCCAGTATATCTGACGCACTTTTCAGTGCGTGGACCGTAGATGTATGTTTTCTAATAGACTTTTCGGTGTCTCACTTTGTCGTTTCTGCTTGTAAATATGTTGTTCTGCACCTCAAACGTCGCCATTGCAGGAGTATTAGAATTAAGAACATGGCCTAAGGCAAGGGAGAGAGATCGAAGGATGGGGATGAACAAGATGGCTTGAGACACGTGCAGAACTTGGGTTGGCCACAGGCTGTCTTTAGTGATAAGCCGTTGTTCTCTGATTAATGCTGGTCAGAATAATGGACTAGTAATTGAGTACCACCAATGCCATTCTCTCAGCATACTGTGGCTTTGATTGACAGCGTAGTCCATTTTATGACTCCTGCAAAGGGCATTGTCGTTTTGGACCAGGTTTTGGTTTGCACCAGTACTCATACTACGCTATTGACCGGCAAGGTTGCATTTACTTGGAGCACCATGCTGCTTATATTTGTGCTGTGTGACAATGTAAAGTCCGGTTTGGAGGTCATTTCCGCAGAATCATTATTTGCATATTATTTTGATCCTTAGATAGAATGTCTTTTGAATGCCCATGACTTAAAAGTTATGGGAGCTAATTACATTTCTTTCGCCAACAGCTTAGCTCATAAAATGTGGACACCATTCCTTGGAAACCCCTTCTGTCAAATTTCACCTTGGACTTAGTGGAATGAAACTAATTCTAGTCTATGTTACCTCCATTACCTCCAGTTTTCTTGTGGAATTTGTGGGCCCATTATATCTCACGGGGGTGTTTCGGGGGTGAGGTGATGGAGTTAATCATTTCAGTGTCTACAATGTCATCAATAATCATTAGCTGCAAAAAATATACAATTGACAATAAAGTTCATAAGATGAAATATGTTTAACAGTGCTTTAAATTACTTAAAAGAACAGAGAACATGAAAATTGCCAGGCTGTTTATTTTCGGAGCTTTGTAAGGTGGGGTTTATTTCATCTACTTTCAAATCGGTTAGGTCCATACTCTCGAACATTATTAATTCCTCTTTAGTGAGATCAAGTTCTGCATGCCACTGACTGACCACCAATTCCTTTGGCATACTGCTTGGCCTTGCTAAAATTTTCACACATGTTATTCCTCGGGTTGTACAGTCCATTTCTGAGTATGATGTAAAAGGCATTTTATATAGGATGTGTCTTTCGTCTTCTGTAGTCCACTGTCCTATATAGCGTTTCCAGGGCGAGCATGTCCCCTGCATAGTAGTGGGCATATTCCTATGCCTTAAGTGCTCCACTGCATGTGACACTGGTATCATGACTTGTATTTTTGTCCTGGCAACATACTAATCTAGTGACCCTGACAATGAGAAGTCAAAGACTTGTCTTGTGATCTGAAGGTGGGCACCAAGAGTGCCCTCATAGAGTGGGAGCCCCCACGTCCTGAGTGTGTCACATAGAGTGGTGGTGAGAGCGACTGTGTGTTTTATGATTTATATTATAACAAGACCTTTTTCACTGTGTCAATGAGAACGTGCTGTAATTTTGAGTGAGTTACTGTGTGTGTGTGTGTGCATGTGTGTGTACACATCGTGAGAATGTGATACATTTATGGGAGTCAAGCTGTGTGTGTGTGTGTGCGGGTGCATGCAAGACTTGAGTACAGAAGCCAGTGGGATTGATTTTCATTTTGTGTGCCCCTTGTTTAGTGAGACTCAAAATGGAGAGTGAGAATAGCTTCCACAGACAATGGAAATGTATTGCCTAACTTTCAGTGGCTGGAGGGTGGAGAACCATACACTAAAGTGAGGAAGATGGAGACAGGTCTGTCTTTACATATTCCAAGAAGGGTTTTTAGAGATGGGCTACTGATTGGCTCTTTCTGGGCACTGCCAATTGGTAGATCCTAGGGCTAAGGAGTGGAACTAAAATTTTATGTTTTTTAAGATGCAGATGTTTGTAGCTGAGGCCTGGCCTTATGATTACTGTTTAAGAAACACTGATATTAGCCAGGTACAAAAATCTCAAACTTCATTGCACCCATGTTTTTGGTACTTCTCTTTTTGAACCAGCCCCAGTGCCTCCTACTGTGAGAAGCATCACTTTTCACAAAGGTTGTATCTGGAGAGAAGCTTGAAGTGATAGGTGAAAGTGAACCAACCCAAGCTGGTTCTCAGACTGGAGACTGCGGATTCACATTCTGTGTCTGGAAAATGTATATAAAAGTGAGGTCTAAACCAACCCATTTTGTCCCATTTCCAAGTTCTACTTGACCAAGAGAATGAGTGCTTTGTTGAGTGCTCAAAGGATTACTGTCTGACCAGGCCTGGTGTCTACCTGATAGCCAGTCTCCCAGTTGAGTGAACATTACCCAAAGTCTCTACTTTCTGATATAATAGAAACTGCCACATAGGCTTATGACGTAGACTGCACATATCACACTGCACCAGCTGCAAGGCAATTGAGAAGGTAACATGGGGTTAGCATCCAATTAGTACAATAAGCGTCACTCAAAAAATTGAGTGCCTGGACATGTAACTTTCAGTCCAGACTAAAGCCTAGGGTACGAACTATTGAACACAGTTGCTCATCTAAATGCATAGAGTAAAAGTGTAAAAAACAGTAAATGTGTCAAATGTATGCATCTGCTACAGAATACTGGGGAGTTTACCCACCAGAGTCATCAAAGAGGAGAGAGTCTACTTGAATGGGGTGTATAACTCTTAGTGAGGTTGCAACCAGGGATACACTTCTGTATTCCCTAATGCAATTGAATTGAGAAGTTCAGCTGTATCAATAAAGCACTTTATTTCATAAAAACACAAGCAGTGGGCTGGACATTAAGTTATTTTGTCTGTTGACTCCTGATGTCTTGCCCCCACACTACCGACTTGAAAAGCGCATGCCTGCTTATCCTCACACCCTGAGAGTCCAGTGTACCAAGGGTTGTACTTGGCCCATTTCTCAGAGTCATGGAAGGACTTGTCCCAGAACTCTAGTGGCAAATGACTACACTCATCATGATTGGGGCCCAGTAGGCCCTGTCTGCACCGTGGCCCCCCGAGCAGGGTCTGATAGTATTTTAAAATGGAGATTTATAAGATGGGATTGATTTTTTGAACAATGCTTTGAAAACCTGGCTTGTACTTTCTGTAGAATCTCCGGACTCAATTACGAGTTTGACGAAGTGGAGTTCCCGTGTCAAATTCCACTCTATCCAATCACAAGTTGGATGGTTTCCCACACATAGGTTTCCCAGACGCAGAATCTCTGGACCCAATATTACCAACTGGAAAAAACAACCTATAAAATCTGTTGATGCTTTGGCTGCAACAGTCCGAGCATTTTTTTTTAGCAAGGGGGAGCATGTAATGCTACTGGTGATGTGTTACTGCAACATGTTAATTTTGTGTGTGGAGTTAGGACCCTGCCAGTACTGTGCAACTCCTAATCAAGACCTTAGTAGAGTGATATGTCTTTCCCATTACTGCAGTAAGGGACAGACAGTGGGTTTTAGATAAGAAGCAGTGACTGAGCATCAGCCAGTGGTATCTGAGAGGCCGTTCCTGGCCAGGGAAACTCCATTAGTATTCCTGTATTTTTGCCAGTTTGCCTTCCCGAGGGAGATGGCTACATTATGCAATGATGGGGAAGGAGTGACTAACGCTCTTTCTAACAAAGACACATGATTGATGGATTCTCTGCCATTTTGTCTGTTTCTCGTGTCGCCTGGATTGCAATACCAGGTTCATCTGAATATTTTGAATCAGATATTTGCAGACAGTACTTGTATCCACTGGCAGCAGTATGATGTCACATTGCTGAATATTCATTAAATTGTAAGTAACATTTTGTACCAGGAAACATTTTTTCTCTCTCCTTTCTCCTCTGTTCCCTTTCTCCATTTCTTTTTCAGCCAGCGCTTTCATTGTATTCATTCTTTAAATCACTTGACCAGGGATATAGGAAAGATCAATGTCCTGTGATGCTCTATGTTCGATGAGGAGAAGGTGGATTGCATTCTTCACTGGGAACAGAGATGTCTTTCCTTAAGATGCAGAGTGAGAAAGTAATCCTATTAGCATGTTCACCCCAATGTTTTATGACTGATACTGGTGGTAACTGACCCTGGGCTCTTCTAAATAGGCCCAGAGCCAGTGCTCTAAATAAAAGGTTCATGGTAAAGTGGCACAATTACAATTGTCAATGACCGACCCCTGTAAGTCCCTAGTAGATAGTAGGGCAAGGGGGATTCAATCTGTCTATTAGTCCCATGACATAGTAAAGCAGGGAGGTTTAGAGGCCCAGTAGATTTTGTGCACTGGAGTGTACACTGCTGTAATTTTTAAAGGTAGCCCTGTCTTGCAGACTGTCTTTAAAAAGTAAAATGTGTGCAAATACGACTTTGGAATTTAAGGTACTTGCAAATGATAATCTATTTTACATACAAGTCACTCCCAAGGTCTCTCAGAGACATTCTAAAAGATGTTTTATATGTCTTGTTAGGGAAAAAATGCACCTTTCATCTTTCCTCATTGTAATTACTTAGCGCCATAGGCTAATAATGGAATATTTTTCATAAGCATAAGTATTGCAAGGAAGGAGCTAAATGTGTCTTGAAAAGACTCAAAAGAATGGTAATGATAAATCCTACAACTTGCCATTGTTGAATTTATCATAACTAGTACAGAAAATAAGTTATAAGACTTTCTTTTCTGTAAGTCAGATTCCAGCCTGTTAGTGGCCTCTCCAGATTGGTCAGCCCTAACAGGATTAATCCACCAATCAATCTGTTTTTGTAAAGCTCAGCTACTCACCCATGAGGGTCTCAAGGCCCTGGGGGGAGGGTAGGTCCCTCATCCGAAGAGCCACGTCTTGAGGTTCTCCCTGAAGATGGTGAGCAACGGGCTTTGTCTGAGGTGCAAGGGGAAGTTGTTCCAGCCATTTGCTCCAATGTAGGTAAATGACCGTCCTCCAACAGTGGTTTTGCAGATGCGAGGGATGGTGGGCAGGGCCATCTGGGGGAGTGGAAGGATCCTGGGGGGGTGTGAAAGGAGACGCTGTGGTTCAGGTAGGCTTGCCCTGTGTTGTGTATGCCCTTGTACGTGTAGGTGAGTTGCTTGAAGGTGATTCGCCTCTCAACCGGTAGCCAGTGGAGGGTCCTCAGGTGTTGGGAGGTCCAGAATGAGTCTGGTAGCGGTTTTCTGGATGAGATGTAGTTTTTTCATATTTCTAGTTGAGGTGCCGGTGTAGAGGGCGTTGCCGTAGTCGAGCTTGCTAGTGACTAAGGCATGGGTGACTGTCCTGTGACAGTCTACTGGGATCCATCTGAAGATCTTCCGAAGTTTGCGGAGTGTGTGCCAGCAGGAGGAGGTGACTGAGTTTACCTGGCGGGTCATGGATAGGGAGGAGTCGAGGATGATTCCTAGGTTGCGGGCGTGCTCAGTCGGTGCCGAGGGGGCTCTGAGGGATGTGAGCTACCAGGAGTCATCCCAAGCTGTGGTGGCAATTCCGAATATGATGAGCTCAGTTTTGTCGGAGTTGAGCTTGAGGCAGCTTTCTCTCATCTTGGTGGCGATGGCTTCCATTCCTTAGTTGAAGTTCCTTTTGGCCGTATCCAGGTCTTCGGTGAGGGAAATGTTGAGTTGTGTGTCATTGACATATGACACGATGTTCGTACAGTGGCTTCTGACAATGGCAGCGAGAGGGGCCATATATATATGTTGAATAGTGTGGGACTCAGTGAGGATCCTTGGGGGACTCTGCAGTTGACTTCTGTGGGTTTGGAAGTGTAGGACGGGAGTCTGACTCTCTACGTCCTCCCGGAGAGGAAGGAGTGGATCAATTTCAGGGCTCTTCCGTAGATTCCTATGTCGTGGAGTCTGGTGCGTAGAGTGCTGTGGGAGCCCGTGTTGAAAGCTGCTGAGAGGTTGAGGAATATGAGCCCTGTGGAGTGGCCGCAGTCTAGGAGTAATCGGATGTCATCATTGGCTACTAGGAGGGCTGTCTCCGTGATGTGGTTGTTGCGGAAGCCGGACTGGGAGCTGTTCAGGGAGTTGTTGGCTTCAATAAAATTCTGTAGTTGTTCGTTGATTGCTTTCTCCAGTACTTTGGCGGGGTAGGGTAGCAGCGAGATGGGCCTGAAAGTCTTTAGTTCTGGTGGGTCTGCTGAAGGATTCTTCAGGAAAGGGTGCATTTTGGTGTGTTTCCAGTCCTCGGGGAAGGTGCCGATGTTGATGGAGCAGTTGATTGTGTCCTGTAGCTCGGGGGCGATGGATGCGCTGGCTCTGATGTATATGTGGTGTAGGCAGGGGTTTGTGGGGGCTCCAGAGTGGGTTCTGTTCATGATCCTGACTGTTGCCTCTATGGTGAGCGTGGACCAGCTGCGGATGGTCTGGATGGGTTCTGGGTTGGTTACAGGTTCCGGTGCCAGGATTTTCCAGAGATGTCCTGGATCTTGTGGTGGAAAAAGGTGGTGAGTTTGTCGCAGAGGTCCTGTGACGGGGGATGCTGGTGGCTTCGGAGGGGGGATTTGTGAACTCATTGATGACTGAGAAGAGTTCCTTAGAGTTGAGTGCGGAGGAATTGATGCGCTCCGGAGTGCGTCCTTCCTTGTGTTCTTGATTTTTCGTCGGTGGGTGGCGGTTGCAGCTCTGAGTGAGGGGAGGTCTTCACTGGTTTGGCTGTTCCTCCATTTTTTTCTAAACGTCTGCAGGTACGCTTTGATTCTTGGAGTTCCTTAATGAACCAGCTGGCTTTTTTAGGTACGCGTTTGGCAAACGTCAGCCGGAGGGGGGCTAGAGTGTTGATGCATTCGGTGATCCATGCATAGAAGTTGCGCGCTGTTGTGTTGGCGTCATCAGAGAGAAGAGGGAGGGATATGGCGAGCAATGATATGAGTTGCTCATTGGTGATTTAATTTCATTTCCTGTGGGGGGTCCTGGGGTTGCGGGTGCAGCTGTCGAGTGCGGTGATTGTGAAGTGTATGCAGCGGTGGTCGGTCCAGTCTGGAGTAGAGATGGTCTCGATGGTGATCCAGTTGCTTGAGGTGAAGATGGGGTCCAGTGTGTGTCCTGCAATGTGTGTGGGTGCAGAGAACAGCTGTCTGAGGCCGAGGGTGGTGCGGTTGTCGAGTAGAGCGGTGGTGTTTGGATCGGCGCAGTCCTCGAGGTGGAAATTTAGGTTACAGAGGAGGAGGTAGTCGTCCGACGCCAGGGCCTGGGGGGTTAGCGATGTCCACAACATCGTCTATGAAAGCTGAACGAGGGCCGGGTGGCCTGTACACCAGGGTGCTGTGGATGGAGGAGTTATGGTTGAAGTGGACCAGGAAGTGAAGGTGTTCCATGGTGGTGCATTGTTCTTATGGGAGGGCCTTAACACGTAGTGAGGACTTGTGTACGATGGCGAGTCCTCCGCCTGGGTGGGAGGGCCGGTCCCTCCTTAGGATGCTGTATCCGTCAGGAATGGCGATGTCTTTTCTCGAGGTGGGGTTGGTCCAGGTCTCAGTAAGGAAGGCAATGTCCGGTTGGGCGGTGTCGATCAAATCCCAGAATTCGGTGGCATGTCTGTGGCGGATGTTCAGGAGCAAGCAGTTGATGGGGTTGTGGAGGTTGTTGGTATCTCTGTGTGCGGATAGTACCTTCAGCTTGTTGAGGCTGGCGCTGAAGTTGCAGTTCCTTCAGGTGAAAGGTCCGTGGGTGTCCTTGGGGGAGATTATGCAGCAGTTGCTGAGACATCCGGTGTTGAGGCGGAGGAGGGTCTCGAAGTCATAACGGAGGCAGGTCAGGGGGTGGTTTAACAGAGATCCAGGGTTCCTAACGCTGGGTGCGGTCCGGGCACAGACAGGCACAGATAGTCTTGCCTTTGGTGCAGCTGCCATTAAGAAGGGGAGGGAGTGGAGGGGGGCGGAGGGGAGCGGTCAGCTGGGAGGCGGAAGGGTGAGAAAGGTGCTTCACACGGAGGGCAGAGGAAAGAGGGGAGAAAGAAAAATGAAAGTAAAAACGAGTGAAAAGAAGAAAAAGCAAGAGTGAATGAATGACAGAGAGAAATACTTACTTGTGATGGCGACTAGACCACCAGGGAGGAGGAGCAGGGCGGAGCCTGCGGGTGGAGGAGGGCCTCGAACTGAGAGTCAGGAGACTCTCAATTCATTCCAGGCAAAAGGCAGTGGCAGCAGCAGCCAGAGGAGCTGGGGAGGGTAGCAGACACTGACCTTGAGGTCAGTGCAGTTGACCTCTCACAGCGATGCATCCGCCATTAAGAAGGGAAGGAGGTGGGGGAGCGGTCAGCTGGGATGCGGGAGGGTGGGAAAGGTGCTTCGCGTGGGGGGAAAGGGAAGAGGAAAGGAGGTTAGAAAGGAAAATAAAAGGAAAACAAGTGAAAAAAGGCAGAAAAAGCATGAGTGAAAGAGCGACAGAGAGAAATACTTACTTGTGATGGCCACAAGACCACCAGGGATGAGGCGCAGGACAAGCCTGCGGGTAGAGGAGGGCTTTGAACTGAGAGTCAGGAGACTCTCAATGCGTCCCAGGCAAAAGGCAGAGGCAGCAGCAGCCAGAGGAACTGGGGAGGGCAGCAGACGCTGACCATGAGGTCAGCATCTGCTGACTGAGGATTAGCCAGGCTGCTTTGATGAGTTGATAAGTGGCCTGCACTGAGCAGAGGTTATCTGATGGGGGAGCGTGGGAGGATGGCAGATGCTGAGGCCAGGCCAGGAAGTGGGCTGGGTAAATGAAACTGGGCTTCAAAGGAAGTAGGACAGAAAGGAATACCAGCCAGTCCACCCTCTCACCAATACCCCAGTGATAGCAGGCCCAGGAAAGGAATTTGCAGATGTCCAGAGGATGAGTTATAATAGGCATGAGCCACACCAGTAGGTTGGTTTAACCAGGTCTTGCTCCTCTGGAGGATAATCATTCAACTTTGAATTTTAAAGTGCAGTGCCTTAAGGGACAAGAAAATGCCACACTTTAAAGGAAGCTGTCATGCTTTTGGGTGGCACCCTGCAGCTCACTGGAAAAAGGGGGGGGGGCCTGCTTGTCCCCCAAGATGATTGAATAAAAGTGGCTGATCTGCATTGCAACTCTGATCTGCAGCCTGAAACCACAAGAAGAACAACTGCCCTGTTGGAACCCTGGTCTGCAACCCAGAGGACTGCACACTGAAGTACTGCTCCTGTTGCACACTGGAACAACAGCCCAAAGGACTCTGCCTTGCTTCAAAAAGGACTCATTAGTGGACTCCCTGAAATCAAAAGGTTAACAAAATGTGCCTGCACCAACTTTCACAAAAGTCCACAACCTGGAGTGCGTCATCTGGACTTTTAAGGATCTGGCCAGTTGCATTGTTGGAATTGTGGTCCTGAACTTCCAAGGACCATCTGAGAGATTGTAGGCCGTTGGATGTGTGTTTTATATACTTTGAACCCACAAGAGGAACTTCAGGAAGAAATTCCAGAAGTTTGGAACATCTTTTGAAAGAAGCTCCAAAAGTGGACCGACCCAACGTCATGAGTCAAACTGATTACCTTCAACCGCCACCTGGCCAGGATTTCAGGCTCATCCTTCTGAAAGCTCCAGAGGTCCACACTTCCAGGATTTGACCAGGGTCTTGCGGAAAAGCAGTCCGGTGATGTTGCATCAAAATTAGCTTGCTGTGGAGGATCGCACGACGTTGAGAGAGAAAAGCTCCAGAAAGGTTTCTAAGTGCAAATGTCAAATTTTGACTGAGGCCTCCTGCTCAGTGACTCCAAGCAGGGCTCCATCATGGTCAGCCTCAAGCTTTGACTTTCTCCCGGTCAAGGGTCACCAGATGACCCTGGTTGGCACTTTTGATTTCAAAGCACTGGAGAGCATCTTTTTTTATTTAATCTTTAAAAATTCATAACTCCGGTTCCCTATTTTGGATTTTTGTCTTATTGGTGTCATTTTAAAGATACAAATATTTACTATTTTTATAAATCGTGTGAGATTTTTATTATGTGTTGTGTCTTACTTACTTACAGTATTGGTGTATTTAAATGCTTTACATACCTGTCTCCTAAGTTGAGCCTGCCTGTTCATTGCCAAGCTACCAGGGGTTGAGTCAGGGGCTGAGGTTTTGAGACTTTGATCGGACCTAACACTCTCTGGGGGAATTATTGCTAGTAGTAGGTGTGTACTTACCTCTACCAATAAACAGCCTCCAAAATCCAGATAGTGTGCAGGTTTCATGGAATATTGATTCACTTGTTGCGTATAACAATGCTGATGCACCCATTGCATGAAAGGTAGATCGGCTTCATGAAAGGTTGGTTCACAAACTGTTCGAAGGAAAGTTGATACACATACATTATTTTATGAAGGGTGATGCTCCAGTTGTTCCATGGAAAGTTGATACACACATTGTTTAATGAAGGGTGAGTCACAAGTTGTTTCGTGAAAAGTTGATGCATATATTCGCATATTTACAAAGATCTTGCATTGGGTTTGTGTTACTTTTTTAACACAGACAGATACAAAATCCAGGTTGACATTTGCAAACCAACGCAAATTGATTTGCAGTGGTTTGTAACCAAAAGTAACACAAGGCAGCACAACGCCCTGCCTTGTGTTACATTGCCTCAAGGGGGCATTATATGAGGAGTGCATGGGCGTTCATCCATGGTTTTTGACCAAATCCTTTTCTAGAAAGAACCAATTTGCTTCAGAATACTGAGCCTTTCTGAGGAAGGCGTAACAAGGAGAAATATTTATATTTCTACTTATTTTTTCACATACAAAGGGGAAATTGCATTAAAGCCTAGCTTTTGTGCACAAATGGACCCATTCCTGTACATAAACTATGCTCTGCACAACACGGACACTCTTGCACTATGGCACAAGGAAGGCTGCATTGGCTCATGGTGGCTGAAAGTGGAGAGAGCAGAAGTGCATCACTTCTTTGTAAATATGGCACAGTTTTGCTCTCCAGTTCATGCAATGCATCACAGAACCTTTCTTGCTGCACTGGGTCATGTCAATTCTGTGTAAATCTAGGCCATTGTTTAATTTAAGGTTTCTAATGTAGGCATCGTTTCTCAAAAAAATGAAACAGAAATGTAGGTTGGTGGGTAGGTTGATTCACTGAAGGTTGATGCAATGTTTTTCCATTGAAAGCTAATGCTAAATTTTTTATACTAAGTTGTTATTATGCACACTTTTTGTGGGGCATTCATTAAAGGGAGGTTGATGCACATGGTTCCTTTTTTATGGACAGTTGGAGGTATATTGAGGTATACAATATTTCTGCGTGGGTGGGTACACATGTTTTCATTTAAATGTGATGGGGAAGTTTGTTTTTCCTAGAAGGGGTTGCAGCATATGTGTCATGTTAGATTGCACATGCATATTGAGAGATTAGTGTGCATGTTTCATCAAAGGTTGCACAAGCTAGGTATGGTTATCAGGAGACTTAGATGGCAGTATGAATATGTTCTAAAATAAAACTACAACATTTTCATACTCTAAGAGTCAGACATTGACATTAGCAATATCTAACCTCTTTTAACCAAATTCTGAGCTATTTCTGCCAGAGCTCCAGTCTTTCTCACAACCAAGGAACCCTAACCTTTTTTGGCCTTTTTGGGGTGTAAGAATGGAGCTTGGCTGTGATGGTGGACTTGGTGTTGAGCTATTCTGGCAGTCAAAACCCACGAATGCTCAGATTTTTTATAGGTTAGGAAGAAAGAGAGCCATGGTTTGAACTGTAGGTTCAGAATGGCCAAAGTGAAATGGTAACAATGCATACCTTTTATATGCTGACTCAACTGGAGTTCTGATCGTAGTATCTTATGGAAAGACATTAAGGATGACGAGAACACCTAGACAAAGAATGGATTTCATTGGCTGGCAGCTGCTTGAAAAAACTCTTCAAAATATTTAAAGAGAGGTATTCAAACCAGCACTACACTTCAAACTCTATTACTCACTAGAGCATTTATTAAAATCAGATTCTTTGTAAATACGTTTAAGAATGTTAGGTCTGAAACCGGAGCATCTACATTCTATCTCAGTTGAGCTGAAGTTAGGCTTGCAACAAACTTTGGAAAAATTGGGACTAAAGCCGTTATTTTCCACAATTTATCCAAACAGATGTTACTCCAAAATAGGCAAGGCAAAATTTAAATTACACGTGTGTGTATTGTATTCTTTTGGGAATTTCGAGGTTTGCTAGTTACTTGGGAATCCCAAAACGTATGCCGCTATGCCAGTCATGTAAATACACCATTGCTTGTGGTAAAAATATAGCATGCGACAACCGGAATGCGAGCAGCTGTTTTTTGGGGCAAATGTATTTTTTTATGATTTGATTTTTTTTTAAAGTGTGCAATGCGTTCAATTGTCAAAAACTGACACAAGGACACATTTTACACTAAAATATAGTGGAGAACAAGAGACTTGTATTTCACATATTTATATATAATTGTTCAAAATTTTTGCATAATTACCTGGAGGCTAATTACACGAATTTCACACATCCCTACTCCTGAATAAGTGTTTGGGATCATAGAGCCAGTGAACAGCACACTATGCCCAGGTCATCCCTGTCCAACCCCAGTGATTAAGGGATGTGCACATGTTTGGCTATACCATTAACACAGACGGGGGGAAACACTGTAGAACACAATGCTGTAACTATGTATCTTAAACAGGCTTGGATCACTTTTTTAATGAAGGCATCAATTGATCCATTTGGTCCATCAAGCTACTCACCAATTATTGAAGCATTGTTCCCTGAATCATCAAAACTACGTAACCAAGCAATCAAACTAGCATCTCTAAAATCAGTATCTCTTGGGCGAAAGGCAAGCTGGCTTTAGGACAGGATGAACACTGAATGCTTTTAGATATAAGGGAGAAGTATCTGAGGGTGGAGAACAGCAGGACATTGTCACTTCTGTTGATGTTGGACCTGTCCACCACATTTGGCAGAGTAGATCATGAGAGCCTGCTCATGATTTCAGATGTGATAATTGATCGATTTATATCTTTCATGACAAACAAGTCCTTTGCGACTAAACAGAGCAGTCAGCTCCTCAGACAACACCGAGATCTGGAATCCACCAGGATCTGCACTGTTATCCTTATTTTTCACCCATATTATTCATATTCAGCCACTACATGAGTTCTTAGTGAGGCAAGGAGTATGTTTTCACACCCATACCAATCTTGCTGAACCTGTCTTCATGTTCACTTGTATTGTCAAACAGGACTCAGTTATTTTAATTGCTCTCTTCAAGGCATTCAGAATTTAGACAGACAAGACATCTGCTTGAACATGGAATACCAGGTTAACCAGTCAAACAAGAGTTCTAGATTTCACATGAGGACTTTAACCTAACTTAAACCCGACCTCAATGAATATGACATGGAGGTAACTGCAAGAGAGATGGTTGTACCCTATATTCGTGAAAAGTGCTAGTGATAATATCCCAAAATAATATTTGGGCTATTCTAAAAGATCCAAGATGTTGACACTTGAGCACTGGTGGCCACTGCGTACATTTGGCACAGATCTTTATGCAGAACTTGGTTCATTTGCTCCCCATCGCTAAAAGGATTCTGCTTAGGGGTGTGCAAATTTCATATAATTATGTGTAATTATGTGAAAGGCAAATCTGACATTTGCCACTATATTTTAGCCCAAAATGCACCCCTTGTCCCATTTGGATGTGAGGATGCATTTTGTGCTTAATCAACAGCACCAAAAATACAGTATAGTGAAAAATATTTGCTCACATTCTGGTTGTTGATGTTATTTCTGCACGTACATGCTATATTTTTACCATAAAAGGAGTGTAATTATGCAATGTGGTGCAGAGGCAACAGGTGTAGTGTCAGAAATGTTATGTACCAAGCATAATGCAAAATTCCAAAAATGACTCTGATTACCGCTGTGTAACTGGAGTTTTTGTTCAAGTACCTGGTGGTAGCATAAAACTAATCATCTGGTAAAGTCAGTCTGTCCCAGAGAAGTTATCCAGTGATATCAACCAAGTTGGACTCTGCAATCCTTATCCAAAAACATGGTGAAAGTTAGCTTCCTTTATAAGAGCAGTATGGGGCAAGGCACTCTCAGTGGTAGGTGCTGAATTGTGGAAAGATATACTTCAATTTACTTGGCCCATCACCATTCTCAAACATAAATTCGTTTAGAGTGACATTAAGTGGCTTACTTCAACTGAAGCCACTTTAGTGGCAGCCCAGGACGAAATATCACCAGTCATAAATGACAGCTATATAGGTGGAGGGATCCTCTTGGAAACCTCTTCCCTTTGGGACCACTTCCCATTTCCGAATGGGTTAACACCAATTTCAAATAGGTGTTAACTGCGATTGTTTTGCAACCGCAATTGCGGTCACAAAACAATCACACATGTCACTGCAACTTGCAGTTAGGACAGGATTTCTTTGGCACA